>NW_027256895.1:1894845-2097345 GCF_029215685.1 Pituophis catenifer annectens
GCCCCAGGGACCCCGCGATCTTGGGTGTGTATCGGGAAGAGTCACTTTTTGTCACACGCTGCACCCTGGCAAACATTTCCACCTGGATGAGAGAAGGAGGAGCCATGACAGGAGAAGGGGAAAAGAGCAAAAAATAAATAAATAAATAAATAAATTGAACTCGTCCCCGTGCATGCGTGCAGACGGGCGTGCGAAGGCACAAGAGGCAAGCTAGGAGAAGGGATCCCATTTTGGCTGCAGGGAGAGGCGGTGGGATTGGGCACAGAGAGAACGTGGAGGGGTGGCAGGAGGCCCAAGCTGATTAAAAAAAGGAAAAAAAAAAAGGAGAGGAGAGGAGAGGAGAGAAGCAGAGCGGATTTTTTTATGGGGCCGGGTTGCTTGTGAGTCACGGAGGCTGATGTCAGCAGATTGGATGGGGAGCGGCAGCAGGGATGGGGGGGGGAAATGAGGGTGGGGAGGAGACCGGGAAAAAAAAAAAAAGCAGCGGATTGTTGCACCAACATAGAAAACGAATCACAAAGCCAGAAGCAGGACACTGCTAGGGGCAGGGAGAGAGAAAGAGAGAGAGGAAGAGAGAGAGAGAGGGAAAGAGAGAGGAAGCAAGAGAGAGAAAAAGAAAAAAAGAAAGGGAGAAAAAGAGAGAAAAAGAAAGAGAGAGAGAGAGAGAAAAGAAAGGGAGAAAGAAGAAAGAGAAAGAGAGAGAGAGGAAGTGAGAGAGAGAGAGAGAAAGAAAGAGAGGAAGAGAGAGAGAGGAAGCAAGAGAGAGAAAGAGAAAAAAAGAAAGGGAGAAAAAGAGAGAAAAAGAAAGAGAGAGAGAGAGAGAAAAGGGAGAAAGAAGAAAGAGAGAGAGAGGAAGTGAGAGAGAGAGAAAGAGAGAGAGAGAGGAAGAGAGCGAGGAAAAGAGAGAGGAAGCAAGAGAGAGAAAGAGAAAAAAGAAAGGGAGAAAAAGAGAGAAAAAGAAAGAGAGAGAGAGAAAAAGGGAGAAAGAAGAAAGAGAAAGAGAGAGAGGAAGTGAGAGAGAGAAAGAAAGAGAGAGGAAGCGAGAGAAAAAAGAAAGGGAGAGAAAAAGAGAGAAAGAGGGACATAGAGAGAGAAAGAGAGGAAGAGAGAGAGAGAGGAAGCAAGAGAGAGAAAGAAAAAGGGAGAAAAAGAGAGAGAGAAAGAAAAAGAGAAAGAGAGAGAGAGGAAGGAGAGAGAGAAAGAAAGAAAGAGAGGAAGCAAGAGAGAAAAAAAAGGGAGAGAAAAAGAGAAAGAGGGACAGAGAAAGAAAGAGAGAGGAAGCGAGAGAGAAAAAAGGGAGAAAAGGAAAGAAAAAAAGGAGAGAGGAAGAAAAAGCGAGAAAGAGAAAAAAGAAAAAGAGGAAAAGAGAGAGAGAGAGAGAAAGAAAAAAAAGAAAGGGAGAGAAAAAGAAAGGGAGAGAGAAAAAGAAAGAGAAAGAAAGAGGGGCATAGAGAGCGAAAGAGAGAAAGAGGAAAAGAAAGAGGAAGAGAGAAAAAGAGAGAGAAAAGAGAGATAGACAGGCAGACAGAGAAAGAGAGAGAAAAAAAGAGAGAAAAAGAGAGCGAGGGAAAGAGAGAGAAGCGTGCTTCAAAAGACAAGAAACCCGAATTTGGACCTCTCAAAATAAAATAAAAAAAAAGTATGATTTTTTTTCCTAATTTGGAGGGGCTGCTGCTTTTTCATCCTGGGGAAACCTGCAGGCCCCCGATACAGCAATATCGCAATGCAGAAATTGCCTTTGGGGAGATGGGCCGGGTGCAGGCTTGATTAAATAAAATAAAATAAAAATAAAGTACAATAAACAGGGGCTTAGAGAACGCTGCCAGGTATTTCCCACCCTTGAAAATCTGCTCCCCTGGGCTGGGCTGGCCTGGCCTGCCTCGGGCACCCAATGGCATCTCAGCCTCTCCAAGTAAACTCGGAGGAAAGATAAATAAAGGTTTCGATCCTGCGCTGAGGAGAACAAAAAATCCAATTAGGAGAATTCGCTTTGTCATCGGGCTGGTGGGGAGGGGGACGGAGATGAGCCAGTGAGGGAGAACTGCGCCCTCAAATGAAGCCTCTCGTGCCCTGCCTCAGTTTTCCCAATCTGAAAAATGGGCCTAGAGACAGCCCCCAACAGAGAGAGAGAAGCAGCTTGCCAAGAGCTCTTGGCCAACAGGATTCGAAAAGGGGGGTGGAAGCCCCTAAAGACAGTGCCCACCCGCAGGACCCCGATTGTATAGGTCCATGATGGCGAACCTATGGCACGTGTGTCACAGGTGGCACGCAGAGCCATATCGGTGGGCACGTGAGCTCAGCTCCGGCGTGCATGCTTGCGCAGGCCACCTGATTTTCAGGCTTTCTGGACCACTGGAAGCAGGGAAACAGGCTGTTTTCGGCCTCTGGAGGGCCTCCCGGGGGGGGGGGGGGGGAGACCATTTTTGCCCTCCCCTAGAAAGGCTCTGGAGCCTGGGGAGAACAAAAAATGGGTCTTCCAGTCCCACCGGAAGTCGGCAAACGGACTGTTTCCGGCCTCCGGGGGGTGTGGAAGGCCGTTTCCGGCCTCCCCAGGCTCCGAGAAAGGCTCTGGAGTCTGGGGAGGGTGAAAAATAGGCCTATCGGGCCCACCGTGCCATCGTGTGCCAAAAGCGGAGGGAGCACGGGGTATGTGTATCATGCATGCATGCACGGGGGGGGGCACATAGAATTATGGATGTGGGCACCCCGCTTTTGGCACACGATGGCAAAAAGGTTAGCCATCACTGGTATAGATAGTTCTCGACTTACGACCGCAATAGAATATAAAATTTATGTTGTTCGGCAGGACAAGTGAGTTTGGCCCCATTTTACGGCCTTTCTTGCCACGGGCGTTAACTGAATCACTGCCGAGGATGCTGCAACCGTCATAAGTGTGAAAAACGGTCCTAAGTCGCTTTTTTCAGTGCCATTGTAACTTCGAACGGTCACTAAACAAATCGTTGTAAGTCGAAGACTACCTGTGAAGACAGTCCTTGACTTATGGCCAAAATTGGGACCTCAACTTATATCGCTAAACAAAGTTGTTGGTAAATGAATTGCACCTGATTTTATAACCGTTTTTGGGCACGGTTGCTAAGCAAATCCCTGCAGTTGTTAAGTGAATCATGTGGTCATTAAGTGAATCTGGCTCTGTTTGTCAGAAGTGGTTGGGCAGGTCGCAAACAGGGATCACGTCACCCCAGGATTCTGTAGCTGCTGTAAATACATTCCAGTTGCCAATCACCCAAAATTTGATCATATGATTATAATAGTTGTAAGTGCGAGGACTGGTTGTAAATCACTTTCTGTCACTAAATGAACGGCTGTAATTCGAGGATCACCTATATTAGGCTTAATTTCCACAATTCTCCTGACTTTTAGACCGAGGGTCTTCAAACATGGCGGCTTTAAGACTTGTGGACTTCAAATCCCAGAATTCCCTAACCAGCTCATTTCCCCCCCCCCCCACTTTGCTGAATATCAAGATATATTATGTTTACCGCATACCCACCCTCTATTATGAAAGACGGCCAAAAATTGCAATAAAGGTAGTTTAGCCGCCTTGGTTCTTGTCCTATCTGTGCCTGAATTCTGGGAAACCCTTGCCTGCTGGGGAATTCTGGGAGTTGAAGTCCACAAAGACTTCAAAGTCGCCATGTTTGAAGACCCCCTGTTTTATTAGACTGTGAAATCTGGCCTGTAGGATCCTAAGCAAACATCCAAAGCCAACCTATGTCCGATGCTGGTTTAATCTGATGTTTCACCCCATGGACACTTAGGGGGCTGAGGGCATCTCGGTGGCATTAAAATTTGCACAATGCAAGTGGCCGAGTGGACAACTGGGGAAGGGGGGCAAATGCAGGTGGCTGTTCTCACCTTCGTGAAGACCCCCTCCCCATTACGGAAACCGACTCAAAGCTAAGCGGAGAATCTGTTGGGCCGTCTTGGTCCCATCCCCATCCTCAGTGGAGGACGCTGGGTTCGAAACACCGAGATAAGCAAACTTTGCAAGCCGTCATCAGCCTTGCTGGATGGACCCCAACGTGGGTTCTTCAGATATCTGGGTTATGGCTCTCGCCCAGCCTGGCTGGGAATGCTGGGAGTTGTAGTCTCCCCCCAAGCAGGAAGAGAGGCCCAAAGCATGGCTGCCTTTGATGTTGCCACGGCAACGGGATGCAGGCCTAGCATCCTTCCAAGCCAGCAAGGTGAAACTTCTTATTTTTCAAAAAAAAAAGTAGGAAACTTAACCAAGAAGAAAAGTCCAGCAAACTATGATGGAAGGCATTGAGAAGCTAAAAAAAAGGGGGGTCAAGAGGAAGAGACGCCCCATAACTGAGCCCCCCACCCCAAAGCAGACATTGGTTGTCAAGGTCTCGGATTTGGGGTCCGGCCTACTTCCTGGCACCGTTGCCGTGGAGAAAGAGTGGCTGGCCTAGATACAGCCCTGGTTGCTATGGAGATGGGAACAGGAAACCCGCCATTTCCATAGAGACGGTGTGGGCTAGACCAGACCTTGCCAAGGGGATGCCCTTGCAAGACGTAGATCTGGGACTCCCACCTGGAGGACCATGCCGGAAAGGGGGAATCTGGGGAATGGCGGTCCAGACCCCTTGCTCGGAGGAGACCTTTGCAAGACCCATCAAAAAAAAAGTGACCAAGGGAAGGACGTTGCCTTACCTAGACAAGCTGGCCAGACCTAGTGGGCATCCGGGCACCCGCTGCTCTCCATGCTGCTTTCTCCCAATGGGGCTGGGCTGGACCCTCTGCGCAAGAAAAGAAAAGATTGTTTTATTGTATACTGCCCAGAATCACAGAGGGGGCAGCGAATAAATCTAAGAGACAGCAAGACAGACAGACACACACACACACATGGGGGGGGGGGGGGGAAAGGCAGGCAGACATATTGAAAAATAGCTAGACAGATGGATAGATAATAGACAGAGAGAGACAGAGACAAAGAGGTAGATAGATAGATAAATATATAGACAGAAAGTCTCAGAGAGATGATAGATAGATAGATAGATAGATAGATAGATAGATAGATAGATAGATAGATAGATAGATAGATAGATGATGGATGGCTAAAGAGAGAGACAGAGACAAAAACAGACAGATAGATATAGATAGGTGAGAGATGAGAGATAGATAGATAGAAGATAGATAGATAGATAGATAGATAGATAGATAGATAGATAGATAGATAGATATGATGGATGGATGGATGGATGGATGGATAAAGAGAGAGAGAGAGACAAAAATAGACATATATTATATATATATAATATATATATATTATATTATATATATATATATATGTTTTCTGAGGTTTTCGCGGGTGTTTGTATGTAGGTCTTTGGTTATTCGGGTTTGGTTATTCGACGAATGAGATTCGTCGAAATGTTGCCAAGACACCTCCAATTTTACGCGGGAGAAAACCTGAATAACCAAAGACCTACATACATACATATATACATATACATATACATACATACATACATACATACGTACATATATATATATATGAGAGATAGAAGATAGACAGATGGATAGATGGATGGGTGGATGGATGGATGAAGAGAGACAGAGACAGAGACAAAAACAGACAGATAGATATAGATAGGTGAGAGATGAGAGATGGATAGAAGATAGCTAGATAGATGGATGGATGGATAAAAGAGAGAGAGACAAAAATAGACAGATAGATAGATATATAGATGAGAGATGAGAGATAGATAGAAGATAGATGGATGGATGGATGAAGAGAGAGACAGAGACAAAGACAGAGGGATAGATATAGATAGATGAAAGATAGATAGATAGATGAGAGAGAAAGAGAGAGAGAGACAGACCCAGATAATAGATGATAGACAGAGAGAGAGATGATATATGATAGATATAGCAATAAATTATATAGACATAGATAATAGATGATAGAGAAAGAGATAAATACAGATAGATAACGTAGAAATGATGGAGAAATAGAGAGACAGACAGACAGACAATAGATGGAGAGATAATAGATACAGATAGATACTGATAGAGAGAGAGAGAGATACAGTAGGTAACAGATGATAAACAGAGAAAGGTAATAGATATATAGACAGATAGACAGACAGACATATTCAGACGGATAAAAGGGACACCCCATTGCCCCCAATTCAAACCGTCGGCAGTTCTGAGCTCCCCTCCCGCCTCCCTTTGACTGTTTGAATAACAAAATAATCTGCATTTTGTCCAGAGCTAGGCAGCTCGCTGGCTCGCTGGCTTGTTTTTTTGCAAAACTATCTTCGGCTCGACTTGTTTTGCTTTTCGCAAAAGCTTCTCGCTTCTCAATCACAGAGCTGACAAGTTCGAGGTCAAACAACAGCCAGACTTTCCCACCTAAATCGGGGTCTCACTGGCCAAAATCAGGAGGGGGGGGCGCTGTCACAGGAAATATTGGCATGCCAAGGACCGTGTTTACGCTTAAATTTTTTTGTAAGAGACAGGCCCAAGATGCTATACGAGTTTTTAAAAGCCTCGGGGATGACATGAAAAAAAGCACGGAAAATGTCGATCCTCCGTGAAGGGCTTAGATTAAAATTATATTCCTCATTAGCAATCCCTTGGAAGTTTGGAGAAATAGAATTGGATAGGTTTTGGGGGATTTTGCTCATTCCTGCAAGCTTCACGCACCCTATTTTTTTTGTGTGATTTTTGGAGGGTGGGAACATTGCAAGCGGTGTTTTCCCTGGTGTGTTTAAAAGCAACAAAGAGCTGCAAGAATGAAAAAAATCACTGTTGTTTAGAGGGAAAAAAAAGAACATTTGCAAACGCCGGATTATTTCGTGAGAAGCTTTGGGGCCGGGATTGAAACCCAAGATAAAAGTTTAAAAAAAAAAACGATTCTCACTTTAAAAATAAAAAATAAAAAATGGTTAAAGCAGTTTTTCACCGGAATGGGTGATGGGGACTTCCACTCCCAGAATTCCCCAGACAGCTAAATTTAAACGGGCTGGGGTGGGGATTCTGGGAGTTGAAGTCCGCCCCTCGTCCCAAGTTGCCAAGCTGGAGAAATTCTTTGTGAAAAGATCGTCGCTTCAAAAATAGAAAAAGGCTTCTATTTTTTTAAACCTCCTTTCCCCCCTCCCGAAACGTTAGCGAGGAATGCCACTGGATTCACAAGCCCGGAAACTGTGAAACGCCAAGGGTGCCAACATCCAAGCACTAAAAATAATATTAGGATTTCTCTCCTCTATATCCGGTCTAGACCAAAAGCGTTAGGAACCCCGGAAAACAGGATTTGAAAATGTTCTTCAAAACCCAAAACATCCGTGGCTAAGTGAGACATTGGTTAAGCCCCGTTTAACGACCTTTCTTGCCACTGTTGTTACATTAGTTAACACTGTCGCTAAGTGAATCTAGCTCCTCCATCGACTTGGCTTCTCAGAAGGTCGCAAAAGGGGATTGTGTGACCTGGGAACACTGAAACCGTCATAAATATGAGTCAGTTTGCTAAACGGAGATGCTGCAATGGTCGTTAAGTGTGAAAAATGGTCGTAAGTCACTTTTTTCGGCGCCGTTGTCACTTCAAACGGTCACTAAGTGAACTGTCGTGACCTGTAATTCGGGACGGTTCCACCTTCCGACCAGCCAAGCCCGATTCGGTTAACGACCGAGCGACTCGCTTTGCAACCGCCTCACTTAACGACAGTGGCAAGAAAGGTCGTGAAAACTGAAGCAAAACTCACGGAAGAACCGTCTTAAAGTTAGCGAGAGAAATTTTGGGGCTCGGGTCTGGTTGTAAGACGAGGACCGCCTGTAGAAGCTTAGGAGGCGAATATAAACGGAAGGAAAATGTGCTTCGCCTCCATGGGAAATGGATGAAAATTGGGTCAGCCCTCCGTGCCATCCGTAATGGCATTCAGCCGCTTGGCTTTTCCACACGGAATGAGCGTGATGAAACGACGGGAAAAAAAGAAGAACTGAAGAATCTCTTATTCTATTTTATTTTATTTTTTTATTTTATTTTAAATTTATATACCGCCCTTCTCCCTGAGGACTCAGGGCGGTGTACAGCCAGAATTAAAAAACATGGAATACAAATATTAAAAACAATTAAAATATATATAAATTTCTATTATTTCTATTTCTATTATTTCTATTTCTATTATTTCTATTTCTCTTTCTGTTCCTATTTCTACTTCTTCTTCTATTCATCAAAGGGAGAAGCAACCTAAAAGGAAGGGAGGAATTTCCTAACGGTGAGAACAATTCACCAGTGGAACGACTTGCCACCAGAACTGGAGGTTTTTAAGAAGAGATTGGGGCAACCATTTGTCGGAAGTGTGGCAGGTCGTCCTCCACTTACAACACTTCACTGAGTGACCATTCAAAGTTCCGACGGCACTGAAAAGAAAGGGACTTACGACCGTTTCTCACCGTTACGACGTTGGTAGCATTCCCTCCCCTCCCCCCCGTGGTCACGTGATCCGTATTCTTGGCCATCGACTTATATTTATGACTGTTGCAATGTCACTTGATCCCCCTTTTGTGGCCTTCTGACAAGCAAAGTCAACGGGGAAGCCAGATTCACTTAACGACCGGGATACTAATTTGTTAACTGCGGTGATTCACTTAACAACTCTGGCACCGAAAGGACATAAAATAGGTAGGCCAAAACTCACTTAACGTACATCTCCCGAACAACAGAAATTTTGGCCCAGAAATTGTGGCCATAAGTGAAGGACTACCCTGTTTCCCCCAAAATAAGACGTCCCCTGATAATAAGCTCAATCGGGCTTTTGAGCGCATCGGGGAAACGGTATCTATCTTTATCTATCTATCTATCTATCTATCTATCTATCTATCATCTATCCATCCATCCATCCATCTCTATCTACCGTGTTTTCCCGAAAATAAGACCCTGTCTTATATTTTTTTGAACCCTGAAATAAGCACTTGGCCTTATTGCCATGTGCTCAAAAGCCTGATTGGGCTTATTATCAGGGGGTGTCTTATTTTGGGGGAAACAAGGTATCTATCTATCTATCTATCTATCTATCTATCTATCTATCTATTATCTGTCTGTCTCTACCTATTATCCATCCATCCATCCATCCATCCTTCTATCTATCTATCTATCTATCTATCTATCTATCTATCTATCTCTATCTATCTATCTATCTATCTATCTATCTATCTATCTCTATCTATCTTATTTATTTATTTATTTATTTATTTATTTATTTATTTATTTATTTATTTATTTATTAAATTTCTAAATTTTTATACCGCCCCCTCTCCCGAAGGACTCGGGGCGGTGAACAGCCAAAATTAAAAACACACAATACAAATATTAAAATACATTAAAACGAAATTAAATTATCTTTGGCTTCTTCTTTCTTTCTTTCTATCTATCAATAGATCCATCCATCCATCCATCTACCCATCTATCATCTATCTATCATCTTTCTCTCTTTTGGACTAACTATCTGTCAGTCTATCATCCATCCATCTATTATCTTTCTGTCTATCATCCATGTCTGTCTGTCTGTCTGTCTGTCTGTCTGTCTGTCTGTCTGTCTGTCTATCTATCTATCTATCTATCTATCTATCTATCTATCTATCTATCGATAGATCCATCCATCCATCCATCTACCTATCTATCATCTATCTATCATCTTTCTCTCTTTTGGACTATCTATCTGTCAATCTATCATCCATTCATCTGTCTATTATCTTTCTCTCTGTCTATCATCCATATGTCTATCTATCTATCTACCCATCCATCCATCCATATCATCTGTCTGTCTGTCTGTCTATCTATTATCCATATATGTATCTCTATATACCTTGTTTTCCCCAAATTAAGACTTTTCCTGATAATAAGCCCAATCGGGCTTTTGAGCGCATGGCAATAAGGCCAAGCGCTTATTTCAGGGTTAAAAAAAAAATATAAGACAGGGTCTTATTTTCGGGGAAACACGGTACCTGTATCAAGTTTCCTGCTTAAGCAGGAGGTAGGACTACAAGACCTCCAAGGCCCCTTCCAACTGTCAATCCTTAAAAAAAAAAAAAACAGGCGCAGGCCTAGGCCAAAAAAAATCACAGGATGCATGCACAAGAGAAAATTCGCTTTTGTGCCTTTTGAAGCACACCCGTCCCCAAAAAAAAACACCTTCGCGCGATCAAGGCCCGGCAGCTGGATCTGAGACTAGCCAACATTCAGGGTTTAGCGGTCTTGGACCCAGCATGGTGCGGTGGTGACGTCAGGATGAGGAGTTGCAAAAGGACACGCACACAGAAGTGCGTCGGGGGCAACGTTGGGGAAGCGCGGTGTAAAAAAAAATAAATCGGATTAATAATGCAAGACGGCCGAGGCCCGGATACCCAGTTTTGCAAGTGAGCAAAGAATGCAACACCCAGATGATGTGTGTGTGTGGTGCGTGTCAGTGTGAACGGCTATCCTGGCTTGTTCCCGTCGCTCCCGAAAACAGCAGATCCCAACCCTAATCTAATGAGGAGCCTCAAAGGAAGCCGGCGTCCTTTCCAATCGGGCAGGGATAAAGGATTAGCCAAAGCTTTGCAAATCATTAACCAGAAAACAACACCAGGTTGTCACTCTAGTATTTGTGTGTGTGTGTGTGTGTCTTTTGTGTGTGTGTTTCCGGCCTCCAAAGCATCCTGAGAGCCACACAAACACACACAAAAAACAACAACCCGAAAAACCATCAGGATGGTGGCCCAAATTAGCGAACGATCAAAGAAGACCCCCGAACGAAGCACAAATGGATACCAGGAGAGGAAAATATAAATATATATAGAATAGATAATGGAAACGCCGCGGGTTTTTTTTTTCCCTCCCACCAGACGAAATGCATTATTGGCTAAGTCGGTTATTATGGTGTCATGTTGTTCCTGGTGTTTCGGAAACAAGCGGGGGGGGGGGGAGGAAATAAAGGGAGTGATTTTTCTAAAGAAGAGATTGGACATTTGTCTGAAATGGTATTGGGTTTCGTCTAAGGTCCCTTCCAACTCCTATTCTATTCTATTCTATTCTATTCTATCCTATTCTATTCTATTCTATTCTATTCCATCCCATTCCATATTCTATTCTATTCTATTTTCCATTCCACTCCATATTCCGTTCCATTCCATATACTCTACTCTACTCTACTCTACTCTATTCTATTCTATTCCATATTTTCTATTCTATTCTATTATTCTATTCTATTCTATTCTATTCTATTCTATTCTATTCTATTCTATTCTATTCTATTCTATTCCATATTTTCTATTCCATTCCATTCTATTCTATTCTCCATTCCATTACATATTCTGTTCCGTTCTGTTTCATCTATTCTATTCTATTCTATTCTATTCTATTCTATTCTATTCCATCCCATCCCATATTCTATTCTATTCTATTTTCCATTCCACTCCATATTCCGTTCCATTCCATATACTCTACTCTACTCTACTCTACTCTATTCTATTCTATTCCATATTTTCTATTCTATTCTATTATTCTATTCTATTCTATTCTATTCTATTCTATTCTATTCTATTCTATTCTATTCTATTCTATTCTATTCTATTCTCCATTCCATATTCCATTCCATTCCATTCTATTCTATCCCATCCCATATTCTATTCTATTCTATTCATTCTATTCTATTCCATCCCATTTCATATTCTATTCTATTCTATTCTATTCTATTCTATTCTATTCTATTCTATTCTATTCTATTCTATTCTAATTCTATTCCATATTTTCTATTCTATTCTATTCTATTCTATTCTCCATTCCATTCCATTCCATTTATTCTATTCTATTCTATTCTATTCTATATTCTATTCTATTCTATTCTAATTCTGAATTCTATTCTATTCTAATTCTAATTCTGAATTCTATTCTATTCTAATTTATTCTAATTCTGAATTCTCTTCTCTTCTATGTTTTCTCTTCTATTCTCTATTCTAATTCTAATTCTATTTCTATTCCTATTCTATTCTATTCTAAATTTCTATCCTATCCTACATTCCACGGGTAGTCCTTGGCTTACAATCTCAATGGAGCCCGCAATTTCTGTTGCCGAGAGAAACATTTGTTAGGTGAGTTATGCCCCATTTTACAACCTTTCTTGTCACGGTCGTTAAGCGAGTCCCCATGGTTGTCAAGTTGGTAACGCGGTTGTTAAGCCAACCTGGTCGGTAGGTCGCAAAACGGGATCACATCACCCCAGGACACTGCCGCCGTCATAAAAAGACGAACCGCTTGCCGAGCGTCCGAATTTTGATCACGTGACCGGGGGGAAGGGCGCAACGGTCGTTAAGTGTGAAAAAGGGCCCCTAAGTCCCTTTTCCCAGCCCCGTTGTAAATACGGCCACGAAACGAGCTGTCGTAAGTCGAGGACTACCTATGTTTTAGTTGGAAAACTTTTTTAAGCCGGGGGGAGGTGGGACTTTCAACTCCCAGAATTCCCCACAGCCGGGCTTAAACGCGCAACAATACACACCCTCTCAGATTAAACGCACAACAATACACACTCTCTCCTGCAAAAAAAACCAAAAACCAAAAAACACACACACACAGAGCCAGCGCCGAACAGGAAGTAGATTGTGCCTGCCCCACCCTCGGTGCGCCACCGCAACTTTGCTCCAACAACAACAACAAAAGCGTGCCTTTGTGTACGTGTACTTGTGTGCAGTGTGCGTTGAATAAGACATTCCCCTTCAGGCGCTTCTTCATGCAAACAGACCCGGGCAGGACTCGTCGCTCTGCATTCCTGGGCTGAGAGGAGAACGAAGGCCTCGGACCCCTCCCCACTCAAGAGGTTGCTAAGGGAAGGAGAAGAAAATAAAAAAAAACCGGAAACCCGTCAATAAGCCATGTTGAGCACAAGCCATAACTTGCCCGAGTTTCCCCCGGCAGGCGAAAGGACGCGACAGGCATCCTGGTTTAGCTTTCTCAGGGAGTGCTGGAAACCTTCCTTTGCAAACCGCCGTTCCCCCAAAACAATGGGAGTATACAGTTACCCCCGACCGAACCACATTTCCGCGACTTAAGCGAGACGTGGAAGCGGACGTTCGCCCCGTCTTACGACCTTCCTCATCCCCTCCCCCGCCGTTAAGCGAGTCGCCACAGCCGTTCACGCCGGTCGCGCGCTTGTTCGGGGAATCCGGTTCTCGTTCCCCGTTGGCTTCGCTCGTCCGAAGGTCGCCAAATCACGGGACCGTCGTCAATACGAGCATCTGAATTTTGATGGCGTGACCGCGGGGTGTGTGTGTGTGTGTGTGTGGATGGCTGCCACGGATTTAAATGTGAAAAAACCGGTTTTATTTTTAAATATTTTATTGACTTTATATGCATACGTAAAATATAGTAACATTTCTATTTAACATCGGATATGCAGCGTTTATACAAAAACCGGATTTAAAGTCCCTTTTTTTTCCCCCTCCCCTGTTGGACCTTCGAACGGTCACTCGACGGACGGGCTGTCATTCGAGGATTGTATTTTCAGCCACTTTGAATTTGGTTCGCCAATAAAAAAAATAAATAAATAATAATTTCGAGTTAATTTGCGCCGGGCCCTGTCATCTCCAAGGTCAGAGAACGTCCAAAAACGGCGAAACGAAGGAACGATCTCGTTGTCCGGCTGCGCCAGCTGGGAAACTTTCCATCGCGATGACCTTTCCTTGCAAAAGCCTCTCTCTTCTTTCTCCAGCGGCTGAAGAGGCCGGGCTGAATTGGCAGGAAAGGAAAGGAAAGGAAAGAAAGAAAAGAAAAAAAGAAAAAGAAAAACGAGAAGGCAGGAGGGAGAGGCCGAAGCAACCTTGAACGAGGACCAGGCGGAAATTTTCCAGGGAAAACACAACAGGCCTTCTTGGCAAATCGATCGATAGGAATAGAGCGGGGAAGGGACCCTGGAGGTCATCTAGTCCAGCCCCCTTCCCAAGCAGGAGACCTCCTACCATTCCAGACTGTCCAGTCTCTTCTTAAAAACTTCCAGTGATGGGAGCACCCACAACTTCCAGTGGCAGGCTGTTCCACGGGTTAATTGTCCTCACCGTTGGGAAGTTTCTCCTTCAATTCCAGGTTGCTTCTCTCCTTGATTCGTTTCCATCCGTTGCTTCTCGTCCTGCCTTCAGGGGCTTTGAAGAATAGGTGGACCCCCTCCTCTTCTTTGGGGCAGCCCCTCAAATACTGGGAGGATGCTATCATGTCCTCCCTAGTCCTTCTTTTCATACGCAAATCCTGCAACCGTTCTTCGTATGTTTTCGTCTCCGGGCCTTCGATCCTCTTCGTTGCTCTTCTCTGCACTTTTTCCAAAAGTCTCTTTTTTTTGTAACGTGGGGACCAAAACTGGACTGTAGAATATTCCTGGCGTGTACTACAGGCAGTCTTCTCGTTCATCCAGTGACATTCAAAAAAGTGACTTACGACCGTTTTTACACACTTACGAGCCGCGTGGGTCGCACGATCGAAATTCAAGCTCTTTTGACAACTGACGGGAGCGTTATAGCCGTCGCAGCTCTCCTTTGGCGACCTTCCGACGAGTAAAAGTCGCACGGGGGAAGGCCGGATTCGCATCGCAAACCTAACCGAACAATCGCAGCGATTCCTTTTAACAAACCTGTCGAGAAATGTCGTAAAGCTCTCTTGAACAAAATGTTTCACTCAGCAACATAAATTTCGGGCTCGACTGCCGTCGTTAAGCCAAGGGCTACCGTACCTGTCATGCTTATTTTTTTCTCCCCTTGGCTATATCAGGTGGCACGCCGAGCCATATCTGTGGCACGCGAGCATTGCCCTAGCTCAGCTCCAGCGCACATGCGTGCGCTGACCAGCTGATTTTCGGGCCTTCGGGGCCCACCGGAAGTCGGGAAATGGGCCGTTTCTGGCCTCCGGAGGGGCCTCTGGAATGGGTGGGGAAGGCTGTTTTTTGCCCTCCCCAGGCTCCAAGAAAGCATCTGGAGCCTGGGGAGGACGAAAAATGGGCCTACCGGGCCCACTGATAAACCTTTTTCCCGTCACGTGCCAAAAGCGGAGGGAGTGCAGGGGAGGGGCATTGAATTATGGGTGTGGGCACGCACACATGGCGACACCCCCCTGGTCCCCCTGCTTTTGGCACACGACGGCAAAAAGATTACCCTCTGCCCTCCCCAGGCTCCAGAGGCTTTCTCACTGCCCTATACAGTTTCAGACAGGTTGGCTGCCCAGTCTTTTCTTAAAAACCTCCGGCGATGAAGCGCTCACAACTTTCACTAATACAACACTACACGGGAGGGAACTCACGACGTTATTTCTACGTCTACCATCGCATATTTTTATAAAGTTTCCAGCCGTTTGCATGTGGGAGACGACGCCAGCCAGGCCTATAGGCCGCCTCCTTTGAAAAATGGGTCACGGCTATTAGGTTCGGCTTTGGTACACCGCGCAGGCCAGGGGCCCTGGGATTCAGGGGCCCGATGCCCACACCTCTGGAAGGGCACCAGATTGGGGGAGGGAGGGGGCCGGATGCGCCATTCTCTCAGCCAGGAGTTCCGGCTGCAGAGAGACCGAAAGACGAGACGGGTTTTGATGAATGCATTACAGTTTTCCTGAGTTCCGTCCGATTCAGGGGAGAGGGATGTGTGTGAGTGAGTGTGTGTGTGTGTGTGTGAAATGAACACCCCCTGTTGCAAACTCTCCCCCTCGCCCGAACTTTAAGGCAGTTGTGCAAACCGGAGAAACACACAATCGTAACACACGGTAAGTCGTCCTCCGGTGCTTGTGCAAAACGCCGGTGCCACGTTGCTGTTAAAAACAGGCCTGAATCTGTAAGGAAAGCTACACACACACACCTGGGGGGGGGAAACGGGGGACGACACACACAAAATTGTCTCTGCCTGCCTGCCGCAACTCCCAACGCCTTAAGACAACACACACCGTGAATCTCGCACCTTGCCGTACCAAATCCATAGCACCTCCCGCCGTTTCGCCGCAATGTTTCTTGAGTCACGACGTCTTTTTTAAAAAAATATCACCAGATGCCAATGCCACGTCTCCGAATCGGTACGCGACGGCAGCTGTACAGGTAACCCTCGACTTACGTCGGTTCGTTTAGCGACCGTTCGAAGTTACGACAGCGCTGGGGAAAAAAATATGACTTAGGACCATTTTTCACGCTTACAACCGTCGTAGCCTCCCCGTGGTCAGGGTCATCAAAATTCGGAGGCTTGGCATCCGACTCTTATTTATGACGGTCACATTTTTTTGCGACCTTGTGACGAGCAAAGTTGACGGAGAAGCAAGATTCACTTAACAACTGAGTTAATATCTTAAGAGTCCCTTGGGAGTTGGGCGGCATAGAAATGTGACAAAATAAATAAATAAAATAAATAAATAAACAATTGGTTAAGATATTATTGGTTTCACTTAACAACACTTAACAAGAAACCGTGTTGCTAACTTAAAAACCGTGGTGATTCGCTTAACAACGGTGGCAACGAAGGTCGTAAAACGAGGCGAAACTCACTGAACCAATGTCTCACTTTAACAGCGGAAATGTTGGGCTCAGCTTAGTTGTGAGGATTGCCCAAACAGGCAGTCCTCGACTTACAACGGTTCATTTAGTGACCGCTTGAAGTTACAACAGCACTGAAAAAAGGAATTTACAACTGTTTTTCAGAGTTACGACCTTTGCCGATCAAAATTCACATGCTTGGCAACCGATTCGTACTTACGACGGTTGCCTTATCCCGGGGTCACACGATCCCCTTTTGCGACCTTTTTATAAGCCAAGTCAACGGGGGGGGAGGGGGGAATCAGATTCACTTAACAACGGTGGGAAGAAAGGAGTTAGAACGGGGCAAAACTCTCCTAAAACAAATGTCTCACTTAATGACAGAAATGTTGCGCTCAGTTGTGGTTGTAAGTCGGGCAATCCCCGGCTTACAACCGTTCGTTTTAGGGACCGTTCAAAGTTACAACGGGGCTGAGAAAAGAGGGGCTTACGGCCGTTTTTCCCGGCTGCGACTTTTGCAGGCTCAATTGTGCTCAGTTGTGGTTTTGTAATTTGAGGGTTACCTTTACTCACACCTGCCTCCAAGTTACGCAACCGGACACGTTTCTCCCTTCCCCGCCAGCCATGTTGAGACACAACGGAAACACGCGTGCCAAGAAGAGGAAAACAACAGCTTTAGCATCCGTGACAAGGTTGTGTGTTGTGGCTCGCCATGTCCACACCGAAACACACCCACACACACAAACACTCCAGTCCTGCATTTGCAACGGGCCCTCCGGCGATGGGTGTGCTTGGATGTTTGTGTAAGCACAAGGAAGGAAGGAAGGAAAAGAGAGAGAAGGAAAGTAGGAAGGAAAGAAGGAAGGAGAGGGAAAGGAAAGGCAGGAAGGGAAAAAGAGAGAAGGAAAGAGGGGGAAGGAAAGGGAAGGAAGGAAACAGAGGGAAGGAAACTAGAAAGGAAGGAAAGGGGGAAGGGAAGGGAGAAGGAAGGAAAGGATAGTAGGAAGGAAAGAAGGAAGGAGAGGGAAAGGAAGGAAGGGAAAAAGAGAGAAGGATAGGAAGGAAAGAAGGAAGGGAGAGAAGGAAAGTAGGGAGGAAAGGGAAGAGAGAAAAGGAAAGAAGGAAGGAAAGAAGGAAGGAGACGTAAAGGAAAGGCAGGAAGGGAAAGAGAGAAGGAAAGAATGAAGGAAGGAAGAGAGAGAAGGAAAGTAGGAAGGAAGGAAGGAAGGGAGAGAAGGAAAGTAGGAAGGAAAGAGGGGTAGGGAAAGGGAGGGAAAGGGAGGGAAGGAAGGAAAAAGAGAGAAGGAAGGAAGGGAAGAAAAGGGAGGGAAAGCAGGAAGGTGCAGAAAAATTGCAAGGAAGAGCAGGGAAGGGAAGAAAGGAGCAAAAGAAAAGAAAAAAGAAAGAAAAAAAAGAAAAGGAAGAAGAAAAAGAAGAGAAAAGGAGTTTGGGAAGACTGGGGGGGGGGAAAAAAACAAACATTTAAGGCCCGGTGATGATGTTGTGTAGTTGCACATTGTGGCTGCCAAAGAGCGGAGATGCAAAAGTGCCAGAAAATGCAGGGGAAAAAGGAAAAAAAAAAAAAAATTAGCGGGAGAGGAGGTGTGGTTATCGAATTTATTTTTTTCCGGGGGGGGGAGATCCCCTCCCCCTCCCCTCCGGCCTCCCCTTTCCGTGCGTTTTTCTCCGGGAGGAAAATTTGGAGCAACGCAGCAAAATTGGAAGCAGCCGAAGGGAGTTGCAAAATGCGGAGAAGGAAGGAAAGAAAGAGGAGGAGGAGGAGGAGGAGGAGGAGGAGGAGGAGGAGGAGGAGGAGGAGGAAGAGGAGGAGGAGGAGGAGGAGGAGGAGGAGGAGGAGGAGGAACGGCCCGGTTGCAGTGAGCAGGCACTGCGGGCTGGAAAAGATGGCCGGGCCGGAGTTGGGGGGGGGGGGAAGGAAATCTATCCCACATCCAGCCATTGTGTGTGTGTGTGTGGCCGAAAGCATCCAGGTTTGGAAAACTGGGAGGTTTCGAAACCGGTTTCCTCCCAAACCTGGTTTGTATTTGGTTGCAAAAAAAAAAAAAAATAAACAAACAAACACTCAAGCCATTTTGGTTCCTTGCCCGAGGCCGGCTCAACTGGATGACCAAACAGGCCTGGAAAGGAAGCAAAACTGCAGAAGTGGTCAGCGGAAGGAGGGAGGGAGGGGGTGGGTGGGTGGGACAGATACACATGGGGGAGGGTCCTCTGCCACATTCAAGGGGCTTCCTGGGACCACCACCTGTGCGAAGTGCTGGCACTGCCCCCCTCCGAATTGTCTTCCTTGGCACAGAGCAGTTCGGAGGACAGAGGCCGGGCGGGAATGTGTGTGGGGGGGGACTCCTGTACCCAGCGGGCACAGCTGGAAAGGCCCCCCCCTTCCCCGTCCTCACCTGGTGATGGTGTCGTGCTTGCCTAAATTGCTATCCATCTGAGGCAGGGGAAGAGGGCATCGCAGGGAGGGAGGGAGAGCAAGGGCGAAGGCCACATCGTGAGTCGGGCAAGCGGAGAGGTTGCCGGGTGGGCCAGGAGGCACCTGGGATCATTCTGTGGGGTGGGGAGGGGGGGCTTTTGTATGGGAGGTTTTTTTGTGGGGGGGGGAGTTATGATTTTTAGAAGATGAGACACACGCACACACACACAGGGGAGGGTTTAACTTGGGGTTGTTTGGGAAGGAGGGAAGGAAGGAAGGAAAGATAGGGAAGGAAAGGGAAAGAGAGAAGGAAATTAGAAAGGAAGGAAGGGAAAGGGTAGGAAGGAAAGAAAGAAAAGGGAAGGAAGGGAAAGAGAGAGAGAAGGAGGGGGAAGGAAAGTAGAAAGGAAGGAAAGGGGGAAGAGAAAGAAGTAGGAAGGAAAGAAAAGGGAAGGGAAGGAAGCAGGAAGGAAGGAAAGGATATGAGGAAGGAAACAAGGAAGGAGAAGGAAAGGAAAGGCAGGAAGGGAAAGAGAGAAGGAAATTAGAAAGGAAGGAAAGGATAGTAGGAAGGAAAGAAGGAAGGAGAGGGAAAGGAAAGGCAGGAAGGGAAAGAGAGAAGGAAAGAAGGAAAGAGAGAAGGAAAGAGGGGGAAGGAAAGGGAAGGAAGGAAACAGAGGGAAGGAAAGTAGAAAGGAAGGAAAGGGGGAAGAGAAGGAAGTAGGAAGGAAAGAAAAGGGAAGGGAAGGAAGTAGGAAGGAAAGGATAGTAGGAAGGAAAGAAGGAAGGAGAGGGAAAGGAAAGGCAGGGAGGGAAGGAAAGAAGGAAAGGAGGAAGGAAGGAAGGGAAAGAGAGGGAAGGGAAGTAGGAAGGAAAGTGGGGGAAGGAAAAGGAAGGAAGGAAGAGGAAGGCAGAAAGGGAAAGAGAGAGAAGGAAAGAGGGGAAGGAAAGGGAGGGAAGGAAGGAAGGAAACAGAGGGAAGGAAAGTAGAAAGGAAGGAAGGGAAAGAGAGAGAAGGAAGTAGGAAGGAAAGAAAAGGGAAGGGAAGGAAGAAGGAAGGAAAGGATAGTAGGAAGGAAAGAGGGGGAAGGGAGGGAAGGGGAAGGAAGAAGAAAGGAAAGGGAAGGAAGGAAGGGAAAGAGAAGGAAAGTAGGAAGGAAAGAAGGAAGGAGAGGGAAAGGAAAGGCAGGAAGGGAAAGAGAGAAGGAAATTAGAAAGGAAAGAAGGAAACGAGGGAGAAGGAAAGAAGGAGAGGGAAAGGAAAGGAAGGAAGGAAAAGAGAGAAGGAAAGAAAGAAGGAAGGAAAGGGGAAAGAGAAAGAAAGTAGGAAGGGGAAAGGAAGGAAGGAAAAGAGAGAAGGAAAGAAAGAAGGAAAATAGGAAGAAAAGAAGGAAGGAGAGGGAAAGGAAAGGAGGAAGGAAGGAAGAGAAGGAGAGAAGGAAAGAAGGAGAGGAAAAGGAAGGAAGGAAGGAAAAGAGAGAAGGAAAGGAGGAAGGAAAGAAGGGAAAGAGAGAGAAGGAAGTAGGAAGGAAAGAAAAGGGAAGGGAAGGAAGAAGGAAGGAAAGGAAAGTAGGAAGGAAAGAAGGAAAGGAAAGGAAGGAAGGGAAAGAGAGAAGGAAATTAGAAAGGAAGGAAGGAAGGAAAAGAGAGAGAAGGAAAGAAAAAAGAAAGAAAAGAGAAAAAAAAAAGAGGGGGGGCAGAAACTCTTCCCTCTCCATTCCCCCCCCCTCCGCCTGCCTTCTTTCCGGACCGACTTTCCGGCCGCGGCGCCTCTTCAAGGGGGCCGGAGGGGCGGGAAGGAAAGAGCCGCAGCTCCCCTCCCCCCTCCCCTCCCCCCAAGCCCCCCCCGAGCAGCCCCGCCCCCTCGCCCCCCTCCCCTCCCCTCCCCATGCCCGGGGGGAAGTTGGCGGCGCCTGCGGGGCAACTGCGCAGCTGGCCAAGGGGGGGAGGGGGGGGAAAGTGGGGGGGGGCTTTTTTTTGGGGGGGGGTCTTCCTGGCTCACCTGGCTGCCTCCGTCCGGGGGGCAGCGCAAGATGGAGGCGGCTCGCCCCGCCGGGCATGCTGATGCCTCCGCTGCCGCCGCTGCTGCTGCTGCTGCTGCCCGTCCGTCCTCCTGCCTGCCTGCCTGCCTGGCACGGGCGAAGCTCCCCCCGCCCCGTCTCGCCGCCGCCACCGCCCCCTCTGACGTCATCCCCCCCCGGACGCCCCCCCTCGCCCCAGGCCCAGCCAGGAGAGAAGAAAAAAAAAAACCACCCCACGCGCACGCGCACACGCACTCTCCCCCCCCCACACACACAAAATCCCCCCCCCTATGCTCGTGCACGGCGGATGGGGAAGAGGAGGAAGGGGACAAAAGAGGAGGAGGAGGAGGAGGAGGGGGGGAAAGAGGAGGAAGGGAGGGGGAAGAGGAGGAGGGAGCAAAGACTGGGAGGGGGAGGAGGAGGAAGACGGGGAGGAGGAGGGAGGGGACAAAGAGGAAGAGGTGGGAGAGGAGGAGGGGGAAGAGGAGGAGGAAGAGAGGGAAGGGGAGGAAGAGGAGGGGGAGGGAAGAGGAGAAGAAAGGAGAGAAGGAGGAAGACAGGGAAGGGGAGGGAGGGGACAAAGAGGAAGAGGAGGGAGGGGGAGGGAGAGGGAAGAGGAGGAGGAAGGAGAGGAGGAGGAGGAACAGAGGAAGAGGACAAAGAGGAAGAGGAAGAGGAGGGGGAAAGAGGAGGAAGAGGAGGGGGAAGGGAGGGGGAAGAGGAGGAGGGAGCAAAGGCTGGGAGGAGGAGAAGGAGAAAGGAGAGGAGGAGGAGGAGGAGGAAGGGGACAAAGAGGAAGAGGAGGGGGAAAAGAGGAGGAAGAGGAGGGGGAAGGGAGGGGGAAGAGGAGGAGGGAGCAAAGGCTGGGAGGAGGAGAAGGAGAAAGGAGAGGAGGAGGAGGAAGACGGGGAGGAGGAGGAAGGGGACAAAGAGGAAGAGGAGGGAGAGGAGGGGGAAGAGGAGGAAGAGGAGGGGGAGGGGGAAAAGAGGAGGAGGAGGGAGAGGAGGGGGAAAAAGAGGAGGAAGAGGAGGAGGAGGGGAAAAGAGGAGGAGGGAGCAAAGAGTGGGGAAGAGTAGGAGAAAGAGGAGGAGGAAGACAGGGGAAAAGGAGGAAGGGGACAAAGAGGAAGAGGAGGGAGAGAAGGAGGAGGAAGACAGGGAAGGGGAGGAAGAAGGCAAAGAGGAAGAGGAGGAGGAGAGGAGGGAGGGGACAAATAGTGGGAAAGAACAGGAAGACAAGAGGAGGGAGAAAAGGAGGAGGAAGACAAGGGGGAGGAAGAGGATGAAGAGGGAAGAGGAAAAAGAGGAGGAGGAAGAGGAGGAGGGGCAAAGAGTGGGAGAAGAGGAGGAAGGAGAAAAGGGGGAGGAAGACGGGGAGGGGGAAAGGAGGAGGAAGGGGAAGAGAGGAAGAGGACAAAGGAAGAGGACAGGGAGGAGGAGGAAGAGGAGTGGGGAAGAGCGGGAAGACAAGAGGAGAAAGGGGAAAAGGAGAAGGGAAGAGAGGAAGACAAAGAGGAAGAAGAGGAGGAAGTGGAAGGACAGGAGGAGGAGGGGAAGAGCAGGAGGAAGAGTGGAAAGGAGAAGCGGGGGAGAGGAGGAGTGGGGTGGGAATGGAGATTTTGCAGTATCCTTCCCCTGCCATGCCCACCAAGCCACGCCCACAGAACCGGTAGTAAATTTGGATTTCCCCACTGGGAGGGAGGGTCAGCTTCCAACAGGGATGGGAGCGAGGGATTACGCACAAATTTACACACAGACACAAACACGAGGGTGGCTGATAGTGGTCTTGCCCAGAAGCTTCGGTTGTGCCCGTGTGAATGCATCCCCCGTGCGGGGTCTGCCCCATGGACCATGCCGGGGGGGCACCTGCAGAGCGGGGCCTCTCCGCGGGCTGTCGAGGTTCGGTTCTAGAAAAGGGGGGGGAGGCTGAGCATCATGCAAGTGGGGGGGGGGAATCATCACCCCCTGGGGGGGGTGCCAGCTGCCGAGAGCCACCCTGGGGGGGGGGCGGCAACCCTGGGGGGGTCTCGGACTAGCTGGCTGTCGGGCAAGGTGGGGACCCCCCCCTCAACAGCTGACCAAGGAGAGAAAGCAACCTAACCACAAAGGTTAGAAATCTCCCGCCAGGGAGAACAATTAGCCTGTGGAACAGCTTGCCACCAGAAGTTGGGGGGGGGGGCTCGTCAACACTGGAGGTTTTTCCAAAGAGATTGGATTGGTCCAGAATGGAATGGAATGGGCGTAGGGTCTTCTGCTTGAGTAGGCGGTTGGACTAGAGGACCTCCGAGGACCCTTCTAACTCTTGCCATTCTCTTAGAGGGTCTGAGGTCACAGGGAATGCGCAATGACCTCACAATGCTTTCCTGGCCCAAGGAACCAGGCCAGTGTGCGCTTGAAGTGTGTGTCCCCGTTTGGTGGGCGAGGAGGGGCTGCTGGGCCAAGGTGGGTCTGTCCCCCGCTTCCCCCAAGGTAGGGGGTCTTCCTTCCCCCTCCCCATGCCCCTCGCTCTCCAGAATCCCCCTTCTCCGCCATTTAACCTGCATGTCCTGTAAAAACCTGAATTAACGCGGATTTTAAAAAAACAACCACACTTCCAAAGACAGGCCGAGATACACTACGAATGTTGGTTTATCTTTAACTTGTTTAAGAGGGGAAAAAAATGTGGCACAGGCTGTAGGGAGACAGGAGTGATAGGATGGAAAGTGACACCCAGATTGTATCGTATCCTGGCCGTGCGCTGCCTTGGTTAGCTGGTCACTTTCTCGCTACACTGGGAACCCTGGCTGGCTTTCAAAAAGAATGCCAAGTTTCTAGTCCTCAGGGAAATCAGTTCTTTCCTCCCATAGCAGGAGCAGAAAACTCGGAACAGCACACATCGGCTAGAAAAATGTCATTGACTAGAAAGCGTAATTGATTAGAAAAATGTCATTGACTAGAAAGTGTAATTGATTAGAAAAATGTCATTGACTAGAAATGTAATTGATTAGAAAAATGTCATTGACTAGAAAATGTCATTGATTAGAAAAATGTCATTGACTAGAAAATGTAATTGATTAGAAAAATGTCATTGACTAGAAAGCATAATTGATTAGAAAAATGTCATTGACTAGGAATGTAATTGATTAGAAAAATGTCATTGACTAGGAATGTAATTGATTAGAAAAATGTCATTGACAAGAAATGTAATTGATTAGAAAAATGTCATTGACTAGAAAGCATAATTGATTAGAAAAATGTCATTGACTAGGAATGTAATTGATTAGAAAAATGTCATTGACTAGAAATGTAATTGATTAGAAAAATGTCATTGACTAGAAAGCGTAATTGATTAGAAAAATGTCATTGACTAAAAATGTCATTGATTAGAAAAATGTCATTGACTAGCAATGTAATTGATTAGAAAAATGTCACTGACTAGAAAATGTAATTGATTAGAAAAATATCATTGACTAGAAAGCGTAATTGATTAGAAAAATGTCATTGACTACAAAGTGCAATTGATTAGAAAATGTAATTGATTAGAAAAATGCCAGAGTTGTTAAGTGAATCACTGCAGTTGTTGACTTAGTAAAACTAAGTGAATCTGGGCCTCCCCATTGTCTTTGCTGGTTAGAAGGTCGCAAAAGGGGATCACACGACCCCGGGACGCTGCGACCGTCATAAATACGAGTCAGTTGACAGGTGTGCAAATTTTGATCCCGTGACCGTGGGGATGTTGCAACAGTTGTAAGTGTGAAAGTCAAGATGGCCTCGAAGGTCTTCAAGTCCATGGGTCTACAACCTTAAATACTCAAAAGAGCCATTTGGACCCGTTTCCCACAGAAAAGAAAACACCGGGAGCCACAAAACCTGGGTGGGCGTGGCCAACTCGATGTCACTCACTTCCACCAGTCACATGACCTTCCCCTAGCCACACCTACCCAGCCGGTCATTAGGACAGAGAACAGAGAGCTGTTAAAAAACACCGGGAACCACAAAATCCTTTTGACATCTCTCTCTCTCCCCTCCCTCCCTCCCTCCCTCTCTCTCTGTATCTCTCTATGTCTCCCTCTCTCTCTCTCTCTCTCTATCTCTCTGTCTCTGCCCTGGCCGCTTCTTCATCCCCCACCATCACCCTTATCTTCTCAGGCCAGGCGAGGAGTGACTGGGAGCGGAGGGCGAGGGGCGGCACCAGCCAGTGGTGGGATCACGTGACAGTGAGCCACAGCAGAGGGCCCAAAGAGCCGCATGTGGCTCCGGAGCCGCAGGTTGCTGACCCCGGTTCTAGTCCAACCCTCGCGCAAACAAAAGACCTTATACCATTTCCGACAATTGTGTATGATCTCTTCTTCAAAACCTCCAGTGTCTTCTTCCTTCTCCTGCAGGCTGGGTTCCCGTTCTGGAAGGGCCCCGGAGCCCATCGCTCCCCAGAGATGCCCCCCATGGCCTTGGACCTGGGACCCTCCGGGAAAGCCACTTGGACGGTGTCCGATCTCTTGCGCTTCTCCCCGCCGCCCTGCTCTCCAGCTCCACTTCCTCACCGCCCCGCCTGGCATCGTTACCCGCCTCTCTGAGACCATGAAAGGATTGCTGGTGGCCCTGTTTGGGGGCGGCGTGCCCGCCGGCTTTGTGGCCCCCTTAACCCGCATCGTCAACGAGGCTTCAGGGATGCCGCCGCTGGAGATCCTGTTCTTCCGCTGCTGTCTCCACCTGCTCTTCGCCGGGTACCTGTGCTACCAGAAGGTGCTGTGTTTCGGGCCTCCGGAGGTACGTCAGCGTACCCTGTTCCACGCCTTGGTCAACGTCATCTCCATCGGCTGCGCCTACAGCTCCTTCATGATGGTGCCCAGCGGCAACGCGGCCACCGTGCGCAAGGGCTCCTCGACCATCTCCTCCGTCCTGCTGGCCTTCTGTATCGAGAACACCCGGCTGACCGGCTACGATTGGGTCGGGCTGGTGGGCAACGCGCTGGGCTTGCTCATCATGGTGGTGCCAGACCTGTTGAGTTTGGACAAAAGCACCCAGATCTACGACACGTTCGGCTACGCCTTGGCCTGCTTGGGAGGCGTGGCGTTGGCCTTGGGGCTGGTCATTTTCCGAACGCTGGACTTCCCGACTAAGCTGGTGACCGTGGCGTTCCTCTTCGGTGTGGTGGGAACACTTTTTTGCTTCCCGATGATGTTCCTCTTCCAGGAACCGGTGTTGCCGCTCGATCATTACTCCTGGATGTACGTGGCGTCCATCAGCATCCTGGCCTTGTTCTCCTTCTTGTGCGCCAGCTATGCTGTCACGAAGGCACACCCGGCGTTGGTGTGCGCCGTCTTGCACTCCGAAGTGGTGGTGACGCTGGTCGTCCAGTACTACGTCCTACGGGAGGCCGTCACGCCCTTTGACATCACAGGGGCCAGCGTCATCGTGATCAGCATCGTCATCATCACCGCCCAGAACATCAGCTGTCATCCGGCCGACGAGGAGGAGGGACCCATCATACCGCAGAGAGGGACCAAGTATGCCACGGAGGCGATGGGTCAAAGTGGGTACCAACCGCCATGTTGTACGGCACAGAGGGACCGAGTAGATTAAAGGAGGCGCTGGGACAAAGTGGGCACCAACTGTACAGCAGGAGGATCAGATAGACCAAGGAGGGAATTGGTCAAAGCGGGCACCAACCGGCAGATTGTACAGGACAGAGGGAAGGAGTAGATTCAGGAGCCGGTGGGTCAAAGCAGGCACCAACTATACAGCAGAAGGATCCAGTAGATTAAAGAGGCAGTGGGTCAAATCGGGCACCAACCGGCAGGTTGTACGTCAGAGACGGAGCCAGTAGATTAAGGAGGCAGTTGGTCAAAGCAAGCACCAACCGGCAGGTTGTACATCAGAGCGTGATCCAGTAGATTAAGGAGGCAGTTGGTCAAAGTGGGCACCAACCAACAGATTGTACATCAGAGTGGGATCCAGTAGATTAAGGGGGCAATTGGTCAAAGCGGGCACCAACTGGCAGGTTGTACATCAGAGAGGGATCCAGTAGATTAAGGAGGCAGTTGGTCAAAGCGGGCACCAACCAGCAGATTGTACATCAGAGAGAGATCCAGTAGATTAAGGAGGCAGTTGGTCAAAGCAGGCACCAACCGGCAGATTGTACATCAGAGTGGGATCCAGTAGATTAAGGAGGCAGTTGGTCAAAGCAGGCACCGACCAGCAGATTGTACATCAGAGAGAGATCCAGTAGATTAAGGGGGCAGTTGGTCAAAGCGGGCACCGACCAGCAGATTATACATCAGAGAGGGATCCAGTAGATTAAGGAGGCAGTTGGTCAAAGCGGGCACCAACCAGCAGATTGTACATCAGAGAGAGATCCAGTAGATTAAGGAGGCAGTTGGTCAAAGCGGGCACCGACCAGCAGATTGTACATCAGAGAAAGATCCAGTAGATTAAGGAGGCAGTTGGTCAAAGCGGGCACCGACCAGCAGATTGTACATCAGAGAGGGATCCAGTAGATTAAGGAGGCAGTTGGTCAAAGCGGGCACCAACCAGCAGATTGTACATCAGAGAGAGATCCAGTAGATTAAGGAGGCAGTTGGTCAAAGCGGGCACCGACCAGCAGATTGTACATCAGAGAGAGATCCAGTAGATTAAGGAGGCAGTTGGTCAAAGCGGGCACCGACCAGCAGATTGTACATCAGAGAGAGATCCAATAGATTAAGGAGGCAGTTGTTCAAAGCAAGCACCAACCAGCAGGTTGTACATCAGAGAGGGATCCAGTAGATTAAGGGGGCAGTTGGTCAAAGCAGGCACCGACCAGCCGATTATACATCAGAGAGGGATCCAGTAGATTAAGGAGGCAGTTGGTCAAAGCGGGCACCGACCAGCCGATTATACATCAGAGAGGGATCCAGTAGATTAAGGAGGCAGTTGGTCAAAGCGGGCACCGACCAGCAGATTGTACATCAGAGAGAGATCCAGTAGATTAAGGGGGCAGTTGGTCAAAGCAAGCACCAACCGGCAGGTTGTACATCAGAGAGGGATCCAGTAGATTAAGGGGGCAGTTGCTCAAAGCAAGCACCAACCGTCAGGTTGTACATCAGAGTGGGATCCAGTAGATTAAGGGGGCAGTTGGTCAAAGCAGGCACCAACCAAGATGAGGAGGCTAGGAAGAAGAGCGCCAGAGGCCCTGTGGCAGCTGGGAAGTCCCGTCCCACAAAACGGGGCACAACTTGTGGTGCCAGGAGAGCCGTAACTGAATTTTCCGAGCAAAATCTTGGCGGTCGGTGAAAGAATAGAGATCGCTAACAAGCCGACGGATCCACAAAAGAAACAGGACATTTTTGGTTTCCCAAAAACCTTGGCTGGGCCACGAAGCCGCCGTCTGCCAAGGTGTCCCTGGCGAGCGGCGCCCCCAGGCCAGGCCGCCGGACATCTGGATGGCACGGTTAACTCCCAAGACCCGCTGACTTTTGGAATGGAAAAAGAGCATTGATGCTTTCGATCCATGCCTAGAAGCCAGGAGCGAGAAACACCCCCCCCCCCGGCAGATTAGCATTTGTGTTTCTGCTTTGCATTTACAATGGGTATGTTGAGGAAGGGGATGTGTGGGGGCTCTGAGTAGAGGGGGGGTTTCCTCGGTCTCCATCCGGTTCGTTGATTTCCAAAAAAACTAATTTGACGGAGAGGTTTGAGCCTCAGATCCCGCCTCCGAATATCTGGCCACTTTAAGACGGGTGGACTTCAACTCCCAGAATTCCACGCTGGCTGGGGAATTCTGGGAGTTGAAGTCCACTCTTCTTAAAGCGGCCAAGATTTGAGAGACACTAATCCAGACGGATTGCAGGAATGAACAAGAATCCTGTAAATTGAGCTCCCCCCCCCCACATCCAAAGTCAATTAAATTTGAGAAACAGTGGAGAATTTAAGATTTCTGTACACGCAGCTAAAAAGACGATTTGTACGGGTTAAGCGATTATTATTACGATTATTTTATTCATTAAACCCGAGACTCAGTTTTATTTATGATGTTGTCATTATTTTAAATCACTTTATTATTATTTCTATTATTATTATGATGACGTTTTATTTATTCAACATGAAACTCTTGTCAACTGAACCTTCAGAAATATATTCAGTTGACGGAGTTTCGTGTTTAAGGAATAAAAGTTAATAATAATAATAATAATAATGAAAAATAATATTAAGTAAAAATTTATTTTCTTTTAATTTAATTATTATCATTGGGCCTACAATTTCTCGGTCTTTTATCGGCCCCAAAATTGGTGCCTTTTTTTTTCCTCTCAGTTCTGCCAAAGGAACCGATACATCATGGGTTATTATATATATTTTTTTTCCTGAATTTCCCAATTCCTGGCAGGTCGGTTCCTTCCAAGCCGTCCTTCTCTCCGGCCTGGCAGAATCTACCGCAAAGGGCTGATTATTTTTCTAAATTCCAAAGTTGTGACTCAGCAACCGTCCGGCCGAGATTTCGGAGAACAACAGGAGGCAGGAGTTTTCCAGCCAGCCTTCCCTTCTCCCTTCCCTTTTCCTTCCCCCCCCCAAAGTCTTCTCTTATCGGGTGGTCTCTCCTTCACGAGGACCAGAAACTTGGCTGGTTGGCATCCCTCCCTCTTGGTCCCACGGCCGGAAGCAAATTTAGAAATGGATTTTGGGGGTTGATTAGGGTACAGATTTCAATGGGAGAAGGGGGGGGGAGGGAGAGAAGGAGGGGAGGGGGGAAGGGAGGGAGGGGGGGAGGGGGGGAAGGGAGGGGGGAGGGGGGAAGGGAGGGGCCTGGTTCCCCGCAGCAGCTCATTAACATGCAAATGTAATCAGAGGCACTTCCAGGCGGGAGACCTCGGCCACAACCAGATGGCATCGCTATTTAGACTTCCAAATCTGGGGAGGGTGGGAGGGTGTCCCCTGACCACCCCCCCCTTTGGGGCCCGTCCCAAAGGAGCCCCTCCCGAAGTTGTGAATGCTCCAACACTGGAGGTTTTTTTAAGGAAGAGATTGGACAACCATTTGTCTGAAATAGTGTAGGATCTCCTGCCTGAGCAGGGGGTTGGACTAGATGACCTCCAAGGTTCCCTTCCAGTTATTCTATTCTATTCTATTCTATTCTATTCTATTCTATTCTATTCTATTAATTCTACTCTACTCTGTTCTACTCTACTCTACTCCTCCACTCCCTTCTAATTCTACTCTACTCTACTCTACTCTACTCTACTCCTCTCCACTCCACTCTAATTCTACTCTATTCTATTCGACTCTACTGCATTCTAATTCTACTCTACTCTGTTCTACTCCACTCCACTCCACTCCTATTCTATTCTTACTCTACTCCACTCCATTCTAATTCTACTCTACTCTACTCTACTCCACTCCCTTCTAATTCTACTCTACTCTATTCTACTCTACTGCATTCTAATTCTACTCTACTCTGTTCTACTCCACTCCTATTCTTACTCCACTCCACTCCATTCTAATTCTACTCTACTCTACTCCACTCCCTTCTAATTCTACTCTACTCTATTCTATTCTACTCTACTGCATTCTAATTCTACTCTACTCTGTTCTACTCCACTCCACTCCATTCTAATTCTACTCTACTCTACTCTACTCCACTCCACTCTAATTCTACTCTATTCTATTCGACTCTACTGCATTCTAATTCTACTCTACTCTGTTCTACTCCACTCCACTCCTATTCTATTCTTACTCTACTCCACTCCATTCTAATTCTACTCTACTCTATTCCTAATTCTAATTCTAAATTCTATTCTAGAGTGGAGGTGGAGTCTTCCAACTGAGGAAGAGATTCCAAATTTTTTTTTGGGGGGGGGTGTTTTGCAAACAGAGGAGGGGGAGATTGTAAGAAGGCAAGCGCCTTGCACCGAGTTCCAGTCCTGCTGAATTGTGTGAACCTGGAGCAACCCGGAATGAAGAAGCAACTCCCTAACAGTGAGGACAATTAGCCAGCGGGACAGCTTGCCACCAAGAAGTTGCGAGTCCTGCTGCAACACCGGAGGTGTTTAAAAGAAGAGACTTGTCTGAAACGGAATAGGGGGTCTCCTGCTTGAGTGGAGGGGGGGGCTGGACTACATGACCTCCAAGGTCCCATCCAGTTCTAATTCTGATCCTAGGGAGCGTTCAGATCCTCTGAAGTTTGCAATCGAACGCTGCACCCGTTCGCAGGCAAGGCCAGGCCGAGGCCCCGCAGCCATTTGCAGCCAGGAAGGACCGAGCTTAGCCGGCTGGCAGGCATCCCAGGCTGGGTGGGATGGCCGCGAGCGATTGAGCAAAACCGGCTGAGTCCATAAGCTGCTCGCGCCCTCTAGCGGAGACCCAAAGCAGCGGCCCAGGCCCGGAGGAAGCACGTGACCAGCCCCAGCCTTGTTGTTGTTGTTGTTGTATTTTTTTTTAAGCACGTATCTTCTTGGCACGATCCTCACGCTTTGCAAACACGCAGGCTTCTCCAACTCCCAGGTGCTTTTGAGTTCAAGGCTGGCTTGCTTTGGCTTCTTTCCCTGCCTTGGCTGCCTCTTTTTTATTTATTTTATTTTTTGCAACTTCTGGGCTTTGGTCATATTTTTATATTTTCTTTCTTCCTGGCTTTAGTCTCTGCATTTTGGGGGTTTGGCTTGTTTTAATGAAAAGAAAGACCTGAGAGCCGAGTTCCAATATTTGAGGGGCTGCCCCAAAGGTGGGGGGGGGGCTTCCACCCGTTCTCCAAAGCCCCAGAAAGCAGGACAAGAAGCAACGGATGGAAACTTAAGCAAAGGAGAGAAGCAACCTGGCATTAAGGAGGAAATTTCTCTGCCAAATTAACCGGTGGAACAGCTTGCCACCAGAAGTTGGGGGTGCTTTCATCCCTGGGCAGCCATTTGACTTGAGATGTTATAAGGGCAGTGATGGCGAACGTTTTAGAGACCGCGTGCCCAAACGGCAACCCAAAAACCCACTTATTTATTATTGCCAAAAGGGCAATTTAATGTAAATACTGAGGTTTTAGTTTAGAAAAGAAAAAAAAAACTCGTACATTAACATCTTTTGTCTTAAAAGAAAAACACAATTAACAGAGCTTTCAATGATACAAACGACGTTTTGATAGTTACAATTTCGGGCCCACCTCAACCATAATTTTATGTCATTATGATTTTACATTTCTGAACTGTCCCGCTGGTGGCAGCTCTGCCGCCCCCCCCAAATACATTTGGGCAACATTAATGGCGGATTTGAACCCCAAAATCAAACGCAGCCTTCCCATTCATCTTACACGGAGTCATTGATGATAACTTAAGTCATCCATCCATCCATCTCCTTTTTTCCAGAGGGTGAATGACGATTTGCTCAAATTTGACGGCTTTGCCAAGGCCAAAAAAAAAATCCTTTTATGGATTGAGGCTTGTAGTTGTACGTATTTACAAATTAAATCAAGATTCAGGGGGTGACTGTACCATAGTAATATAATATATAGGGCCGTGATGCTGAACCTATGGCACGCGTGGCCCACGGAGCCATATTGGTGGGCAGGAGAGCTCAGCTCTGGCGTGCATGTATGCACCGGCCAGCTGATTTACGGGCCTTCCGGTCCCACCGGAAGTCAGCAAACGGTCTGGTTTCAGCCTCCGGAAGGCCTCCACGGAGGTGGGGAAGGCTGTTTTTGCCCTCCCCAGGCTCCTAGAAAGCGTCTGGAGCCTGGGAAGGGCGAAAAAACAGGCCTCCTGTGCCGTGGCGTGCCAAAAGCAGGGGGAATGCAGGGGGGTCACACGTGCATACGCATGGGGGGGGGGTGTGTGCATAGAATTATGTGTGTGGGCACATGCGTGTGACACCCTCCCCCCCCCCGCTTTTGGCATGTAATGGCAACTAGCGGGGCTGGCCTGAGCTAATTTTAAATTGATTTTAAATTGGGTTATTTTAATTTACGGCCAATAATATTTAATTATTTTAAATTGTTTTTAAATTTTGTATGTATTGTTTTTTACTCTGGCTGTTCACCGCCCTGAGTCCTATTCTGGAGAAGGGCGGTATAGAAATTTAAATAATAAATAAATAAATAAAAAAGGTTAGCCATCACTGATATAAGGTTTCCTGTTTGAGCCAAGGGGTTAGACTAGAAGACCTCCAAGATCCCTTCCGACTCTAATGTTGTACTGTTATTTGCTTGGCGAAGTGACTTGCTTCTATTAGGGCTGAGAGCAAGTGACCGGCCCACTCGGTTTGTGTCTCTAAGGCAGAACTGGAACTCGCCTCTCCGGGCCATAATTTATAGTGCAAGGTTGAGTTTTTCCAGAGGCAGAGCTTTGCAGCCAAGCTGGGTTTGCAGCAACAAAGGAATAACCTGCTCAAAATGATAAAAAGGTAAGGAAAGAGAGAAGGAACTGTCCAGGCTTAGGTAAGTCCTCGACTTACAACCATTCATTCAGTGACCAGCTATCATGGCACCGGAAAAAAAAGGTGATTTGTCAGGTCCTCGCATTTGCGACCGTTGCGGCATCTCCGCAACAGTGTGATCAAAACTTGGGCAATTTGTACGTAACCACATCATGGGGATCGTCCTTTGCAACCTTCCCAGCTGGTAAAGTCTTGGGGGGGGAGAGCCAGATTCGCTTAGTGACCCCTTGATTCAATTAGCAACTGCAGTGAGGTCATAAAATTGGGCGTGCCTTGTTTGGTTCCCCGTTGCGGTCGTTAAGAATGACCATGTAGCAAAAAACAATATTCTTTATTTTGCTTTTTTTCACTTAAGTGGCAGATTAATTTTAATGTTTTTAATTCTTAGATGTTTTTTATGATGATTTTAAATGCATTGTGAGCCGCCCTGAGTCTTCGGAGAGGGGCGGCATACAAATTGAATTAATAAATAATAAATAAATTAGTCTTTTTGAGACTGGAAAGCTTGTAATTGCAATAAAAATATTGCTTTAATTAAAGATTTTCCCCTCGTGCTTATGGTTCTGGTCTAGTTCAACTATTAACTGCCTTCAAGGGCCATTGGAACAGGATGTATCCAAGGAAATATTCTATTATTGTCTAAACCAAGGATGTCCAACCGTAGCAATTTTAAGACTTGTGGACACCCAGAATTCCCTAGTCAGCACTGGCTGGGGAATTCTGGGAGTTGAAGTCCACACCTTTAAGGCTGCCAAGGTGAGACACCCCTGGTCTAAATCAATGTTTTTCAAATTTAGCCACTCGTTTCCAGAATCCCTCAATAAACAGGGAATCAAGGCTACATGGCTATTCTACCCAAATCTTAATTCAATTAAGATGGTTAATAGCTTCCTTAGGGTCTGATGACACAGAGAAATATTTATGACATTTGCCGTCACATTTGGCGTGCTTGCTGTTTGGATCACGGCTTCTGGGGGGAAAAAAGTTTTTTTTACACACTGCGGATCCTAGTTATTTGAAATAAGTGAGCAAAAATGCCCTTAATTCAAATTCTTCTTTGCAATTTCACGGCTGCATCGGAGAAGCCTTCAATCCAGAGGTACATCGCCACTGCCTGCCTGCCCCAGGTGTTAAAACATCTTCTGGAATTCCTGTGACTTCTGAAACTAGGTTTGATCCTAGCTAACAGATGCTGCCTTTCTGCCGAGGTGGACATAGAAAATCAGAAATAAACAGGATTGCTGAGAAAGGAGAGTAATGGTAGCTCAGGGTTGAAATGAGGGATCCTGGGTGCTCTCTGGTCTTGGTGGTTTTTCTTGCAGACGTTTCATGACCCAACTAGGGAACATCATCAGTGCTCACTGCAATGACGTGATCAGTTTGAGGAAAACATCTGCAAAAAGACCAAGCTCAGAGCACAACAAGGGCCCCCTCATATACAGGATCCACACATAAACAGAACATTACAAAACTGATTAGTTTTTAACATCCAATGTTTTAAACCTTTTAATTGTCTTAATTCATGACAAACACAGAGCTGTGTGAGAAAAATAAGAATTATTCCAGTAAAAGGAATAATGGGATTTACCTGTCGACCACAAGCTGCTTGAGAGGAAGACAAGTGGCCTGCAATTTAACAACCCACAACAACCCACGTTCACACAGCAGCAAAATCAAACCAAACCACAAGACAATTTAGCTTAGCAGTTTTCCTGGAACCCTCCATATCTGTATATTTTATATATTTTATCTGTGCACCGTCTTCTCATTTTCCTCCAAACTTCTGCCGAACAACACAGCCTAGGAACAAGAAGCCAGCGCTAGGAATGCAAACATCAGCCTGAGCTGTGCGGACAATATCTTATTTTGATTTTTCCATCCGTTTCTTGGACTACCAGCACTCTTTCAGATTCTTTTCTCTGAATATCCCATTTTTGGCATATCCCAATTCCTTCCCCTTCTGCCAGAAATAAAATAAAATAAAATAAAATAAAATAAATGCAGGTAGTCCTTGACTTACGACAGCTCATTTAGTGACCTCTCAAAGTTACAGCAGCATCCCCCCCATGATCACGTGATAAAAATCCAGACGCTTTGGCAACTGGTTCAGATTTTATGACGGTTGCAGTAATCCTCTTTTTGCGAACTTCCAACAAGGAAAGTCGACGGGGAAGCGAGATTCACTTAACAATCAGGTTGCTAACTTATCAACTGCAGTCATTCACTTAACAGCTGTGGCAAGAAAAGTCGTAAATTGGGGCAAAACTCACTAAACAGATGTCTTGCTTAGCAACAGAAAATTTGGGGCCCATTGTGGTCGTAAGTTGAGGACTACCTGTATTTAAATACAGAAAGTAAAGGGTCAGTAAATTAAATAATTAAATTATTAAATTTAATAATAGCACAGTGGAGGTGTGATTAACATATATCACCTCCACTCACATGTCCATAAGACTTTAATGTTTTCAATTTATATTTTAATGTACAGGTATAAGATACATTTTTATGACTGTAAGCCACCCAGAGTTACCCTATAGTAAGATGGGCAGCCAGTAAATTTTATTAATAAACATTTGCCGCTTGGCCCTTAAATGGGGCTATTTTAGGCAGCTCTCAACCAAAAAAAAGGGCCTGGTGGCTCAGCAGACTAATAGCATTGTGATTAACACCAGCTGTCCGTAATTACTGTAAGTTCGAATCTCACCAGCCTCAAGGTTGACTCAGCCTTCCATCCTTTCTAAGGTAGGTAAATTGAGGACCCAGTTTGTGGAGGCAATAAGCTGACTTTGTATAAATATACAAAAGTATGAAGGCTATTGCTTAATGCATTGTAAGCCGCCCTGAGTCTCCAGAGAAGGGCGGCATATAAATCAAATTAAAAATAAAATAAAATAAAATAAAATAAAGAGGAAGTTTAAACAAAAGTAAAATAATAGAATAAAACAAGCTAAAAAGAAAACAAAGAAAATACGGTAGATTGATATGTCTAGTTTAAAAAATTGTTATTTGGAGACACAAACACACAGAGAGCTTCTGGCAACCTATTTCCTCCCCCTTTCCAGGTTTTGCTTTTTTTAAAATAAATTTATTTATTGAGATTCTAATCCTGTAAAATACACATTAAAAAATAAAGACAACAGGGAACAAAAGAGGAAGAAGTGATTGAGAAGACAAAAAAAAAAAAACAAGTATCAGCTTCCCATTTTTTTCAGCACTGTAAAATACAAAATAATATTTTTAATTTCGCCCTCCATGTTGTTGCTTTTTAAATCCTTCTTTATAATTCTGTAAAGAACAATAAAATGAAGATAAAGATAACCAAGAAAGGGAAACAGGGAAAAAAAATAAGCATTGGCTTCCCACTTTTTTTCAGCCCTGTAAAATACAAAATAATATCGTTAATTTCGCGCTCCATGTTGTTGTTGTTTTTCATTCTTCTTTATTAAGATTATAATCCTGCGAAGAAGAACAAAATGAAAATAAAGATAACCGAGAAGGGGAAAGAAGAGGGGGGAAGGGGGAAAAGAGCATTGACTTTTATTTTTTTTCCCCGCAGGGGAACAAAATACAACAATAAAAATATATATATATTCCTATGGGGCTGCTTTTTTTAGGCCTGTTTTCAACCCCAAGGCAATAAAATCTGGATAAGGAGAAAAGAATATATATATATATATATTTTTCTTTTCCCCTCATCCAGATTTTATTGCCTTGGGGTTGAAAACAGGCCTAAAAAAGCAGCCCCATAAGAACCCCATGTGGTGGAAAGCCTGCCCCATAGGATGGGGGGGAACCCCCTCTTTTTTTTTGGCCTAGGGAGGGGGCAAGGCACCCCCCCAATCTGGCACTCCAGGCCAGAAAGTCCTTCTCTGCCCCCCTTTCAATCTCCCCCTCCCCATATTGAGCCCCCCCAGCCTCCCTTCCTGCCCCCCAACTCTTTATTAACCCCCCCATTTCTCTATTCCCTCCAATTTTTTTCTCTCACCCCTCATGCCCCCCAGGTATCGATTCCCCTTCCCCCCAGCCCCACATTTGAGCCCCCCCATTATTTACGTCCTCCCTGCCCCCCAAAATCCCCTCCCCTCAGGCTTTCCTCAGACAACACCCCTTAATCTTCACCCCAGGACGGAGTTTCCCCCCACTTTCCTCTCAGAAGACCACCGCCTCCACAGCAGCCCTGACCCCCAAGTCGCCCCTCCGCAAATAAAATCGTCCCCCTCACAACTCCCATCAACTTCTTCTGGGAGATTAATTCACCCGCTCCGTCCACCTTCTTCCCGCAATTCCGCTAAATTGTAGCCCTCCGTTACCCCCAAGAGGCTCTTGGGAGCCTTTCCGCCAAGGCCCGATTCAATTGTGGAAGTAGGCCCCGAAGCAGCGCGCTTTCCTAAACGGGGTCGGCCGGCCGAGCGCGCGCCTCTCCGGGCCGAGAGAATCACGCGAGCGCGAGGCCTTGCAGGCCGCCGCCCGGAGCGTTCCACCCGCCTTCGACTTCGCGCTCGATAAAAGCTGGCTCTGTGAGGCACCCGACTCTCCACCCTCGGGGCCCCTTCGGCCATTTTCGGAAAAGTTCGGCATGTGGCCACACACCCCTCCCCTCAAGGAGCGGCTTTGTTTCCCCGCCTTTCGCAGCTCATGAATAGTCAATGAGGTGCGTCGAAAAACTTCGGGAAAGGAGCCTTCTTCCGTAAAGACTGTACCATTAGAAAAAAAGGGGGGTGGAGGAACAGAATAATTAAGAAAATTGTATATTCATCTAATTTGAGAGCAAGTCCTAATGAGAAGGCTTGGGCTATAGAATAAGCTTTCTGGGTCGTTATTCCTTCCTGAAATAACTTGCTGTCTTTCCAAAAAAAAAAAAAATGCTTCCATTGCATTACGGCCACCGAACAGAGTTTGTTTGAAAAACCCCAAGTAATTCCAGCATGCAGGCCAAATAACCTTTTATCCGAGCATTTCAGAGTAACCTAATTACTTTCCTAGTCCGAGTTGCCTTGTGCACATTTCGGATCTCTGTTCAACAGGCGTTTACAAAAAAATAAAATAAAAATTACATTTCTTTCCCCCCCCCCCAGATTTGGTTCGATCTTTCCTCCCTCTCCGGCGCCGCCTCGTCTTTATGTTTTCCCTCGGGCCCTAGCCACGCCCCCTCCCGCTCGGAGACGACGCAGCCGCAGCCCCGCCCCTTTCGGCGTCACCGCCCTTGCCGTTGTACTCCTGTAGCCCCGTGTCGGGGGAGCGAGGCTATATAAAGGCGGCGACGGAGCAGCTTCGCTCAGTCGCGCCGGAGAGCGCGGAGGGAGAGGACAGGAGGGAGGGGAGCAGCGGCCGGACGTGGTCGCGTGTCGGGAATCTCGCGTTTCTGCACGCCGATCTTCCTTCTTGCCGGCGTTGCGAGACGCGGGGGACGCTTCCCGGGGGTCGAATTCGGGCCGGCGGCGTAAAAAAACAAAACAAAACCGGACTGTTGGGGGGGAAAAAGACCGGCGGCTGCTTGTGGCTTCTTCCGGGCTGGTGACGGACTAAGGCGGAGGCAGAGCAGCAGCGTCGTCGTCACGTGACTCCGGGGAAAAGGAAGGGAAAGAAAGAAAGCAAAAAAAAAAGCGGCGGCAGCGGACGGGAAAAAAAAAGGGGGGGCCCGCCGCCAAGATGCACGGGGGCGCGCCCTCCGGGGACAGCGCGTGCCCGCTGCGCACCATCAAGCGCGTGCAATTCGGCATCCTCAGCCCGGATGAGATGGTGGGTGGCCCCAACGTTTGGGGTGGGAGTGGGTGGGATCCAAAGTTTTGCTTTTCCATCGGAATTGGGGGAGGGGGAGGGGGGGATCTTGGGCTACTTAGGGTGGTTTCTATCAACCCCCCCTCCAGAATCCCAAGAAAGTGGGGGGGGAGACACAGTTTGCAAGTTTTTGCTGCTTTGCAAGAAAAGAAAAAAAATGGGGAGGAAGGGTCTTCAGTTATTTAAGGGAGGAGGGAGGGGTTCTCCGACCCCGCCACTTTCTCAAGCGCCCCCACTTTTCTTTCTTGGGGACAGTTTGCAACTTTTCCCAAGTTGTCAGCGCTTCTTTGCAAGAAAAGAGAAATTGGGGTGGGGGGGAGAGAGTAGGAAGGGTGTTCAGTTATTTAAGGGGGGGGCTTCTCTGACCCCGCCACTTTCTCAAGCGCCCCCTCCTTCCCCCCCACTTTTCTTTCTTGGGGACAGTTTGCAACTTTTCCCAAGTTGTCAGCGCTTCTTTGTAAGAAAAGAGAAATTGGGGTGGGGGGGAGAGAGTAGGAAGTGTGTTCAGTTATTTAAGGGGGGGGGCTTGTCCGACCCCACCACTTTCTCAAGCGCCCCCTCCTTCCCCTCCTTCTCACTTCTCTTTCTTGGGGACAGTTTGCAACTTTTCCCAAGTTGTCAGCGCTTCTTTGTAAGAAAAGAGAAATTGGGAGGGGGGGAGAGGAGGACAGTAGGAAGGGTCTTCAGTGACTTTAGGACTTCTCTTGACCCCAACTCTCCTTTCTCCACCACCCTTTCTGGGGGGCTTCGCAAGTTTTTGCAAAGGAAAAAAAAATAGGGTGTGTGTCCTGAATTTTGGGAATTTGAGATGTGTGTGTGGGGGGGGATGTCTTGGATTATTTAGGGGTTTTCTATAACTCCCGAGCAGCCCCCTGCCCTCTTTTTCTGGAGGTTTTCGCACTTTTATTTTTTTTTGGAAAGTGCAAATGCTTCTTTGTGAAAACAAAAAATGCATTTGGGGGAGGGTCTTGAGTTACTTAGAAGAGGGGGGCTGTGATCACTCTGTTCTCCCAAATGCCGCCCCCCTTTTTTTGGAAGTTTGCAGTTTTTCCAAGTGCAAATGGCTCTTTTCCAAAACAAAAAAAGCATCAGGTGTCCGTGGCCTTCCTTTTTGGAAGTGGCTTCCCTGTGGATTGGGGGTCTCTCTTGCTCTCCCTCCCCCCGCCCCCCATTTCTTTTAATCCTGATTTTTTTTAAGAGAGGGGCTTTCTAAAAATCCTTGATCCTTGCCTAGTTCTGCCTTTTAAAAGCTTCTGCCACCAACTTTAGTTGTGTCTTCCAATTGTGGGTTATTCCAAAACAACGAAAATTATTTTATATGCTGCTCATCTGACTATCCATAGTGACTCTGAGCAAGCGGTTGGCAACATGGAGAAGGTTGTCATTTTGGTTGATTGATTGGTTTTATCATTTCACTGTTAATACTTTATAAGAAACTTTTAAGTAAATTTTGTTTATCAAATTTATATGCCGCTCGTCTTGTTATCCAGCATGACTGGGGGCAGGCAAGTTGGCAGCCTTGGGAATCTACAAAGAGTTTGCTTGCTGGAAATTCAGAGTGGTTTACTGAATTTTTATCCCGCCTTTATTACTTTATAGGTCACTCAAAACAGAGATTATTCCTAATCCTTTTCCCCACAACAACCCTGTGAGGTGGGCTGGGCTGAGAGAGAGAGAGAGAGAGAGAGAGGAACTGGCCCATAGTTGCCCAGTAACTACAAGCTTGGTTTCTTATGGAATCCCCATCATTTTGTATTATTTTTTTTACCTTTTTGTTACATTGTAAGCACCCAAAGTCGCTGCAGCAGTGAGATGGGCAGCGTATAAATTTAATAAGTAAATAAAACCCAGTCATCTGATTTGAAAGTATTCTGCAGGCTCAAACTTTTTTTTTATTCCACACTATTGCTTCTTAGGTTTCGTTTTGTTCAATCTTTATGTCTATTTGTTCAAAATTCTGCCAAGTCAGATTTTCAAACTCCCCTTCTCTTTTTTTCAAAAGCCCCTCTGTGTGGGGCAGCCGAGACTGTCAAACACATCTTTCTGCCAATGAAATGGGTAAATCCTTTTTTTTCCCCCTCCTGAGTTAGGAAAATGAATATTATCTTGTTAAACATGCAGTTTTGACAATTTGAAAAAATCTTATGGGGCGGTGAAAAAAAAATGGCAATCCCTTTGGCAGTAAATCTGATTTAAAAGAGATGACTAATCTAATCAGAAATTTAATTATTACTTACTGGTATTTTCAATTTATATAGAAATTATAACTACTAATATTCCCCCTTAATTCTTATTTCTACCTCTCTTTTTATTTTATTTATAAGCCACTTTTATTATTTCTATAAGACGGCAAATATATCCAACATACTTTCCTCCCATTTTCCCCACAACAATTCTGAGGTGGGCTGGGATGAGAGAGAGAGAGAGGGACTGGCTCAAGATCACCCAGATGGCTTTCATGTCTAATGTGGGACTAGAATTCCCTGTTGCCTGGTGATTGGCCCAAAGTCACCCAGGTAGCTTTCGCACCTAAGGTAGGACTAAAAAAAACTCTTGCCTGGCGATTGATCCAAAATCACCCAGCTGGTTTTCATACCTAAGGCAGGACTAGAACTCCCAGTTTTTAACCTGCTTCCTTAACCACTAGGCCAACTTGAATAAACATGATCTGCCTTTTCACTTGTAATCTTTTCTTCCCCCCCCCCCCCCCCGTCTCCCCCAAATATTAATTTCTTCTCTGCCTCGTTGGGGTTGCCACTATATTGTGGCACGTTCACACTTTTTAACCAAAGAACCGTCCTTCCCAGCATCTGACACTCACCCGCTTTTTGCTTGCAATTTCTAGAAACGGATGTCGGTGACCGAAGCAGGCATCAAGTACCCAGAGACCACGGAAGGCGGTCGCCCCAAACTCGGGGGGCTGATGGATCCTCGCCAGGGGGTCATCGAAAGGACTGGGCGGTGCCAGACGTGCGCAGGTGAGGACCCCATCTGTGCGGTGGGCCGATATGGCTGAGGACATCACTGCCTCCTGTTTGAGAGTGGTGCCGTGGCCTAGAGGTGGCGCTCTCGCGTCACAATCAGGAGGCCGTGAGTTCGATCCTAGGTAGAGGCAGATATTTCTCTCTCTGGGCACAATGTGAATATACCTGCTGAACAAAACTCCACACTGGCAACAGGAAGGGCATCCGGCCAGTAAAACACTCAGCTCCATTTAGTTGCCCAGACTCCACCCCGCGAGGGATTACGGGATCATTAAAAGACGATGATGATGATCACCGCCCTCTGTTTCTGTCTGGCAGGCAACATGACTGAATGTCCTGGCCATTTCGGCCACATCGAACTGGCCAAGCCAGTTTTCCACGTCGGCTTTTTAGGAAAAACCATGAAAGTCCTTCGCTGCGTTTGTTTCTTCTGCTCCAAACTGCTGGTCGACTCGGTGAGTAACGAGACACCCCCCCCCAACATGGCAGCTGAACCCTGAGCAAAAAAAGGTTGAAGCCAGGATGTTTAGCCCTTAATGACCACAGTTCAGCCCAACATTTCCGTGGCTAAGCGAGTTTTAAGCCCCATTTTACGAACTCACTTGCCACCGTTGTTAAACGAATCCCTGTTGTCGTAAGTGAGTCACGCAGTTAAGCAAATTCAGCTTCCCCATGGACTTTGCTTGCCGGACGTGGCAACCGTCATAAATACGAGTCACTTGCCAAGCGCCTGAATTTTGATCACGGGGATGCCACGACGGTCGTTAAGTGTGAAAAACGGTCCTAAGTCACTTTTTTCCAGTGCCGTTGTAACTTTGGTCACTAAACACTTACTATAGTAAATCGAGGACTGACTATACATTTTCTAAAATATATATTTTTTGAAATATTTTTTTTTAAAACCCCGGGACGCTGCGACTGTCATAAATACGAGTCAGTTGCCACAGTTGCAAGTGTGAAAAACTGCCCTCAGTCACTGGTCAGTGACTTTGCAAACTGTTGTAAGTCGAGAACTACCTGTATTTTATTTATCTTTTACATTTTGTATATTTTTCCATCTTTTTAAGGCTTGTAAGCCAAAAAGCATCAGAGTTACCTTCTTATAAAGACAGGCAGCCAATACATTTTTAGAAAGGAATAAAGGCAGAGATTGCCGAACCCCAGTGGTGGTGGGGTGCTCCGTGCCCCCTGCCCCATCTTGTGGGGCAGGGGGCATCATTCCCTGTATGTTTTCCCTTCTTTTCCTGGCAGAACAATCCGAAAATCAAGGATATCTTGACCAAGTCCAAAGGCCAGCCGAAGAAGCGCTTAACCCACGTCTACGATCTCTGCAAAGGCAAGAACATCTGCGAGGGGGGAGAGGAGATGGATAACAAATTTGGGGTGGAGCAGCCCGAAGGCGACGAGGACCTCACCAAGGAAAAGGTGAGAAGCCCCAACGTGGTGAGGAAGGGAAGTTGCTTTAGTCACACGCGCACACACACAAAACCCCCGAAAAGAGACTCTTATTCTATCCATAGAAAAATTTCAAATCTACTCAAGCCTGTTATCTATTTGGAAAAATATGCTACGGCTTCAAAGAACACAAAGCAGAAATGCTATAGAACTTCATGGCATAAATACCCGGAATCTGTAGAGAAGAACTACAGGCTGATGAAAGCAAAACATTAACCTGTCAGAGTACGACGACAGTCTCTAGAATTTGGGTATCAGTGTTTTATGGCAGCTGTACCAAACCATCCTAGCAAAGCTGCTCTTTGGATTATTTGAAAATACCTTGAACCAAGTTTAAAATCATGGTTTTGATTGGAACACACACACACACACCCCAGGAATTACAGAATTTGCTCACTCACGCCTTAGCTTCCTGAATAAGACACACAATTGTGGAATTGTTCAACATGGTGCTTGAGTACCTGGCTCATAAATTAATTAATTAATGAGTCTTCACTCAGGAATTTTCCCCATTTGGCTTGGTAACCTTTTGCGGGGGTTTCGGTCCTGACATCAATCAATCAGAATAGAGCTGAAAGGGAAGTTTCTCCTCAGTTCCAGGTTGCTTCTCTCCTTGGTTAGTTTCCTTCCATTGATTCTTGTCCTGCCCTGCCCTCAGGTGCTTTGGAGACTACTTAGACCCCACTCTTCTGGAAGATGCTATTACGTGTCGTCGTCTCCCCCCCCCCCCCCAAACCTTTATTTTCTTTGGACCGGCCAAACCGGTCCATATTTTAGTCTCTCGGCCTTTTATCATCTTAGTTGCTCTTCCCTGGATTATATATATATAATATATATATATATATATATATGGAACATTATGAACAAACGTAAAACACAAATACATACAAACACATATACATTAACACAATACTAGAACAAAAAAGAGACAAGAAGTCTGTCGACTAGCTCTTAAGAAACTCTCGCATCAGTGGTTAATTTCTATTTCCCTTATTTTTCCTTTGTCTTACAGTTTTCAGATTAGTTTGCTTTCACTTTGATATACTTGATACATTTTGAGCTGTATCTTTCTACAGTCATGTTAACCATTTGTTTATACCATCATACAACTCTTCTCATGTGACTAGTTCTATGGTTCTTAATTTGAGTTCTCCTGATGTCCTATGTTGTTGGCCCTATCCTTCCCTCTAGCCATAGGTACCATCTTTGCCAAACTAAATAATAATCGGTATCCTCTTTTTCTTGAAGCTCCTTAGTGAGCTTGTCCATCTCCGCACATTCAGTTATTTTTGCGATTATTTTTTCTTCTGTTGGTAATAGTTCGGATTTCCAATTTTGAGCGTACACTATACGTGCCGCTGTCAAAATGTGGATGGTAAGATATTTTATCTCTCTAATGTATTGTGGTGTAGTCATTCCAAATAGGAAAAATTCTGGTTTCATTTCTACTTTTTGCCTTGTTATTTCTTCAATTATTCTCTTAATCTCCTGCCAGTAGTGTTGTGCCTTCCTGCACGACCACCAGAGATGGTAGTATGTCCCCTTTTGTGTCTTGCATTTCCAACACATTGGTGATGTACTTGGAAACATTTTAGCCAAACGTGCCAGTGGGAGATGCCATCTATAAAATATTTTGTATAGATTGTATAGAATCCCGCGATGGTGGTCGCCCATGGAAGCACTAATCTACCCAAATACTATAGAAATAGGAAATATGAGGAAATACCAAGAGCTGCTGAATAGCGAAGGAGACCTATATACGAGACAAGAATTGGAAAGACGGGGTATAATTACTGATTGGTGGCCATATCTCCAAATAGAATCAAGATTTACGGCAGACCGGACGAATTGGATAAAATATTAAAAGGCAAGGATGAGAAAATGATATCAAAAATTTATGGATATTTAATAAAGTATAAATTAGAGGAGGAAACGGTGAAAGAAAACATGATAAATTGGGCAAGAAATATAGGTCACAATATAGAATTGGACAGATGGGATAAGCTATGGGCAGAAAATCTCAAAATGACAATGTCAATCCCATACAAAGAAAATCTATTTGTATTCTTCTTGTGGTACAATATCTTTTGTGCCCAGGTACAAAATCAAGGCTTAGCAAGGAATAATTTCTGTTGACACTGTCAATCACTCTTTCGAACACTCTTTCAATCAGCATTTCCTAATCTATCCTGAAAATCAATGCCTGATTATTTATACCCCGACTTTATTCCTTTAACAGCAAATATATCCAGCATACTTTCCTCCTCCTATTTTCCCCGCAACAACAACCCTGTGAGGTGGGCTGGGTTGAGACAGAAGAACTGGCTCAAAGTTACCCAGCTGGCGCTTTCATGCCTAAAGCGGGACTAGAACTCCCAATCTCCTGGGGATTGGCCCAAAGTCAGCCCAGCCGCCTTTCATATTGTTTTTGCTTTGTTTGACCGAAAATTAAATTGATTCACTCTGATTTTCAGCGTTGGCATGGTTTTGTACAGCATTGCCATTGCCGGAGCCCCTTTATGGAAGTTAGTTATTAAACCGGGCACCTTTTCCCTCGATAATAAAATACGAAAATATCAATATTTGTCAGTCAAGTCTCAATCAGAAATAATCGTCTCGGATTCCGTCTGCCTGTTGCCCGAGAAAACAGCTGTTTCCCTTCCCAAGGTCTGAATTTCCACCGGGAAATTAATAACGCAGACGTTTAACACCTGTGATACTTTAACCCGCTAATCTTCCAAAGGGGATTTCATCACACTGTGCGCGCGTGCCGTGCCCCACTTGCCATTTCCGTTTTGAAAAACGGATGCTCCGTGTTTGTCAACTCAGAAACAAGAGCTAGTTTTTAATTTTTCCCATCAAAATTTCCTTGCAGGTCACCCAAGGGCAATTCTGCTGATTGTGCCTTAGTTTTCTTCTGAATTAATGTAACTGATGCCCACTTAAGAGAAACCAAGAGGTCCCCAGAAGCCTCTTAGTCTAAAGGAGCTTTTTACAAATTAATTGGGTCTGAATTCTTCCTCAAATCTACCCGGCTTGATTGGGGTTTCCTGTTAAACTCAAAGCAAAGGTTGTGGTAACACACAATTAGGTATTAATAGGTAAGTGAATTTCAGCTTGGGTCACACGTTGGTTTGCTAACGTTCTCTTGGCTAACCCTTTTAAGACTTATTTGGATGAAAATAGAAGTGCTTGCCCAGAAGAAGAAGAAAAACTAGAGAAATATTGTCTCGAGGGAAAATATAAATTTCAGGAGAATTGGAGCACGGCTTTTGGGATTGATTTCAGTTCTACGCTGAAGGCTCTCCAGCTGCCTTTTTTTTTTACATTTTTATTTTTATTTTTATTTTTATTTTTTTTTAATTTGATTTATATGCCGCCCTTCTCCGAAGACTCAGGGCGGCTTACAGTGCGTTAAGCAATAGCCTTCATTCTTTTGTATATTTTATACAAAGTCAGCTTATTGCCCCCACAACTGGGTCCTCATTTCACCTACCTTAGAAAGGATGGAAGGCTGAGTCAACCTTGAGCCTGGCGAGATTTGATCTTACTTTAATTGCAGACAGCTGATGTTAAATTACAGAGCTCTGTCTGTTGAGCTATCCAGGCTCCTATTTTTCCTTCCTTCCTTTCTTTCCTTCTTTCTTTCTTTCTTTCTTTCTTTCTTTCTTTCTTTCTTTCTTTCTTTATTTATTTATTTATTTATTTATTTATTTATTTATTTATTTATTTATTGTCAGATTTATATGCCTCCCTTCTCCCATAGGACTCGGGGCAGCTCACAACAATAAAAACAACCCGACAATAAATAAGAGTTAAATAATATTAAAACCAATTCAAAATCCCCAGTCCCCAAGTTAAAATCCACAACAGATCAGGGAAGTCGGTGAAAAAGGTTGGTGCGGAAGGTTCGGAGGTCGGGGGCCGTATTGTTTTTATAAATAACTCAAAGCAGTGCACAGACCTAACCCGCTTTCCTCCTCCTATTTTCCCCTCAACAACAACCCTGTGAGTTGAGGTGGGTTGGGCTGAGAGAGAGGGACTGGCCCAAAGTCACCCAGCTGGCTTTCGTGCCTAAGGCAGGACCAGAGTTCCCATTCACCTGGTGGTTTGCCCAAAGTCATTCAGGTGCCTTTCATGCTTAAGGCGGAACTAGAATTCCCATTCTCCTGGTGGTTGGCCCAAAGTCACCCAGCTGTCTTTCGTGCCTAAGGCAGGACTAGAACTCACCGTCTCCCAATTTCTAGCCTGGTGCCTTCCCCATTGGACCAAACTCGGGAAAAACAGGAAGAAAAGAAGGAGTATTCGCTTCGTCCATCCTCTTGAGTTACTTTGTAAACAAGGGTGGGATAAAAAAAAAATTATACTGTCCCAGAGAAAGGGTTTTTTTTGCACCCGGGTTTCCTTTCTCCCCTCCCCCCCAGTGATGACTTCTTCCCTCCCTTAAGGGCCACGGGGGCTGCGGGCGCTACCAGCCGAGGATCCGCCGCTCGGGCCTGGAGCTGTACGCCGAGTGGAAGCACGTGAACGAGGACTCCCAAGAGAAAAAGATCCTGCTCAGCCCCGAACGGGTCCACGAGATCTTCAAGCGGATCTCGGACGAGGAATGCTTCATCCTGGGCATGGATCCCAAATACGCCCGGCCGGAGTGGATGATATGCACCGTGCTCCCTGTCCCTCCGCTCTCCGTCAGACCGGCCGTCGTCATGCAAGGCTCGGCTAGGAATCAGGTGGCTGCAGGCGGCTCTAGGAAGGGGGGTGGGGAGGCTTGATTTGAACCCAGACCCGAATTCACAGCAGGCCTGGACGCCGGCTTAGCGTCCATCCAAGCTTCCAGGGGGACCATAGGGCTGCCAGACGCTGACCCCCAGCCCCTTCCCTCCTTCCTTTCCCCTAGGACGACTTGACTCACAAGCTGGCCGACATTGTCAAAATCAACAACCAGTTGCGGCGGAACGAGCAGAACGGGGCGGCCGCTCACGTCATCGCAGAAGACGTCAAGCTCCTCCAGTTCCACGTGGCCACCATGGTGGACAATGAGCTGCCCGGGCTGCCCCGCGTAAGTGCCTGAAGAATGGGTAGGAACAGCCCTAAGGACCTTTCCTTCCCCCCCGTCGCCCCCCCCCCAAATCCTGGCCATCATATTTTAGAACACGGCTTCTCCATCACCACCACTTGGAAAATGGGTGGACTTCAGCTGCCAGGATTCCCCAGCCAGCGTGTGCCCCCCCCCCCTTGGGGTTGTATCTAGCCCAATGATGGTTAACCTTTTTGGTGCTGAGTGCCCAAAGCGTGCACCCCGCCCTCCCCCCCCCCACGCCCCGTCTTGGCTTGCAGGTTGGTGCAGGAAGCTTTCCAGGCCCAAAACGGGGTGCAGGGGGGCATGTGTGAACCCCCCAAATGCTATGCGAGTGCCCCCCCCTCAAATGCACCCTGTGCATGCACGGCACAGACCCAAAGACAAGCTGGCCAGCGGGAGGCACACGCATGCACATTGGAGCTGGGCTGTGGCGATGGTTGGCGTGTCCGCAGAGAAGGCACTGTGTGCCACCCATGCCACAGGTTCGCCATCACGGACCTAGCCCATCTGGAGGGCAGTAGATTGGGGGGCAATGCTAGCTTAGCCTAAGCGAGCGTTTCTCTTATCTCAGCCAGTGAAAGATAGGTGGAGCTCAAATTCCCAGAATTCCCCAACCCAGCAAAGGGCTTACCAGAATTCAGCCTGGATAGAATCAGAAGGAAATGTGGCTTCCTTTATCGCATTTTTTTTTTTTTTTTTGGACTGGGTAATTTTCTTAATAGACGGAATGCGGTCGACATAATATATCTTGACTTAAGCAAAGTGGAAAGAAAAAAAAAAGCTGTCTGGGGGAATCCTGGGAGTTGAAGTCCATCCATCTTTGAGGTTGAGAAAAAAACATTGCTTTTAGGGCAAAAGACTGCATCTTTGGACTTAACCCTTCCTTCCTCCAGCTTTGCTGGCTGAGGAATTCTAGGAGTTGAAGTCCACAAGCCTTAAAGTTGCCAAGGTTGGAGACCCCTGGTCTAGATAGGAAGCGTTGTGATCTTAAGCTGTTAATTGAGTTGACCCTCTGAATTTCAACATTGTGAAGGTGTTTCCCTTAAATTGGTTATCACCTTTAAAGCGCTCCATGGCATAGGGCCTAGCTATCTGCGAGACCGCCTGCTGCTACTGACGACCTCCCATCGTCCCGTGCGCTCCCACAGAGAGGGCCTCCTCAGGGTGCCATCAGCCAAACAATGTAGGGGGGGCTCCCACCCTCTGGAATCAGTTGCCCCCGGAGATAAGGAGAATCCATGACCTCAATGCCTTCCGTCGTTCCCTGAAAACCCATCTTTTCCAGCAAGCCGGGTTGGCTTAAGAAGAAATTTTTAAATTCTTTTAATTAGTTTATGATTTTTTTTAACTTTCGGGCCAAAATTTATATATATTTTTAAATGTTTTAATATTTGTATTCTATGTTTTTTATCTTGGCTGTACACCGCCCTGAGTCCTCAGGGAGAAGGGCGGTATATAAATTGGAAATTAAATTAAATTAAATTAAATTAAATCATTATTAAGGAAAAATTATAAGGCTGCCCAACTCACTCCTGGTGATGGAGGGGAGTAACTGTAAAACCCAATCAAAAGTCCTAAACCCACAATCCCACCATATCACCCTGGGGTCTCCGGGCCCCGTTGTCGAAACCATGTCTCCGGGGCCTTTTTTGGAAGAGTGTCAAAAAAGTGGGGACCGAGCTGATTTCCACGGGGGGGACGATGGGCAGTCGAGTTCCTCAATTGCAGGATGAGACCCCCTCCCCCCAATCTAGGACGGGGCCGTGAAGGTAAAGAGAGAGAGGAGGGGGGGTGTCTAAAATCCCACACGCTGCCATGTTGATCCCCCTTCCCCAAAGCCCCGGGGATCCTTTTTTTTTTTCTCTGCGTGCCAGAGGCCTGATTGCCCCCCTCCCTCCCTTTTTCCGACTTCCGCAGGCGATGCAAAAATCCGGGCGTCCTCTGAAGTCCTTGAAACAGCGCCTGAAAGGAAAGGAAGGCCGCGTGCGAGGGAACCTGATGGGCAAACGGGTGGATTTCTCCGCCCGGACGGTCATCACGCCCGATCCCAACCTCTCCATCGACCAGGTGGGCGTGCCACGCTCCATCGCCGCCAATATGACCTTCGCCGAGATCGTGGCGCCTTTCAACATCGACAGGTGAGAGACGAGGCCGGGCTGGCAAACTACCCACCCTCACCCACCCCTGGTGACCCAGGGGTGTCTCTTTGACCCTCTTGGCTGCCCTTCCCCCTAATCCCACCCCCCCTCCCCCTCCCCCAGACTGCAGGAGCTGGTGAGCCGAGGGAACAGTCAGTATCCCGGAGCCAAATACATCATCCGGCACAACGGAGACAGGATTGATCTCCGCTTCCACCCGAAATCCAGCGACCTTCACCTGCAGATTGGGTACAAGGTCAGTCTGGCTGGAAAAGGGGAGTGCGTGTCCGGGGGGGGGAGGGGGAGAACTGGTCCCAGTGGGGCAGAAGAAGTGGCCTTAATTTGGGGGTGAACCGAGATGGCAGCCAAGGAAAACAGTGAGACCGATCTTAAAAAGGGGCAGGGTGGATTATCTTCCATGCCAACTCGGGTTGGGCAGCGTGTAAAAACTGCAGGAAATGCTACACAGACAGCGCCTGACTTACAACAGTTCCTTTAGTGACAATTCAGTTACAGCTTTGACCCTTGTTCACAGTTATGACCGTTGCAGCAGCCCCTGCGATTGAAATTCAGACACTTGGCAATTGGTTCGCACTTAATGTCCTGAAGTCACGTGATCACGCTTTTGCGACCTCCTGACAAGCAAAAGGCCATGTGGGGTGGGGGGGAAGCGAGATTCACTTAACAACCGGATTTACTGCAGGCTTATCAACTGCAGTTGACTCACTTTAGCCACTGTGGCGAGAAAGGTCGTAAAACGGGGCAAAACTCCCTTAACAAATGTCTCACTTAAACAACAGAAGCCTTGGGCTCAATTGCGGTCATAAGTCGAGGACGACCTGTAGATAGTCCTCGACTGATGACCGCCATTGGGAACGGAATGTCCGTCGCTAAGCAAGTCTCAAATGTGCCCAGGTGGTTAAACAAATCACGGCAGTGACTCAACACGGTCGTTAAGCGAATCCAGCTTTGCCGCCACTTGACTCCGCTGGTTGGAAGCTGGCCGGGAAGGTCACAAAGTGGGGGAGGGGGTGTTTGTCATGTGATGGGATGTTGCAATCGTCATGACATTATTGCCAAGCGCCCAAATTTTGATCACGTGACTGTCGGGATGCTACGACGGTCAACAGTGTGGGCAGCCGGTCATAAGTCACTCCTTTCAGTGCTGAATTGTCCCTTTGAAAAGTTGCTAAAGTGGTCCTAAGTCAAGGACTAGCTGTACACACCCTTGTTAAAGAAGGACCAAAAAAAAATCATTCTGCAAAACTTGGCAAATTGTTGGTTTATCTTGTCCTTTTGCTTCCCAAGCACAGAATTGGGGTTGGTTTTTGGGAGGGGGGGAGGGGTCTCCTTTGCCCTGGGCTCACCTGGGTTTTTCCTCTCTCTGGTTAAACCGCTGATGACTTCCTTCCCTGCTCCCAGGTGGAGCGACACATGTGCGACGGAGACATAGTCATTTTCAACCGGCAACCCACGCTGCACAAAATGTCCATGATGGGCCACCGAGTCCGTATCCTGCCGTGGTCCACTTTCCGGCTCAACCTCAGGTTGGCTTTGTTGTTCCTTTGGCTCGGAGGCTTTGGACCCTTCCTCTTCCCTTCTGAGCCGTTTTCAGGGTGGGGGAAATAAGTTGTTTGCATTTATTTAGCTGTTTATTATCCCACCTTGATTGTTCTTACAATGACTCAAGCTGGCAAATATATTTAACACACCTTCCTCCTCCTTCTATTTTTCCCACAACAACCCTGTTAGGTGTGTTGGGCCTTTGGCACAAATATATATATATATATATATATAGGTCTTTGGTTATTCGGGTCTTCTCCCACGTAAAATTGGAAGTGCCAAGACACTTCCAATTTTACGTGGGAGAAGACCCGAATAACCAAAGACCTATATATATATTATTTGTTTGTTTTTTTAATTTTTTATTATTAAAATAACATTACAAACAACATATACAATACTTCACCCTGTGCTATACATAAGAAAGGAAGATTTGGTTCTTCGGATATATCCTCATGATCGCCAAAATCCACATTTTCGGGGTACAGGTACCGAAGCATCCAATTTTCCCAGCGCATAGTCCACGAATGGTTTCCAAATTTTCCAGAAAATATCTTCTTTATAGTCACCATTTCTGATTTTAATATCGCATGTCATTTTATCGTTTAAAGCTAATTTCCACATTTCACAATACCATTCTTCTATTCTAAAATTCACATCTAATTTCCAATATCTGGCTATTATAATTCTGCCCATTATAATCAAAATTCTAATTAATTCTTTCTCAGGGACTTATGAACATATGTGGTGCAAATGTGATAAAGTTAAAAAGTTTTGGCAACAATTGGAGAAAATGATATTTGAAATGATGGGGAAAGTAATAATATTGAGACCAGAAACTATGTTACTGTTGATAATTAAGGAAATAGAACCGGCACAAATATATATATATTTGTGCCAAAGGCTGGACTAGAACTCACGGTCTCCTGATGATTGGCCCAAAGACACCCAATTGATCTTCATGCCTAAGGCAGAACTAGAACTCACCGTCTCCTGGTGATTGGCCCAAAGCTGTTGTTTGTTTGATTGATTGCCTCAGTTGCTAGTATAGTTTCCTGCAGAAAATTTCCACCAAGGTGCAAGTCTCTATATAGAAACGGAGAAAACCCTACCGCCATTTAGCACTGATGACGTTACCTAGTCGGGCCCTGAAACGTCTGCAAGAAAACATCCCAGCTCAGAGAGCACCAAAGACCCCAGAGTTCAACCTCAACACACCACCACCACTTGAGCTGTGTGGCTTGTCGCAATGGCCTTGATGCGGATGGAGTTGCGTCTTCTGCCTTTGAGTTGTGAAGGGACCACAGTATCACCTCAGCTCCTACATACGAAGCCGGGTTTAAGCCCAGTTTAGCTCTCCTTCCGGGGCCTCAGCTTGCAAAGGGGCCAAAACCCCCACCCCCGTGCCCTGACCGGGATTTTCTCTCTTTTGCCCCATCAGTGTGACCACCCCATACAATGCCGACTTCGACGGCGACGAAATGAACCTCCACCTTCCCCAGTCGTTGGAGACCCGGGCGGAGATCCAAGAACTGGCCATGGTGCCTCGTATGATCGTCACGCCCCAGTCCAACAGGCCCGTCATGGGCATCGTGCAAGACACGCTGACGGCCGTCCGCAAGTTCACCAAGAGGGATGTCTTCCTGGAGAGGGTGAGTCCATTTCTTGAGCAAAAAGGGCTCAGGAACCAGAGGTCGGCTTTCTTATTCTTGATTGCAGCTAGTCCTCGATTTAAGAACCACAATTGAGCCCCAAATCTCCGTGGCTCAGGGAGACGGTTGTTAATTTTGCCCCCATTTTTACGCCACAGTTGTTAAAGCGAATCAGTTCAGTTAAATGGAGTCACACAGTCGTTAAAAGTGATTCCAGCTTGCCCATTGGCTGGTCAAAAGGTCGCAAAAGGGGATCACGTGACCCCCCCCCCCACGGGACACAGCGGCTGTCATAAACGAGAGTCTGTTGGCAAGCATCTGAATTTTGATCGCATGGTCACAAGTGTGAAAAACAGTCATAACTCACTTTTTTCAGTGCCGTCGTAACTTTGAATGGTCACTAAATGAACTGTTGTAAGTCGAGGACCACCTGTAGTTGCCTATAGAGATTCTCAGTCATCCAGGTCATGGTTGTCCAAAGGTGCTTCCCCCTCCCCTCCGAGACACAACTGCACTTCCTGGTTTTTCTTTTGAAGATGTTTTGCTTCTCTTCCAAGAAGCTTCTTCAGCTCTGATTGGAGGGTGGGGAACGGAAGGATTTATACTCCTTGCAGACAGCTGGTCATTGGCATCCTTTTTAGAGACACCGGGAGGTTTCTCTGTGTCATCGGGGTCACCTGAGTGGCGCAAATGGGGTGTGGAGCCTTCTTGGAACTGTTGAAAAGACTGTATGGTAGCCTGGAAGACAGATGATAGATGATGGGGAAACAAAACAGCCACTCCACAAACGCATGGCACAACATAGCAGAACAAAGCCATCGGGATTAGATTCAGCAGGTCCACCTGCGTTTAAAAAACAAGGGGCCACTCTTTGGAAGACAGCGAAGTCCACATTTTGGACAGAGAGGTTTGAAAGAGGGGTCAAAGAGGCCATCGATGTCCAAATTGAGCAGCCCTCTCTCAACAGAGTGGGGAAGGCTATGTCACCTTCTACCTCCAGTCTTAGCAGTTCCAAGAAGACTCGGAGATCCTGAGGACGCAGAGAAACTCCAGGTGGCCTCAAGGACTCTCTAAAAGGGATGCAAATGTCCAGCTTGTCTGCAAGGAGTATAAATCTATTCCCTGCCTTTGCCCTCCAGTCAGAGCTGAAGAAGCTCCTTGGATGAGAAGCGAAATGTCTTCAAAGAAAAAAAAAACCTCCAGAAAGTCCGGTTGCACCTTTGGAACTGCCTGTAATTTGCTACTCTCTGGCCGTACAGGAGGATGTGGATTGTGACCTCTGTCTCCTCTTTCCTTCCTGCCCCTTCCCCCACCCCCCACCCCCAGGGGGAAGTGATGAACCTGCTGATGTTCCTCTCCACCTGGGATGGCAAAGTGCCCCAGCCGGCCATCCTGAAGCCTCGCCCACTCTGGACTGGGAAGCAAATCTTCTCCCTCATCATTCCAGGACACATCAACTGTGTCCGGACACACAGCACCCATCCGGACGATGAAGACAGCGGCCCCTACAAGCACATCTCACCAGGAGACACCAAGGTAGGTACCCCAGTTGCTTCCTGCTGGGAAGGGGGTGCACGTCTCTACGGAGATTTGCTTCCCCCGGGGTGAAACAAATCTCGAGAAAGACTCGAACCCTGGGCCCCCCCATCTAGCAAAATGTAATTCAACGTAGAGAAAAATCAAGTCTTACACTTAGGCAAGAAAAACCAAAACCACACATATAAACTGGGGGAAACCAGGCTTAATAGCAGTGACTGGGAGAGGGATCTTGGAGTCTTAGTGGTGTTGTGGCCCATCAGTGGCCTGTGCAACTACTAGCTGATTCCAACAGCGAGGAGGCTGGTGTGGTGCTGCGCCAGCAGCCTCTGCAGCTGGCCCTCAAGTCGGACAGTGAGGAGGCTGGAGAAGATGTGGTGCCAGAGGCGGGGATTCAGCCAGGGCCTTCAGAACCTCCAGAAGCTCCTTTAAGTGAAGAGGAAGAAGAGGAGGAGCCTCTTCTCGATGCATGGGCACGCAGAGCTGCCAAAAGGCAGGAGTGGCTCCTCAGGAGGAGGTCTCCTCGAGAGTAAGGCTTGGGGCTAATTGGCCACTCCTCTAGCCTATTTAAGGAGGAACACCAACTGAAGCAATTTGCAGGGAACAACTTCGTTCCCTCTCCTTCGCGTCTTGATCTTAGTTCTCTGCAAATTGCTTCTGGGCTTTCTGCCAACCCTAGTAAGATTGTGATTACTTTGTCTTTGGTTTCTTGTAGGCTGTTAAGAAAGTTTATTAACAGCCTTTGTTTGATAAAGACTGAGTTATTTGAGTAAAATAAGCTTTGTATAGAGTGTGTGTGTGCTGCGTTCTTTGGGGTCCGTAGCTGGGGCAGAACAAGTGGACAACCAGCTAAATAGGAGCCAGCCGTGTGCAGCGGCAGCCAAAAAAGCCAACGCAATCCTAAACTGCATCAACAGAGGGATACAATCAAGATCAAGGGAGGTATTAACACCACTCTATAAAGCCTTAGTAAGACCACACCTAGAGTACTGCATCCAGTTTTGGTCACCACACTGTAAAAAAGATGCTGAGACTCTAGAAAGAGTGCAGAGAAGAGCAACCAGGATGATGAGGGGACTGGAGGCTAAAACATACGATGAACGGTTGCAGGAACTGAGCCTGGCTAGTCCAGTGAAGAGAAGGACCAGGGGAGACAGGATAGCAGCCTTCCAATATTTGAGGGGCTGCCACAGAGAGGAGGAAGGGGGTCAAGCTATTTTCCAAACTACCCGAAGGCCAGACAAAGAAATAATGGATGGAAACTGAACTAGAATAGAATAGAATAGAATAGAATAGAATAGAATAGAATAGAATAGAATAGAATAGAATAGAAGAATGGAATGGAATGGAATGGAATGGAATGGAATTCTTTATTGGCCAAGTGTGATTGGACACACAATGCAATTTGTCTTAGTGCCTACGCTCTCAGTGTACATAAAAGAAAAGATTCATTTGTCAAGAATCATCAGGTACAACACTTAATGATAGTCATAGGGTACAAATAAGCAATCAACTCATATTAGGAAACAGTCAATACAAGGTTACAGTCTTACAGTCATAAGTGGGAGGAGATGGGTGACAGGAGAGATTCAACCTGGAAGTGAGGAGAAATTTTCTGACAGTGAGAGAAATCAACCAATGGAACAGAATTTGCCTTCAGAAGTTGTGGGAGCTTCATCACTGGAAGCTTTCAAGAAGAGATGGGGGATTGGACTAATTCTGTCACATCTACAGAACACCCAGCCTGTTACAGAAGCGTTTGGCCCCACCAGCGATGAGGGAGGACCCCCGGGGGCCTACCCTTCCTCCCAGGCTTAGTTTGGGTGGTGGAGTTTGGGATCCTGAGATCCTTCAGCCTTTGGATCGAGGGCGAGACCGACTCCACCTTCCTCCTCCCGATCTCCAGGTCATTGTGGAGAACGGAGAGCTGATCATGGGCATCCTGTGCAAGAAGTCCCTGGGCACCTCGGCCGGCTCCCTGGTCCACATCTCCTACCTGGAGATGGGCCACGACGTCACCCGCCTCTTCTACAGCAACATCCAGACGGTCATCAACAACTGGCTGCTGATCGAAGGTGAGGCTGGCAGGGGTGGCTGGGACTTTGCCCTCCCCCTCAGCATCAGGGGTGGATGGCCCTTGAGGTCGGTTCCTCAGAAAAGAGGGCTGCTTTTGGGGGAGTCAGCAAAGCCATGGGGTGCCATCGGGTGTTTTCCCATCACATGGGATATTTTGCTGAGAATCAAAAAAGAAATTATCCATCCATCTATCGTCTAATTCAATATCTATCTGTCCATCTACCTACCTGTCTATCTGTCTTTATCCATGTGCTGTCTGTCTATTTGTCTATATTTCAATCTCTTTATCACCTTTCAATTTCTATATATCCATCGTCTAATTCAATATCTACCTAACTGCCTACTATCTGCCTACCTACCTGTCTAATCTATCATCATCTATCATCTATATTATCTCTACCATCTATCATCTACCTGTCTATATCTATAATCTATCATCTATTTATTATTTATCAATCTATATATCTACCCATCCATCCAATCTCTATCACCTAATTCAATCTCTACCTATCTACCTACCTGTTGCCTGCCTACCTGCCTATTCTCTATTATCTATCTATCTATCTATCTATCTATCTATCTATCTATCTATCTTTCTATTCCTATCTATCTTTCTATTCCTATCTATATCTATTTATCTATCTATCTATCTATCTATCTATCTATCTATCTATCTATCTATCTATCCTGTTTCCCCGAAAATAAGACATCCCCTGATAATAAGCCCAATCAGGCTTTTGAGTGCATGTGCTAAAACAAGCCTCCCCCCAAAAATAAGTCCTCCCCGAAAATATTTAAACGCAGAGTTGGAAATCAGGTAAGGCGGCAAGAGGAGCCCCATCTTGTTCCACAGGCCCCAAAATAATAAGACCTTCCCGAAAATAAGGCCAAGCGCTTATTTCTGGGTTCAAAAAAAATATAAGACAGGGTCTTATTTTCAGGGAAACACGGTACCTATCTATGCATCAATATAAAAACTAAATTTAAAATAGAGGCAAGGATAGTTGCAATTTTAACAGTGACATTTAATCAAAAGTCAGGGGGAAGGGCTTTCCGGGCGCTAACCAGCCCCCCACAGCTGCATGCTCTTCTGTGAGGCCCCAAGCAAGATGGCAGGAACAGGCCTTTACATATTTTTGAAAGGCCCAGGAGCATGTGAGCAAGTCTTTGTCTTTATTTCATTTATATACCGCCCTACTCCTGAAGGACTCAGGGCGGTGAACAGCCAAACAATAAAATACATAAATACAAAATTTAAAAAAACAGAATAAAACCAAATTAAACAAATTTGGCCCAGACAGATTTAAAACACTCCAATCATTTAAAAAACAGATTAAAATTTACGTATTAAAAGAAAAAAAAGGGGGGGAAAAATTAGGCCAGGCCCGGCTAAAGCTCTTAGCCTTTTTTTTAGGGATACGTGGCTTTTGCGAACAGCATTTGGAGGAGGCGAATGACTGGTGGGTTGTTTTGTTTTTTTTCCAAATCTCTCTTCCTCTTCTTTCCCAGGGCACACCATTGGTATCGGGGACTCCATCGCTGATGCCAAGACCTACCAGGACATCCAGAACACTATCAAGAAAGCCAAGCAGGATGTGATAGAGGTAAGGGAGGAAGCCGCACAGATACCCGGATCTGGGATGCCGATAAGACACGGGTGGGATGCCAGGACCTGGGGCTCGGTCACCCACAAGGGAAACCCCACTTGTTCTTTGTGGGGTTCCTGGCGCTCCCCGAGCTTGGTGGTTTTCTTGCAGACATTTCGTGACCCAACTAGGAAACATCGGTGTTGGTTTTAAACCCCAGTCCCTTCTGATGATGCTACCTAGTTGGGTCATAAAACGTCTGCGAGAAAACAAACCCAGCTCAGAGACTGCCAAGGACCCCCTCAGTTCAGCCCTGAGCTACAGATATTCTCTTCTCTTGGGTACTTGGAGCTTGAGACGAGAGGGAGCTGGCTGGCCCACGTTTCCACAAACTTTGAAAAAGTTTTTCAGGGTGGTTTAAAAGGGGGATAAATTATCCCAGCAAGTTAAAATCAGAATAGTGGGGGAAATCTTCAGTAGAGAGCAGCAGAATATGGAGGAGTTGGGACAGGAACACGGGGGAAATTTGAGGTTGGAAGGGGAGGAGGAAAAAAATCTACCTTTGTAAGGGAGATGGGTGTTTTAAAAGGAAAGGGAGGGAGGGAGGGAGGGAGAACGGAAGGGATGGATGGAAGGAAGGAAGGAAGGAATAGAGATGAGAAAGTGAAGGAGAAGATGGAGGGTAGGAGGGAGGAGATGGTAAGGAGGGAGGGAGGAAGGAGGGAAGGGGAAGGAAGGGAGAGAGGAAGGAAGGAAACAGGTGGAAAGAAGAAGAAAGCAAGGAGGGAGGGAGGCGTCAGTCTTGAAAAGCTAGGCCTGTGTCCTTGGGCCTGCCTTGAACCCTTGCCGTCTCTTCCATTCTCCAGGTCATCGAGAAAGCCCACAACAACGAGCTGGAGCCCACCCCTGGCAACACCCTGCGCCAGACCTTTGAGAACCAGGTCAACCGCATCCTGAACGACGCCCGAGACAAGACCGGCTCCTCTGCCCAGAAGTCCCTCTCGGAGTACAACAACTTCAAGTCCATGGTGGTCTCGGGGGCCAAAGGCTCCAAGATCAACATCTCTCAGGTGGGACTCACCTCCCATAACTCTGGACAGCTTAATAGTCGGTAAAGCATCAGAGTTTTAATCTGAGGGTCCAGGGTTCACGTCCCTGTGCAGGCAATTGATTTTGAGAGCCAGTTTGGGGTTAAGGCACCAGATTAGAAAGTGGGAGGCAGTGAGTTCTAGTTCCACTTTAGGCATGAAAAGCTAGCTGGGTGACTTTGGGGCAGTCACTAGGAGACTGGGAGTTCAAGGCCTGCCTTGGGCATGAAAGCTGGCTGGGTGACTTTGGGCCAATCACCAGGAGACTGGGAGTTCTAGTTCCACTTTAGCCATGAAAGCCGGCTGGGAGTTCTAGTCTTGCCTTAGATATGAAAGCTGGCTGGGGGACTTTGGGCCAGTCTCTGTCTCAGTCTAACCCATAAATAAGGTTTAACATATCCAGTGTTCCTTCTTCCTATTTTCCCCATAACAACAATCCCCCGCCTCACAGGGTGGTGGTTGTGGGGAAAATAGGAAGAAGGAACACTGGATATGTTAAGCCTTATTTATAAATAATAATAATAATAATAATCGGAACATCATATATTTTAAGATACTTGGTTGATACCCAGGATGCTGACAGCAACCTGCATCAACCATTAGCACCAATCAATGGTATTTATGACGCATCTTTAAATGTTCAATTGACTGAGTTTCATGTTTAATGAATAAAAGAAATAATAATAATAATAATAATAATAATAATAATAATAATAATAATAATAATAATAATAATAATAATATAAAGGCAGGATATAAAAACCAACTCAAGACTTGGGGGAGGCGTGGTTCCCCAGAAGTCTGGGCTGACTCAGCCGTTCTCTTCCTGCCCCCCAGGTTATCGCCGTGGTGGGACAGCAGAATGTGGAGGGGAAGCGCATCCCCTTCGGCTTCAAGCATCGCACCCTGCCCCACTTCATCAAAGACGACTACGGGCCGGAGAGCAGGGGCTTTGTGGAGAATTCATACTTGGCCGGCCTGACCCCCACCGAGTTCTTCTTCCACGCCATGGGAGGCCGAGAAGGGCTGATCGACACGGCCGTCAAAACGGCTGAAACGGGTGAGTTTAAATGAGGGTTGAGTTGCTTCAGAAAGAATAGCTCGGTGACATTCTCCGGCCATATGGTCATAAAGTGTGGCAAGGGAGACAATCCCTCTACACCAAGTCTCAAATTCAGAACCTTCCTGGACTCTTCAATATTTGAAGGGCTGCCACAAAGAAGAGGGGGCCAATTCAATTTCCAAAGCACCCGAAGGCAGGACAAGAAGCAACGGATGGAAAAACTCATCAAGCAGAGAAGCAGCCTGGAATTAAGGAAAAACTTCCTAACAGTGAGGATAATTAACCGGTGGAACAGCTTGCCACCAGAAGTTGTGGGGGCTCCATCACTGGAGACTTTTAAGAAAAGACTGCACAGCCATTTGACTGAAACGATACAGGGTTTCCTGCTTGAGCAGGGGGTTGGACTAGAAGAGCTCCAAGGTCCCTTCCAACTCTCTTATTCTGTTACTCTGATCTTCTCCACTTCTTACCAGGTTACATCCAGCGTCGGCTGATCAAATCCATGGAGTCGGTCATGGTGAAGTACGACGCCACCGTCCGCAACTCCATCAACCAGGTGGTGCAGCTGCGTTACGGCGAGGATGGGCTGGCCGGAGAGAGCGTGGAGTTCCAGAATCTGGCTACCCTCAAGCCTTCCAACAAAGCTTTTGAGAAGAAGTGAGTCCTTTGAGCTGAGGGGTGGCCAGGGGAGGGGGGGAGGTGTCACTCTGTATTTGCTGGGGTCTCCTGTGTTTCTTTGCAAGGGGCGCTGATTTTCCTTTTGGAGAAAGCTGCTCAAGATTCATTTCTATAAATAACTAGCGTTGCCCGGGTATTTATTTATCCCAATCCTCCTTACCAGAGGGAGTCCCCTTGTGGAGTACTATGAAGCAGTTACAATGGCAACTCCACTGTGCTGTACAGTAGAAGCCATTTTAAGGCACAACAGGCTGTATCTTAACAGAACTTGAATCCAAAATGCACACTATCGCTGTCAAAAGTACTGTGATTTGACACTATAGATATAGTTCATTTGTTTTCATTTCAGCAGCCCAGGCATTCCAGAGTTATGCTGGAACATACACACACAGACAAACAAACAAACAAACACACACACCCCGAGGGGTGTTAGGGATGTCTTACCCCCAAAGTATTTCTTTCCAGAGAGTAAGTCATCTGTGTACCGAGTTTGATTGAAATTGCTCAAGGCATTCCAGAGTTATGCTGGAACATAACACACACAAATACAGCCATTTTTATATAGATAGATTCAAGGTGGCGAACAGATCCAACTATCCTTTCTCCTCCTATTTTTTCCCCCAACAACAACCCTGTGAGGAGAGGTGGGGCTGAGAGAGGGGGATTGGCATAAAGCCCCCCCCCAAAAAAAAAAACCAGTTTTCACGCCTACGGCGGGACTAGAACTCACCATCTCCTGGTGGTTGGCCCAAAGACTTGCAAGCCAGCTTTCATGCCTAAGGGCAGGACTAGAATTCACCATCTCCAGATCATTGGCCTAAAGTCACCCGGTTGGCTTTGGTGCCTCGAGTAGGACTAGAACTCACCGTCTCCTGGTGATTGACCGCCCAAAGTCCCTTCACATAAGCCTGATGATGGCAGATGAGATTCTGTCAAAACGTCGCTTCTACCCATTTAGGGATATGTTCACAATTACACGGGAAGAAACCCGAAATATTAACTATACACACACATATATATATATATATATATATATATATATATATATATATATATATATATATATATATATATATATATATCCATCCTCCGTTTGACTTCCCTCTTTCCAGGTTCAAGTTTGATTACACCAACGAGCGGGCTCTGCGCCGCACCCTGCAGGAGGAGATGGTGAAGGACATCCTCAGCAACGCCCACATCCAGAACGAGCTGGAGAGGGAGTTTGAGAAGATGAGGGAGGACCGGGACGTGTTGAGGGTCATCTTCCCCACAGGAGACAGCAAGGTGAGGCTGTGGCCGCTCACCTGCCCCAGCTCCACTCCTGCGGCGCCTACATCCCCAGGGCTCCCTCTTTTTACCACATTCCCCTTGATTGGCAGAAGAGAGTGCGTGGATGGCCAGGCTCCTTGCTGGCCTCCCCCCATTCACACGACTGAGGAACAAGTCCGTTTCTCTGTGCCATTTGGGGTTTCTATGGAATGCGTCACAGAAAGAGGCACCTGTGGACGTTACCTTGGTCCACGGGATGCTAGGGGACAGGTGTTATCAGAATAACAGTTGGAAGGGACCTTGGAAGCCTTCTAGTACAACCCTCTGCTCAAGCAGGAGATACCTCTGCCATTTCAGGTAAATGGTAGTCCAGTCTCTTCTTAAAAAGCCTCCAGTGATGGAGCAACCCACAATTTCTGGAGGCAGGCAGTTCCACTGGTTCATGGTCCTCACTGTCAGGAAATTTTTCCTTTATTTCTAAATTGCTTCTCTCCTTGATTAGTTTCCATCCGTTGCTTCTTGTCCTGCCTTCGGGTGCTTTGGACAACAGGCTGACCCCTTTGAAAATAGGCAGACCCCCTCTTCTTTGGGGCAGCCCTTCAAATATTGGAATTTTGGTTATCGTGTCACCCTGAGTTGTTCTAGCCATACCAAAATTCCTGCAACTAGTTTTTTTTCCTTTCTTTTCTTTTTCTTTGTCTCCAAGCCTTTTATCAACTTAGTCACTCTTTCTACTTTTGGTCGGAAGACCGCTATCATGTTTGTTTGTTTGTTTATTTATTTATTTATTGGTTCGATTTATATGCCGCCCTTCTCCGGAGACTCAGGGCGGCTTACAATGCGTTAAGCAATAGCCTTCATACTTTTGTATAGACCTGCTTAGTAGGGCTTTTTGGCCCCCCCTAAGCGGTGTTCTATTTTATACAAAGTCAGCTTATTGCCCCCACAATCCGGGTCCTCATTTTACCTACCTCGAAAGGATGGAAGGCTGAGTCAACCTTGAGCCTGGTGAGATTCGAACTTGCAGTAATTGCAGGCAGCTGGCAGATAAAGTGCTACTTAACAGCACGTTAGTCTGCTGCGCCACCAAGGCTCCTAGTCCTCCTTTTCGTTAAACTAGACACCCACAATTCCCGCAACCGTTCTTTGTATGTTTTAGCCTCCAGCCCCTTAATCATCCTACTGTGTTTCCCCAAAAATAAGACCCTGTCTTATATGCATTTCTTTTTTTTCTTTTTTGGCCATCAAAAAAAAAAGGCACCAGGTCTTATTTTCGGTGTGTGTGCATCACCCCTAGGCGTCCTTTTCACTGTCGGAGGCCTTCAGGAACTTCTTCTAAGGCCGGCAAGGCTTAACCTGAAGGCCTCTGCAGCCGATCACAGTTCTGAATCGATCCGGAGCTCTGTTATCGGCTGCAGGGGCCTTCAGGAAAGCCATGCTGGATGCAGAAGAAATGGTCCGGCAAGGCAGATGTTGGGGGTGTGTGTAACATCTGGATGCAACTGTCGGAAGGTTAGTAGGGCAGCTCCACCCTCTTCCCTCATCCCCACCCTAGCTTAATTTTTACTCATGCACCCTGGAGTGGGCGGGGTCTTAATTAGGGCTTATTTTGGGTGCATGTGTAAAAAAATCAAGCTAGGACTTACTTCCGGGGTAGGTCATATTTTTGGGGAAACACCGGTGGTGGGTTTCAAATTTTTTTTACTACCGCTTATGTGGGCGTGGCTTGGTGGGCGTGGCAGGGGAAGGTTACTGCAAAATCCCCATTTCCTCCCGATCAGCTGGGACTCGGGAGGCAGAGAATAGATGGGGGCGGGGCCAGTCAGAATTTTTACTACCGGATCTCCGAACTATTCAAAATTTCCGCTACCAGTTCGGTCAGAACCTGCTGAAACCCATCTCTGGGAAACACGGTAGTTGCTCCTCTCTCTGCACTTTTTCCAGAGTCTCGACGTCTTTTTTTTTTTTTTTTTTGGTAACGTGGGGACCCAAACTGGATGCAGGATTCCAACAAGGGTGGTCCTTACCAAGGCTTTAGAAAAGCGATATTAACCTGCGTTCCTTTCCCTCCCCTTGCAGGTCGTCCTCCCCTGCAACCTGCTGCGTATGATCTGGAACGCCCAGAAAATTTTCCACATCAATACGCGTCTCCCCTCCGACCTGCACCCCATCAAGGTGGTGGAAGGTGAGTTGGGGGGGGGAGAAGAAAGCAACACTTCCCTTGGCCGAAAAAGGAGGAGTTTTGGACCCTGGGAAACCAGTGAGGGGGGGCATCTCTGGTTTTTCTGAGCTGGCAGATCATTCAGGTTGGGCACCTCAGAAGAAGGGGGGGCAGGAGCAGCTGGGTTTTGCTCCTCGTGGGAATCCATCCGACCCACTAGAGCAGGGGAGGCAAGGAATGTTGCGGATCTCTTCCCCTAAGGAGTGGTGGGCTGCTGCCAATTCGGGCGAACCAGTAGTTTCCAGCATCTGGCCCCGCCCTCCCGCCCCATCACATCCTATATAATCACCGGTTTTTCGATGCTGCACGCATGGTGATGTGCCACCTTGCTCCCATTTTCCGGCAAACCGGTTGTTAGCAGCCCACCACTGGGCGGGACCCAGAAGAAGGGCCTTTTCTGTGGTGGCTCCCTCCCTTTGGAACAACAACCCTGCAGGAGTTAAGACTGGCCACCGCTCTAGCACTCTTTTGTAAGGCCCTGAAACCTGGAGAAGCCAGAGTTGGGATGGAGGCCTTGAAATGGCCAATTTGAGTGTGTGTTGTCACCGAGGGGGTGGGTGGGTTATAATTTTATTATTGCTTTACTTTATTTTTTTACTTATTTTTTATGGTCTCTACTTTGTGTTTTTAATCATCTGTAAGCTGCCTAGAGCCGCTGTGAGGGAGGTGGCGGCTCTACAGCTGTCCCTCGTCTTACGGCCTCAATTGAGCCCCAAAGTTTCTGTTGTTAAGGGAAATATTTCTTCAGTGAGCTTTGCTCCGTTTTACGACCTTTCCTGCCACCGTTGTTAAGCAAATCACGGCAGTTGTTAACACGGTCCTTCAGCGAATCTGGCTTTCCCCATAGTCTTTTGTTTGTCAAGAAGGTCGCAAAACGGGATCACCTGACCCCGGGATGCGGCAACCGTCATAAATACGAGTCGCTTTGCCAAGCGCCCGAATTTTGATCACGTGCCCACAGTCGTTAAGTGCGAAAAACGGTCCTAGATCACTTTTTTTTCCCCAGTGCCGTTGTAACTTTGGTCACTAAACGAACGGTTGTAAGTCGAGGACTGACTGTATTTTAAATTTTCTAAATAATTTAAAAAAAAAAAAATCTGTCATCTTCCTTCCTTCCTTCCTTCCCAGGCGTGAAGGAGCTGAGCAAGAAACTGGTGATTGTGAATGGCGACGACCCACTGAGCAAGCAGGCCCAGGAAAACGCTACCTTGCTGTTCAACATCCACCTACGTTCCACCCTCTGCAGCCGTCGTATGATTGAGGAATTCCGGCTGAGCGGAGAAGCCTTCGACTGGCTGCTGGGAGAAATCGAATCCAAGTTCAACCAGGCTATTGTGAGTTACAGACCAAGACACACACACATACACACACACACAAGAAAAGGAAACTCACCTGTCCATCAAAAAAAGGCAGTAGGAAGAAGTGAAACCCAGCTGTTTTCAGTTCCCGGGATCTACTTTTAAGTTCTGCCTTGAAAGTCTATAAACTTCCCCCCTTTTTTTTTTTGCACGTTCTTCTTTCCAATTTGAGCAGCTGTGGAAACAGTGGGGGAGGAAGGGAGGGGAGGCAAAACCTCTCCCTTGGGGGGGTGGGGGTGAGCCTAGCCTAGCCAAGGAGTGGGCCCACTGGGACCCCCAAAAATGGCCCAGGATTCCTTGCTCTGCCCCAGCTCGGGTTTTTCAGGATGGGAAATAAACAATTCTTGAGTTGCTTTTAAGGGTGGAAAATTTTGCCCTGGCTTTTAAAACGGGTCAGAAGACGGCCGGAATCTCCTTGGGACGAGGCCGAGATTCATCATTTCTCTTGGCTTTTCTTGCTCCCTTTCCTGTAATTGAATCCACAAGGGGTTAGGAAGCTATTCTCCTCCATTTTTAAGTAGTTCAGCTCCTCCAAGATGGCCTGATGTTGGTTTTAAATCGATCAAAATAGAGCTGGGACCTTGGAGATCTTCTAGTCCAACCCCCTGCTCAGGGAGAAGACCCTATCCTATTCTAGATACATAGGTAATGTCAGAATAGTTTCAGACAAGTGGTTGTCCAGTCCTCTTAAACAGGATGAGAAGAAGAATAGGAATGCAGTCTTAGTAAAGGGTTTGACAGCGTTGTGGGAATTCGTTGTTTAGCAGAGGGAAGGCGTTCGGAGGAAAAACCTGTCCCTGTGTCTAGTTGTTCTGGTGTGCAATGCCCTATACTATTAACGTCGTTTTGAGGGTAGAAGTTGAAACAATTTATGTCCAGGATGCGAGGGGTCTGTAGATATTTTCACAGCCCTCCTTTTGACTTTCCAAACCAACGAGCCGTCAATGTTTGGTCTAAAGTCCAGGCGATATTCCTAGCTGTCATGTGTTTTCCACAGGCCCATCCTGGTGAGATGGTGGGGGCCTTGGCCGCCCAGTCCCTGGGAGAACCTGCCACCCAGATGACCCTCAACACTTTCCACTATGCTGGGGTCTCTGCCAAAAACGTGACCCTGGGGGTGCCTCGGCTGAAGGAACTGATCAACATTTCCAAAAAACCCAAGACCCCTTCTCTGACCGTCTTCCTCCTGGGACAGTCCGCCCGGGACGCTGAGAGGGCCAAGGTGAGGAGAGGGAAGAAGGGATGGGAGTGAAGTTGGCCTTGGCTGTGGAGTATGAGGGAATCTCAGAAGGTTCCTGCACCCCCATCCTGGAGGTCTCTCTCCCAACTCTTAGCCTGAAGATGGTGGGTTGGGCCCTCCACATTTTCTCCCTCCATCAAGATGAAGCTCTCGCCTCACAATCAGCAAGCTGTGAGTTCGATCCTAGGTAGAGGCAGATATTTCTCTGTGGCCACAATGAGAATATATCTTCTGGGGGGTGGGGGTGGAATAAACTCCGCATTGGTGACTGGAAAGGCATCCGGCCAGTAAACACTCGGCTCCATTTAGTTGCCCGGATTCCACCCTGCAAGGGATTATGGAGTCATTAAAAGAAGAAGATGATGATGATCTCTTGAGAGCCAACTGGAAATGGGTGGCCACACGTCCGTTGTAGACCTCCCCAAGAAAGTAGCTTCCAAGGTTTGACTCTCCAGCCTCACCGTCTTCCCGTGTCTCCATCCCAGGACATCCTTTGCCGCTTGGAGCATACCACCCTTCGCAAGGTGACGGCCAACACGGCCATCTACTACGACCCCAACCCTCAGAACACTGTGGTGGCTGAGGACCAGGAATGGGTGAACGTTTACTATGAGATGCCCGACTTCGACGTCACCCGCATCTCCCCTTGGCTGCTGAGGGTGGAGTTAGACCGCAAACACATGACGGACCGAAAGCTCACCATGGAACAGATCGCCGAGAAGATCAATGCCGGTGAGATGGGGTTGGGTGGATGGCCGGAGTTCGCTCTGTCCTTTGCCTCCCCTGGTCAACCGGCAGCCCATGAACAACCCTTCTCCTCCCGTAGGCTTTGGAGATGACCTCAACTGCATCTTCAACGACGACAACGCTGAGAAGCTGGTGCTGCGCATTCGAATCATGAACAGCGACGAGAACAAGATGCAGGAGGTGGGGAAGGCAGTCCTCTTATCATTAAACCTCTGGGGATTGGAGTTGACGGGAAGCGGGTACGATTGCCAGGCTGAAGGAAGCAGATACCTCCTCAGAGTAGCCTTGGCCAGCTCACACATTTCAGATGGGTGGGTGGGCATTCGTGACTTCCAGGTCATCTTGGGGCAGATGGTCTTGAGTCAAAGGCAGCCTTGATTCCACTGTCCATGGCAGTGCCAACAGACCTACATAGTCTGGAACCAGGTTTCCAGGTTGTCTATGTGTGGTGTCTTCATTGTGTCCTCCAACTGGTGTACATGAATGTGCTTTGCTAATCTTCTGCCTGATTTGTCCTACAGTGTGGCTGTTACAGTCCTTACATTACATGCTGTAGACTTTATTGTCTCTTTTGAATGGTGTGTAAACGTGGTTTATCCCTGTGTGTCTGTTGATGGCTGATTTGTCTGAGTTCCAGGAATTCCCTAGGGGTTTTTGGATTTTGTTTGGTCTAGCATGCTCACAGTAGAAATTATGGTGGAGTCTGCCCATGTGCGTTGTGCGAGTGTCTTCGTTGTGTCTTCTAGTTGGTGTTCATGGATGTGCTTTGCTAACCTTCTGCCTGATTGTCCTACAGAGTGACCGTTACAGTTCTTACATTACATGCTGTAGATTTTATTGTCTCTTTGGAATGATGTGTAAACCTGGTTTATCCCTGTGTGCCTGTTGATGGCTAATTTGTCCCAGTTCCATGAATTCCCTAGTGTGTTTGGACTTGGCTCGGTCTGGGATACTGTCAGTTACACAGCTGAAACTGTGGTTGAGTCTGTCCACGTGCTAATTGGGGTTCATGGATGCGCTCTGCTGGTCTTCTGCCCTACACTGGGGTTGTCGCAGCCCTTACACCAGGGGCCTTCCACCTTGGCAACTATACGACTTGTGGACTTCGACTCCCAGAATTGCCAAAGTTGGAGACCCCCCCCCCCCTGCCTTCTTGTACTGGATGTGTAGTCCATGAGAAAACGGCCTTTCTTCTCTGGTGGCTTAGGAGGAAGAGGTGGTGGACAAGATGGACGACGACGTTTTCCTGCGCTGCATCGAATCCAACATGCTGACGGACATGACCCTTCAAGGCATTGAGCAAATCAGCAAGGTGAGGGCGGGAGGCCTCTCCTAACGGCGGCTTCCCCTTCCCCCCCAAAATCCCTATCTTTTCCCCCATCCCACCAGGGTTGCTGGCCTTGTTAATTCACCAGCCGCCTTCTCCTCCTCCCTCAGGTGTACATGCACCTGCCCCAGACCGACAACAAGAAGAAAATCATAATCACGGAAGACGGCGAGTTCAAAGCCCTCCAGGAGTGGATCCTGGAAACGGACGGCGTGAGCCTCATGCGCGTGCTGAGCGAGAAAGACGTGGACCCCGTGCGCACCACCTCCAACGACATCGTGGAGATTTTCACGGTGAGCCCCGAGCGGGCAAGGCGTTTCCTTGGGGTTGGGATAATGGGGGTGTTTTCCTGTAGAGCGCCAGGCGACCCTGAAAATCCGTCTTCCCTCGTTAAAACAGGTGCTGGGAATTGAGGCGGTGAGGAAGGCCCTGGAACGGGAGCTGTACCACGTCATCTCCTTCGACGGCTCCTACGTCAACTACCGCCACTTGGCCCTGCTCTGCGACACCATGACCTGCCGCGGGCACTTGATGGCCATCACGCGTCACGGCGTCAACCGCCAGGACACGGGGCCGCTCATGAAATGCTCCTTCGAAGAGACGGTGAGTTTGAATGACCAGATCCGCCTGCGTAGAGTTCGAACCCTCTACTTTATTGCTTTCTGCCTACGATACAGGAATCATCCCAGAGTCGCATCTCCTGCCTGGAAAGACCAGAGAAGGCTCTAAGACAGGGGGTGTCAAACTTTCAAGGCCCGCGGGGCCGTATCCGTACCGCGGGGTGCTTAGGCCCTGAAAACAGCAAAGGAGTGGCCCGCGGTGCCTCTTGCCAGCGAAAACGGAGCGGGCAGCCTTCCCGGGTTCCATTTTCGGGCCTCCTGCAGCCCTCTGCCAGCAAAAACGGAGCTCAGGGGACTGCCCGCATGCCCCCCCCCATCCCCGAGCTCCATTTTTGCGGGCAAAAACAAATTCAAACAAGGAGAAACATTTCTCCTTTTGCATTTGAGCATGCAAGAAGGGACAGGAAAGGAGAAAGGGGGGAGAAAAAGCCTTGGTGGTGCAGCGGACTAAAGTGCTGTTAAGTAGCACTTAGCTGCCAGCTGCCTACAATTACTGCGAGTTCAAATCTCACCAGGCTCAAGGTTGACTCAGCCTTCCATCCTTCTGAGGTAGGTAAAATGAGGACCCGGTTTGTGGGGGCAATAAACTGACTTTGTATAAAAAAGGACACCGCTTAGGGGGGGCCGAAAGCCCTACTAAGCAGGTATATACAAAAAGTATGAAGGCTATTGCTTAACGCATTGTAAGCCGCCTTGATTCTCCAGAGAAGGGCGGCATATATAAATCGAACCAATAAATAGATAGATAGATAGATAGATAGATAGATAGATAGATAGATAGATAGAAGGGAGGAAAGGAGAAGGGAGAAGAAAGCAGAAGGAAGAGGGGAGGAAAAAGAAGGAAGGAAGGAGATTATCATGGAAGAGTGAGGGAGGGTCTGTGGGAAGTCCTGCCTTAGCATTTGGCCACCACAGGTGCCCCCGACACGAGCGACGTCGAGTTACCCACATCCACTCTGCCCACGCCTGTCATGCCACCCCTCCAGCCAGGTCAAACACAACCCTGACGTGGCCCTCAATGAAATCGAATTCGACACCCCTCCTCTAAGGGTATTCGACAGGGTTGAGATTTAGCCCTCTTGTGTTTCTACTGTGATATAGTGAGTCCAGGCTAATTCCTCGTTTGACCCTTCCCTCCCAACTGCGACAGTTGCTCTCCAAAAATTTGCGAGCTGGGACCGAGGAAGGGAGTTTTGGTCCGGCATGCTCCCATGGCTCAAAGCCCACCCGCGGGGCTCTTCTTGCCTTCCCCAGGTCGATGTCTTGATGGAGGCGGCCGCCCACGGCGAGAGCGACCCCATGAAAGGGGTCTCGGAGAACATCATGCTGGGGCAGCTGGCCCCTGCGGGCACCGGTTGCTTCGACCTGCTTTTGGACGCTGAAAAATGCAAATTTGGCATGGAGATTCCCACCAACATCACCGGGCTGGGCGTCGGGGGCCGTAAGTCTTGGTTGCCTCTCTTGGGGGTCCGGGAAAGAGGAGGAGAGGGGCTGGAGGGGGCACCCACGTATTGCAAGAGCTGGGAATCCTATCATTCGGATTGTGGGTGGGTGGGTGGGAGAATTGAGTTCCCACTTTCAACTCCCGAGAATTCCCTAGCCATCCAGGTAGTCCTCAATCTACAACCAGAATTTCCGTTGTTAAGCAAAGCGGTTGTTAAGTGAGTTACATCCAATTTGATAGTCCTTTTTGCCCCAGACATTAACCAAATGATTCACTGTTGTTAAGTGAATCCCATGGTTGTTGAATCGAATCTCATGGACGTTGCTTGTTGGAAGCCGGCTGGGAAGGCCACAAATGTTTTGACCATGTGAGCGTAGGGATTGCTGCCACGGTCATAAGTGCGAGAGCAGGTCATAAAATCACTTTTTTTCCCAGCAGCTGTGGAACTTGGAATGGCCACTAAACGAATGGTTGCAAATCGGGCTTGACCCGTACAGAGGCAGTCCTCGAACCTACGACCACAATTGAGCCCAACGTTGCTGCTGTTAAATGAGACATTTTTGTTAAGTCCCCTTTTACGACCTTCCTTGCCACATTTGTTAAGTGAATCACTGCAGTGGTTTAAATTAGCCACAGGGTGCTTAAGTGAATCCGGCTTCCCCCCCCCTTGACTTTGCTTGTCGGAAGGTCGCAAAAAAGGGGATCACGTGACCCCAGCCGTCGTAAATAAGAGTCAGTTGCCAGGTGTCTGAATTTTGATCACAGGAACACGCTGCAACGGTTGTAACTCAAAAACGGTCCTAACTCACTTTTTTTCAGCGCCGTTGTAACTTCAAATGGTCACTAAATGAACTGTTGTAAGTCGAGGACTAACTGTAATCTGTTTCTCAGCATCAGGTTTGACCCAGGTGGAGGGCCCTGGTTTAGGGAAGGCCCAGGTTGTCCTCCACCCCACATCTGGAAGACAAATGTGGGGCCAGCCGAGATGCATCTTTGGCACCCAACCTATTTACCGCTCGAGCATCTTCCTCAGGGGATACGCTGGTCCAGCTCACCCTCCTCCTTTCCTTCCCTTACAGCTACCGGCATGTTCTTCGGCTCTGCGCCCAGCCCCATGGGCGGGGTGTCCCCGGCCACAACCCCGTGGAACCAAGGTGCCACGCCAGCCTACGGCGCCTGGTCACCCAGTGTGGGTAAGTATCGGGCCTCCAGCAGAGAAACTGCTCCTTCCTGGCTTAGCGGTTTACGTCGATGGTGGTTTGTTACAGATGGGCTCTGTAAAAACAATCAAGGGCAGAATCGATTGGATCCAGGGAGAACCTGATCCCAAATCCCAACTTCTTTTTTATTACGGAAATACGCCTCGGGGGGGGGGGGGAAATTTCTCTGATTTCTGTAGGTCCGTTTGTAATAAAAAAAACGGGTTCGGCGAAACTCGGCACGCCGAGTTGTTTTTTTTTAAAAAAAAAATCTTGGCTTCCTCAGCGGAGAATTCCATTGTGGGTGTTGAAGTTTGAGAGCAGCACTTCATCTACAGGGCACTTCAAATATGCAGCCCCCACCCCACCCCCGTTTCGCCCGAGGTGGGTCGGCCCTAGGGGGCTTCCCGGCTGCCAACATCAGCATTGTAGGATGTTCAGAGCAAAGGGAGAAGAAGAATGCGGGCGGTTTTCATTAAAGGGGAAGGGAGAAAGAAAAGGAAGGGAAGAGAGGGGGAAGGAAGGAAGGGGAGAGGGAGGGAGGGAGGAGAAAAAGGGAGAGGAAGGAAGGAATAAAGAAATGAGAGGGAAATGAGGGGGCTGGTTTCTCTCTCAACTGCATCTTTTCTTCCCTCCTCTTTGCAGGGAGCGGAATGACCCCCGGGGCCGCCAGTTTCTCCCCCAGTGCGGCTTCCGATGCCAGCGGTTACAGCCCCGGGTATTCCCCTGCCTGGTCGCCCACCCCAGGCTCCCCCGGCTCTCCGGGACCTTCCAGCCCTTATATTCCGTCTCCAGGTACGTGGCTACCCCAGTCCCGCTCTCCTTCCCGATGCCGTCCTCAAGATGTGGAATCCTGGCTTAACGTCGCTTTCCTTCTGCTTTTCCAGGGGGCGCCATGTCTCCCAGCTACTCCCCAACCTCTCCCGCCTACGAGCCACGCTCGCCCGGGGTGTACACCCCGCAAAGCCCCAGCTACAGCCCCACCTCTCCTTCCTACAGCCCTACCTCTCCTTCGTACTCTCCAACTAGTCCGAATTACAGCCCCACCAGCCCCAGCTACAGCCCCACCTCCCCGAGTTACTCTCCGACGTCACCCAGCTACAGCCCAACGTCGCCCAGCTACAGCCCGACCAGCCCCAGCTACAGCCCGACGTCGCCTAGTTATTCTCCAACCAGCCCCAGCTACAGCCCAACGTCACCCAGCTACAGCCCAACGTCGCCCAGCTACAGCCCAACCAGTCCTAGCTACAGCCCGACATCGCCCAGCTACAGCCCAACCAGTCCTAGCTACAGCCCAACGTCGCCCAGCTACAGCCCGACTTCTCCCAGCTACAGCCCAACCTCCCCTAGCTACAGCCCCACCAGCCCTAATTACAGCCCAACCTCTCCAAACTACACCCCAACTTCTCCGAGCTACAGCCCGACTTCGCCCAGCTACAGCCCGACTTCTCCTAATTACACCCCGACGTCTCCAAACTACAGCCCGACATCTCCCAGTTACTCCCCGACCAGCCCTTCCTACAGTCCCACCTCGCCCAGCTACTCCCCCTCCAGCCCCCGCTACACCCCACAGTCCCCCACTTACACCCCGTCGTCGCCTAGTTACAGCCCCAGCTCGCCCAGCTACAGCCCGACCAGCCCCAAGTACACCCCGACCAGCCCGTCCTACAGCCCCAGCTCTCCAGAATACACCCCAACTAGCCCCAAGTACAGCCCGACCAGCCCCAAGTACAGCCCGACTTCGCCCACCTACAGCCCGACCACGCCGAAATACAGCCCGACGAGCCCCACCTACTCGCCGACGTCGCCCGTCTACACCCCGACGTCGCCCAAGTACAGCCCGACTTCGCCCACCTACTCGCCCACCTCCCCCAAGTACAGCCCGACCTCGCCCACCTACTCGCCCACCTCCCCCAAAGGCTCCACCTACTCCCCGACCTCTCCCGGCTACAGCCCCACGTCGCCGACCTACAGCCTCACCAGCCCGGCCATCAGTCCAGACGACAGCGACGAAGAGAACTGAAGGGGCTCCTGTCCGGCCGGAGAGGAGTTGGGGCGCGACGGCAGGGTGACGACGATTTGTTGGGAAATCTGGACATTTTGGGGCGGCAGGGCAGAACACTCGAGAGTCCTTGGGGGTGAGGGGAGGGAACGGCTGACCTGCCCAGTTGCCAAAGGAAAACTCAAGATTTTTATAGAGGCGGCCATGAGGGGGGGTGTCTTAATTCAGCGCCCCCTCTCGGTGGTCCTGCTTTTGGAGACGATTCTTCCGACTGTTCTTTTCTGCCTGTTTCTTAACCCTTTCAAGAAAGGAAAAAAAAAAAAAAAAAACAGCCAACCTTGTAAAACGATTGCGTAGATTTCCTAATAAACCCGCACAACCTGTACCTGTTTTAGGGAGGGAGGGGCTTGTTACCCCAATTCCTGCTGGAACCCCCCCCCATCCCCCCATTTTTCCCCCATGGGCCAAGCTTGGTTCTCTGTTGTATCCGGTTGGGATTTATTTATGTTGGAAAAAAACTATAGGTTTCTTGACTTTGCTGCGTTGTGTGTCTTCACTTCCACTCGTGGGGAGCGGGAGGGGCGTCCGAGCCCCCCAAAACTCTCACACTGACCTTGTTTTTAACTCGGGGGGGGGTTGTAAGCCTGGTTTCGGCTCTGAGTTTTCTTTTGAGTCCTGCATAGCATGTTTAAAAAAAAAAAAAAAAAAATTCCAGATTTTTTTTCCTGGTTCTTTTTGCTTCTTTCCCGCTAGTGGGGGGGGGGGGGGTTCAGAGGGCGGGAGGGGGGGGCTGAGAGGCTTTGATGCAGCAGCGGGATGGTAGTCAACCCACCTCCCGGCGATGGAGGGAAGAAGGAAGCGAAACAAGGCTGTCACAGCGACATTCTTTCGTTGAGCGTTTGAGATTCTTGCTTTTTTTCCCCCTCCCGCCCCCTCTGCAAAATTGGTAATTTTCTGGACAAAAAAAAATAAATAAAAATAAAAACTTTTCTACTAACCGTTGACTTCGTGAGTGTCCGTTCCGAAGTTTGAAATTGTGCAAATGGGGAGGGTGTGTGTGTGTTTTTCTCTTTCAAAAAAACAGGCGGCCCTCGACTTAACGACCGCTCACTTACTGACCGTTCAAAGTTACGACCGACTTCAAAAAAGGGGGACTTAACCCAGACCCGAACTTCCAACGGTTTCGGGGGTATGTGTGCCTTTGTCGTCATGTGACACACACTCCAGGCATTGGACAAGAGTCGCATTTACCGCTTGCGGTCCTGTCACGTTTTACAACAATTTTGTCTAAAACTAGCTGCCGCTTCCATTTTTCAGTAATACTGCATAACGAAGCATTGGTTCGCTTAACGACCATGACGTTCGCTTAACAACAGCCTCAAAAAGGGGAGGGAAATCCGATTGGTGACACGATTGACCTGTTTTACGACTGTAATGGGCTGGCTCCAGTATGATCAGAACTGGGGACCTCAGGATTGCAAGAGTTTTTTTTGGGGGGGGGGGGTGACAAGTATCCCGGGTGGCCCTTGTGTTATAGATTGTCCCTGGGGGGGGCACTGCCCCCCCCTTATAGTCAGGAAGTTTGTGAAAACTGGCTGGGGAATTCTGGGACTTGAAGTCCAGACTTCTTAAAACAGGTGGGGTATGATGGTCCCTTTTATGACTTGTGGACTTCAACTCCCAGAATTCCTGAGCCAGCTGGCTCAGGAATTCTGGGAGTTGAAGTCCACGAGTCATAAAGGGGCCACCGTTCCCCATGTTGGCTCAGGAATTCTGGGAGTTGAAGTCCACGAGTCATAAAGGGGCCACCGTTCCCCATGTTGGCTCGGGAATTCTGGGAGTTGAAGTCCATGAGTCACAAAAGGCCCATTGTTCCCCACTCGTCTTAACAGTTGCCATGGGTGGCGAACACCGCCATTTTCATTTCCCGTTCTGTTCTGTTTTCATCATTTTTGCACCCTTTGTGGTCAGTTTCACTTCCTGGGGTCATTCCCAGAGTCGTAAAATTAAGGCCGCAAGCCCACCAGGCTCATTAAATCATCTGACTGTCACGGGTGCAAATCAGGCTGCCTCGAACACCGGTACCGAAAAATTCTTTGTTAAGCAGAGCAGTCATTAAATGACGCATCGCATGACCTGATTTTACAACCTTTTTTGCCACGGTCGTTAAGCGAGGCATCATGTATCCACCTTCTCTTATTGACTTCGCTCATTGAGAAATGGCTGGGTTGCAAATAGTGACCATGTGATCCCAGGACATGTTGCTAAACAGCCAAATTGCTGGAAAAGCTCTGACGGTCATAAGTGCGAGGACTTATCCTAAGTCACATTTTTCAGTGTCATTGTAACTTTGAACCGTCCCTAAGTGAATAGTGAAGTTTAAGGACTTCCTGTATTTCAAGGAACCCAATGGGCAAAAGAAAAAGGAAGTCCCGCCCTAACCCCGCCCCTTCTCCCAGCATGCTTGCCTGGGGGATTCTGGGAGTTGAAGTCCACCCGTCTTCAAGTTGTCGAAAAACACTGCAGGAGATTCTTGGGTCTGTGTGCAGCGCCAACTGAATGGATTTGTCTACACAGAGAAGCAACTTTTGCAAGAGCTGAGAAGATCAACCCTCCAGAGGCAGGAGCAGTTGACCCCTTCCCCCCCCCAAGGTACAGGTAGTCCTCGACTTACGACCACAATTGAGCCCAATGTTTCTGTTACTAAGCGAGACCTTCGTGAAGTGAATTTGTTCACTCTTGCCTCGTTTTACGACCTCTCTTGCCACAGCGGTTGTTTAAGCCAACGACCGCAGTTTTGTTCAGTTAGCGACGAGGTTGTTAAGCGATTCTTGGCTTCCTCTTCTGACTTGGCTCGTCCGAAGGCCGCAGAAGGGGGAAATCGCCTGACACTGCGACCGTCCTAATTATGAACCCGTTGCCAAGTGCCCGAATTTGGATCGTGTGACTCACGCGGATGCTGCTGCAACGGTCACTAAGTGTGAAAAAGGGTTGTCAGTCACTGTAACGGTAACCATAATTGTGAACGGTCATTAAAATGATTAATGTGAGGTAGGTAGAGGCAGATATTTCTCTCTCTCTGGGCGCAATGAGAATATAGCTGCTGAACAAAACTCCTCATTGGTGATAAGAAAGGCATCCGGCCATTAAAACACTCAGCTCCATTCAGTTGCCCAGACTCCACTCTGCAAGGAATTATGGGGTCTTTAAAAGAAGACGATGATTTAAATGATTAATATATTATTATTATTTATTGGTTAATCTTTAGTGAGATTCACAGCCTTTGAGGCTGGTTAATAGCTCAGCAGCTCGAGTCCTAACTAAGGACCTAGGAACTGTTAAGGTATCGTCGGAGGATGTAAGCTGTTCCGAGTAAGGTGGTTTTTTGTAGAGTCAAAATGTTCAAGTCCGGCAAATTTAGGATTTCTAAATAGCGGGGTAGCCCTTTGGGTATTGATCCGAGGGCTCCAATTGCAATCGGGACAACACACGACTTCTTTTTCCACAGTCGCTCAACTTCAATGTGCAAGTCCCGGTACTTTGTGATTTTTGCTTGCTGCTTATCTTCAATCCGTGCATCACCAGGTATTGCAATGTCAATGAACCATACTTTTTTCTTTTCAACTCTTGTTATGTCAGGTGTGTTGTGGACCAAGTGCCTGTCAGTCTGAATCCTAAAGTCCCACAAGATCTTGAGTTTCTCATTCTCTAAAACTTTCTCAACCTGATGTTCCCAGTGGTTTTTGCTGTACTCAAATCCAAACTTCTGGCACAATTTCCAGTGAATGATCTTAGCAACGCGGTCATGGCGTTGGAGGTAGTCAATTTGTGAAATTTTGCTGCACCCACTGATCAGGTGGTCGACTGTCTCATCTTTCTCATTGCAGAGGCGGCATTTGCTGTTGGTGGTAACATGTTGAATTTTTGCCTTCATGCAGTTTGTGGCTAGGGCTTGTTCTTGAGCTACCAAAATAAAGCTTTCTGTTTCTTTTTTCAGTACTCCTGATCTTAACCAGTTCCAAGTTAGTTTCTGGTCAGCTTTGCCTTCAATACTTTTCAAGTATTGGCCATGCAGAGCTTTGTGTTTCCAATTTTCAGCTCGCTGCTCAATTACTTCTTTCTTATATTCTGCTTTTGTTTTAGTTGTCTTTAAAAGGCCTCCTTTATTTACTTCCTTAATCATTGGTTCTTCACTTTTCTGGATGTAATCATTCAAGCTGCATTTTTCTTCTTCCACAGTCTGCTTTACTTGTAGGAGTCCTCGACCACCCTCTGCTCTTGGTAAATATAATCGGTCAACATCACTTTTAGGGTGTAAGGCATGATTCATTGTCATAAGCTTCCTTGTTTTTCTGTCCAAATTGTCTAACTCCATCTGGGTCCAGTCAATTATTCCTGCAGAGTATCTAATCACAGGTATAACCCAGGTATTTATGGCTTTTATGATGTTTCCTCCACTCAGTTTGGACATTAATATCTTACGAATTCGTCGAATGTACTTGGCTGAAGTTAATTCCTTGACTTTATTATGCATTAAGTCAGAGGCTTCTAAAATCCCCAAGTACTTGTAGCCTTCTTCTGATTTTACTGCCTTTATCATTTCTTCATTCTCTAGTTCTATTCCATCCTCTTCTATGATCTTGCCTGCTTTGGTTGCTATTGTTGCACATTTGTCAATTCCAAACTGCATACCAATGTCTTGGCTGAATTCTTTTGTGTTTTCAATTAATAAATTCAGTTCAGCTTTTGTTTTACCAAACAGCTTCAAATCATCCATGTACATCAAGTGCGAGATTTTCAGTCCTTTCTTTGCAAGTTCGTATCCACAGTTCATCTTCTTCAAAATGATTGTCAGTGGTAGCATTGAGAGTATAAAAAGTAGGGGTGAAAGGGAATCGCCCTGGAAAATGCCTCGTTTAATTTCAACTTCACCCAGTTCTTCTTCATTAGCCATAAGTTTTGTTTTCCAGAGGTTCATTGAAGATTCCATGAATTTTTGTATGTTGCTGCTGATGCCTAATATTTCCAGGCATTTCTTGATCCAGCTATGGGGAACTGAATCAAATGCTTTCTTATAGTCTATCCAAGCCATGAACAGGTTGGTTCGTCTTTTCTTTGAGTTCTTTAGGATTAGCTTGTCGATCAGCAATTGATCCTTTGTTCCTCTTGAGTTTTTGCAGCATCCTTTCTGTTCTACAGGAAGCAAGAATTTCTTTCCAGGTATCCATAGATTTGGTTTGCAATGATACCAGTAAGAAGCTTGTATGTTGTTGGCAAGCAGGTGATTGGCCTATAGTTTCCAGGGTCCTTTCCTTTTTCTTTATCTTTTTGGATCAAAAATGTCCTCCCAGTTGTCATCCATCCATCATTTTCAGGTGTTTTTAGGATCTGGTTCATCTGGGTTGCCAATCTTTTGTGCAGACTTGTAAGTGCCTTTAACCAGAAGCCATGCAGCTCATCCGGTCCAGGTGCACTCCAGTTCTTCACTTTTCTTGACTGTCTTTGCACCATTGCTTTTGTTATTTTCACGTGTTCCATTTTATGCATTTTAATAGAGTCCTCAACCTGTTTGATCCATTTTGCATTTCTGTTGTGCTTCTTGTTGTTTTCCCACAAATTCTTCCAGAATTTCAGAGCTTTCTCTTTATCAGGCTTTTCATTTGTTGTTACTCCGTTTCCATTTTCTAAATTCTTATAAAACTGGTGCTGATTTGCTCTGAACTGTGAGTTTTCCTTGAACTGAGTTACTCGGTTTTCATACCTTTTAATCTTTTCAGCGATGGCAACAACCTTCTGCTTCAGCTCTTCAATTACTACTGCAATCTTCTTATTCCTCAGATCGTATCTTGCTTCCAGGCTGCTTTTGACCTGCTTGTTCTTTAGCTGACCTTGCCTTAGGTTCTTCAAGTTGCTCAAATCTCCACGTACTTTTTTGATCTTCAATTCTAACCGAATTTTCCACTTAGGCTTCCCCTTCTTCCCTCTTTGGTTCTTTTGTATTTTCAACCCCAGTTCTTTGGTGGTTATGACAGCTGCTGCATACATCAGTTGGTTTGTTTCGGCTAATGTAGTGGTTCGAATAGTTTGCACAGCCTCATTGACCTTTTTTAGTACATTTCTCAATTCTTTCCGGTTCACTTGGTTCAGCTTTGGCAAACGTGTTCTTTCATCATCTTCCATTTGGTGCTTTATTTTTCCAGCTAATTGAGCACTATCTGTTGGTGTTTGTTCTTTAGTGCTTCCTTGTTCTTTATCTTCATCCATTTCAGTATCCTCTTCTTCCCTTTCTTCCTCAATTTGCTTTTGAGTCTGGGAATCATTCTTGATGTTACTCCTCCTTGTTGTTGTACTCAGACCATGAATTGCTTTCTCTTCTATTGCTATTAATTCTTCTGTAGTGAAAAATTTGTGGTTTAGGATTACACGTCGTTGGTCCATTAACCTTTGTTCACTGGTGTCACAGTCCGTATGGTTCATCTTCCAAATCTGATACATTCTTTTTTGAAATCCATGTTTTGCTGGCTCAGACTGATAGTAAGCTTTCATAATAGAGGTGTTTTCTTCCCTGGTCCAGATTTTTCGCTTTTTGGGGTTTTTCTTCCAGTAGCTTGTCAGCTCCATGCCCTGGTTGCCTAGCAGAGGGAGTTGAGCCCTGTAACTCATTTTGCATAGAATGCCCAGGAGCCATAGCATCCAACGGAACCCTTGTTAATCCGGGCGACGGTTCAGCCGGCATAAATTTCATTTTTTCTGTATTCACCATGTTTGAATGGGTTGTGGAGCAGATTTTGTCTGGCCCTTCACCTAAGGTCTGTCTGATATGGTTGCACCTGTTCAGGATATGGTTGCACCTTAGGATCACTAGAGCACGCAAGCCCCTCCACCACGACAAGGTAGAGCTCCTCGGAGGGGTTATTATTATTATTATTATTATTATTATTATTATTATTATTATTATTATTATTATTATTATTATTATTATTATGCACCTTTCCAGCGGGGGTCCTTCCCTTCCCATCCTCCCCGTGCAGCAAATCCTGCGGCACGACACCCCTGCGAGGTAGGCCAGTCCCACAAAACCGAAAATCCCTCTTCCAAAGAAGGCTGCACACTTTTCTCCACCTTATTGCACGCCCTTCAATTAGCCGGCAATAGAAGCCAAGAAATAATTAGAATTATTTCCATTTCTTGGGCATTTGCCTTCCCCTTTTCCTGGCTTGGGAACGTTGCTTCCCGGAAAAATATGGTTTTTTTTTCGCTCGGATTCCACAGGCCAGCAGGGGGCGTCTCTCGCGCTGCCGGATGGGGAGGGGAAGAATTGGGGCGGGGGGGGGGGGGAAATATATCTATATCTATATATATATATTTTCTGCAAAGAAAAATTAATTGCAAAAAGGAGGTGGGGATTAAAAGAAGGCTGCGTTGGCCGGGAATCGAACCCGGGTCAACTGCTTGGAAGGCAGCTATGCTCACCACTATACCACCAACGCCGGTTGGGAAAATATATTGCGAAAAGTTCTACATAAGGGTGATTTTGCACGCTTGGATTCCCGTAAAAAAGACACGTGTGGGGGGCGTTTCGAAACGTGTTCACCCGTGGAGACCGACCCGCTTCTTTCTTTCCCGTGTCCGGAGAAGCCTCTTCCGCGCTAACAAAAGCCTCGGGGAAGAAAACCATCTGGCAGCGGTGGGATTCGAACCCACGCCCCCGGAGGGACTGGAGCCTAAATCCAGCGCCTTAGACCGCTCGGCCACGCTACCTCCGATGGGGGCCAGCGGGAAGCGAGGCACAGACATTTTTAAGACTGGAGAGGCGGGAGTGGGAGGGGGAAGGAAAGGAGGAATAGGGAGGGAGGGGGGAAAGGAGGCTGGGGGACCTCTGGCGACCCCCCCCTCCTCCAATGGGCCTGGGTCTCTCTCTCCAGACGTGCTGCGGGGGAATTGAACAGGGTGGGCTCAGCCCCCCCAATTAAGGGGGTCGAGGTTGGCCCTCTAAGTATGGTAGGGTGTTTGCAAATGGGGAGGGGGCTAGAGGGTGATTGCAAGTGGGGAGGGGCGAGGGGGTGATTACAAGTGGGGAGGGGGCTGATTGCAAATGGGGAGGGGGCGAGGGGGGCTAATTGCAAATGGGGAGGGGGCTGATTGCAAATGGGGAGGGGGCGAGGGGGTGATTGCAAGTGGGGAGGGGGCTAAGGGGTAATTGCAAGTGGGGAGGGGGTGATTGCAAGTGGGGAGGGGGCTAGGGGGTAATTGCAAGTGGGGAGGGGGCTGATTGCAAATGGGGAGGGGGCGAGGGGGGCTGATTGCAAATGGGGAGGGGGCTGATTGCAAATGGGGAGGGGGCTAGAGGGGTGATTGCAGATGGGGAGGGGGCTGATTGCAAATGGGGTGGGGGTGAGGGGGGCTGATTGCAAGTGGGGAGGGGGCGAGGGGGCTGATTGCAAGTGGGGAGGGGGCTGATTGCAAATGGGGAGGGGGCGAGAGGGGTGATTACAGATGGGGAGGGGGCTGATTGCAAATGGGGTGGGGGTGAGGGGGGCTGATTGCAAGTGGGGAGGGGGCGAGGGGGCTGATTACAAGTGGGGAGTGGGCGAGGGGGCTGATTGCAAGTGGGGAGGGGGCAAGGGGGTGATTGCAAGTGGGGAGGGGGCTGATTGCAAATGGGGAGGGGGCTGATTGCAAATGGGGAGGGGGCGAGAGGGGTGATTGCAGATGGGGAGGGGGCTGATTGCAAATGGGGTGGGGGTGAGGGGGGCTGATTGCAAGTGGGGAGGGGGCGAGGGGGCTGATTGCAAGTGGGGAGGGGGCTGATTGCAAATGGGGAGGGGGCGAGAGGGGTGATTACAGATGGGGAGGGGGCTGATTGCAAATGGGGTGGGGGTGAGGGGGGCTGATTGCAAGTGGGGAGGGGGCGAGGGGGCTGATTACAAGTGGGGAGGGGGCGAGGGGGCTGATTGCAAGTGGGGAGGGGGCAAGGGGGTGATTGCAAGTGGGGAGGGGGCTGATTGCAAATGGGGAGGGGGCTGATTGCAAATGGGGAGGGGGCGAGAGGGGTGATTGCAGATGGGGAGGGGGCTGATTGCAAATGGGGAGGGGGCGAGAGCTTTCCCGGAGTGCAGCCTGCATGCCGGCTGGGAACGATGGGACTTGGAGTCCCACCCATCCGGGAAGCAGCCAGGCAAAAGGGGGAAAAGCCCCTTTGGAGACCCCCCCCACGCAACCCCTTCCCGACCCTGGGAATCTCTGCCCAGGACCGGAGCCTTGACGCCTACAGCTTATCCAATCGTACGGGCCGGGAATGATGGGAGCTGGAGTCCCACCTCTCCGAGAAGCCGGCAGGGAAAAAGGGGGTAGAGCTGCTCTCCGAGGGGTGGGGGGGGGGTGACTGCCCGGATCTCAGCTAAGCGTTGTTTTTCCCCCGAGGGGCAACCTGGGTGGCTGCTGGGGATGATGAGGCTTGGAGTCCCACCCACCTCCAGGAAGCCGGCAGGGAAATGTGGCCAAAATCCCAGTTCTCCCAGTTCTCTTTGTGCCCGGCCAAAGGGGAGGGGGGCAGGGAGCGCCCCGGGGACAGGCAGGGCAGGGAGAAGATAGACTGTGCTTATCCAGGGAGGCTCTACGGAGGGTGTTCTCTCGCTGCCCGGAGTCCCTCTCCCCCGCCTCGCAGTTTCCAGCAGCTGGAGCCTTGATAGATGGCCGGGGATGATGGGGGCTGGAGTCCGACCCCCAGCGGTGCCCGGCTAGCGGGAGGGGGCAAGAAGCGGCCCCGGGACGCAGAGCATCAACTGGCACGTAGATAAGATTGCAGGATAGACTGCGCTTATCCGGGGAGGCTCTACGCCAAGGGTTTCCTCTCGTAGCCGGGAATCCGTGGCTGCGGCTGCCCTCGGGCTGGCTTTCCCCCGCCCCGCCCCACGGTTTCCCCCCCAGCTGGAACTTTGAAGCGGGCTGCGGACGATGGAGTCTGCAGTCCCACTCCACCGGGAAGCCTCTCTCCGGACATGGGCCATGAACGAGGACGGGCAGAGCCAGGCTGGCTGGAAGGTAGCCTGCCAAGGTAGACTGCTCCTGTCCGGGGAGGCTCTGCCGCTAACTGGCTCTCCCCCGCCCCATACTTTCCCCCAGCTGATACGACTGGGGATAATGGGTCCTGGAGCTCCCACCCCGCCGGGAAGGCTTCGGCCATCGGCCGTGCCCAAGCGAATGCCCGGCCAGCGGGCAGGAAACGACCCCAAAACTTTGGCCCTAAGGTAGACTGCTCCTGTCCGGGGAGGTTCTGCTACTAGCTGGCTCTCCCCCGTCCCTCACTTTCCCCAACCTGATGCGGGCTGGTGGATGATGGGTCCTGGAGTTCCACCCACCCACCCCGGGAAGCCTTCGGACATCGGCCGTGGCCAAGCGAATGCCCGGCCAACGGGCAGGAAACGACCCCAAAACTTTGGCCAAGGTAGACTGCTCCTGTCCGGGGAGGTTCTGCTACTAGCTGGCTCTCCCCCACGCCCCACACTTTCCTCAAGCTGATGCGGGCTGGTGGATGATAGGTTCTGGAGTTCCACCCTGCCGGGAAACCTTCGACCAGCGGCAGGAAAGGACCCCAAAACTTTGGCCCTAAGGTAGACTGCTCCAGTTCGGGGAGGCTCTTCCGATCCCACACTTTCCCCAAGCTGATGCGGGCTGGTGGATGAATGGGTTCTGCCGGGAAGCCTTCCACCAGCGGCAGGAAAGGACCCCAAAACTTTGGCCCTAAGTTAGACTGCTCCCATCCGGGGAGGTTCTGCTACTAGCTGGTTCTCCCCGCCCCACACTTTCCCCAATCTGATGCGGGCTGGTGGATGATGGGTTCTGGAGTTCCACCCTGCCGGGAAACCTTCGACCAGCAGCAGGAAAGGACCCCAAAACTTTGGCCCTAAGTTAGACTGCTCCCATCCGGGGAGGTTCTGCTACTAGCTGGTTCTCCCCGCCCCACACTTTCCCCAATCTGATGCGGGCTGGTGGATGATGGGTTCTGGAGTTCCACCCTGCCGGGAAACCTTCGACCAGCAGCAGAAAGGACCCCAAAACTTTGGCCCTAAGGTAGACTGCTCCCGTCCGGGGAGGTTCTGCTACTAGCTGGTTCTCCCCGCCCCACATTTTCCCCAAACTGATGCGGGCTGGTGGATGATGGGTTCTGGAGTTCCACCCTGCCGGGACACCTTCGACCAGCAGCAGGAAACGACCTCAAAACTTAGGCAAGGTAGACTGCTCCCATCCGGGGAGGCTCTGCTACTAGCTGGCTCTCCCCCGCCCCACACTTTCCCCAAGCTGATGCGGGCTGGTGGATGATGGGTTCTGGAATTCCACCCTGCCGGGAAACCTTCGACCAGCGGCAGAAAAGGACCCCAAAACTTTGGCCCTAAGGTAGACTGCTCCAGTTCGGGGAGGCTCTTCCCATCCCACACTTTCCCCAAGCTGATGCGGGCTGCTGGATGAATGGGTTCTGCCGGGAAGCCTTCCACCAGCGGCAGGAAAGGACCCCAAAACTTTGGCCCTAAGGTAGACTGCTCCCGTCCGGGGAGGTTCTGCTACTAGCTGGCTCTCCCCCGCCCCACACTTTCCCCAATCTGATGCGGGCTGGTGGATGAATGGGTTCTGGAGTTCCACCCTGCCGGGAAGCCTTCGACCAGCAGCAGAAAGGACCCCAAAACTTTGGCCCTAAGGTAGACTGCTCCCGTCCGGGGAGGTTCTGCTACTAGCTGGTTCTCCCCGCCCCACATTTTCCCCAAACTGATGCGGGCTGGTGGATGATGGGTTCTGGAGTTCCACCCTGCCGGGACACCTTCGACCAGCAGCAGGAAACGACCTCAAAACTTAGGCAAGGTAGACTGCTCCCATCCGGGGAGGCTCTGCTACTAGCTGGCTCTCCCCCGCCCCACACTTTCCCCAAGCTGATGCGGGCTGGTGGATGATGGGTTCTGGAATTCCACCCTGCCGGGAAACCTTCGACCAGCGGCAGGAAAGGACCCCAAAACTTTGGCCCTAAGGTAGACTGCTCCAGTTCGGGGAGGCTCTTCCCGTCCCACACTTTCCCCAAGCTGATGCGGGCTGGTGGATGATGGGTTCTGGAATTCCACCCTGCCGGGACACCTTCGACCAGCGGCAGGAAACGACCTCAAAACTTAGGCAAGGTAGACTGCTCCCGTCCGGGGAGGCTCTTCCTGTCCCACACTTTCCCCAAGCTGATGCGGGCCGGTGGATGATGGGTTCTGCCGGGAAGCCTTCCACCAGCGGCAGGAAAGGATCCTCAAAACTTTGGCCCTAAGGTAGACTGCTCCCGTCCGGGGAGGCTCTTCCCGTCCCACATTTTCCCCAAGCTGATGCGGGCCGGTGGATGATGGGTTCTGCCGGGAAGCCTTCCACCAGCGGCAGGAAAGGACCCCAAAACTTTGGCCCTAAGGTAGACTGCTCCAGTTCGGGGAGGCTCTTCCGATCCCACACTTTCCCCAAGCTGATGCGGGCTGCTGGATGATGGGTTCTGGAGTTCCACCCTGCCGGGACACCTTCGACCAGCGGCAGGAAAGGACCCCAAAACTTTGGCCCTAAGGTAGACTGCTCCAGTTCGGGGAGGCTCTTCCCGTCCCACACTTTCCCCAAGCTGATGCGGGCTGGTGGATGAATGGGTTCTGCCGGGAAGCCTTCCACCAGCGGCAGGAAAGGACCCTCAAAACTTTGGCCCTAAGGTAGACTGCTCCCGTCCGGGGAGGCTCTGCGCCCGTCCCGGCTCTCTGTGTGTGTGTGTCTCTCTCTCCTCTCTCGGCCCAGCCCCTCCGGCGGGCGTTGCCTGCCCCGCAGTTCCCGGGCTGCGCCTCTTCGAGGCACCGGGCGCTGCTGCTGCTTCTGCTGCTGGCGGCCGGCCGAGCTCGGCTTCCCTTCGGCGGCCTCGCGGGCTGGCTTCCTCCTCCTCCGCCTCCTCCGGCCACAGCTCCGGCCGGCTGCAGGAGCGCCATGGGCAGGCGCCGCCGGGCACGGGACCCGCCCGGCCGGCTGGTGCTGCTGGCTCTGGCGCTGGCCTCCTTCTCCGCGCTGCTCCTCGCCTCGCTCAGCCTCTTGCTGGCCGCCTGGCCCCGCCACGCCGGCCGGACCGAGACCCCCGCCGCAGGCCAGGTGAGGGGGGGGCGACCTGGGAGGGGGGTCCCTTCTTTTGCCCACCCCCCCCCCCCCGCTCCCTGGCTTGGTGGTGGTGGGAGGGGGGAGAAGCAGGAGGAGAGACCCCCCAACTCTGACCCCCCCTTCACCCCCCTCCCTCAGCCGCTGGGGAGGGGTCTCTCCTGGTGGGACCACCCCACCCTACTCGTCTTGGAGGCCGAGGAGGGGGTGTCCTTACCCCCTTTCCCTGGTGGGTGGGCAACTGGATGGGACAGGACCCCCCCTCCTCACTCCCATCTCACTCACCTGTCTCGGCTGCTGGGGAGGGGTCTCTCCTGGTGGGACCCCCCCCTCACCCTGCTCGTCTTGTCTTGGAGGCCGAGGAGGGGGTGTCCTTACCCCCTTTCCCTGGTGGGTGGGCAACTGGGTGGGACAGGACCCTCCCGTCACTCCCACCTCACTCACCTGTCTCGGCTGCTGGGGAGGGGGGGGTCTCTTCTTGCCCTCATCGCCTGGAGGGAAGGGGTAAGGACACGGGACCCCCACCCCACCCCACTCATCTGCTGAAGGCGAAGGGGGCTGCCCTGAAAAAGTGAAGGGGTCTCGGCTGCTGGGGAGGGGGCTCTTCCTGTGGGACCCTCACCCCGCTCAACTACTGAAGGCGAAGGGGTCTTGCAAATCTGGGCCCTTGCTTAGGGGGCGGTTGTCCCTTCTTGCCCCCCCCAAGGGGTATGAGACAGGGTGCAAGATCCCCCCCCCACTCTCAGCCCACTGATCTTCCCCTAAAAGTTGAAGGCGAAGGGGTCTCGGCTGATGGGGAGGGGTCTCTTCTGGTCCCCAGACAGGATGCGGGACCCTTACCGTACCCTGCCCATCTATTGGGAGGAGGAGGCTTGGAGGCCGAGGAGGGGGTATCCTTGCCCCCTTTCCCTGGAATGTGGGACAAGATACGAGGACCCCCCCCCCATTCTCACCCCATTCACCTGTTCCACGGGGCTTGAAGGAGGAGGGGGCTTGGCCACTGGGGAGGGTATCCCTTCTTGCCACCACCCCCCATCCGCTGGTGGGTGGGGCGGACGGGGGAAGCAGGACCCCCACTCTCATCCCCCTCACCTGCACTGGGTCTCAAGTTGGAGGGGTCTCAGCTGCCGAGGTCTCCTTTTTACCCTCCCGCCCCCAGTAGGGGTGGGTGGAACGCGAGACCCCCCCACTCTCATTCTACTCAGGTGTATGGGGAGAGGGAGGGTATCAAAGGCAGCTGGGGAGAGGGCTCCTCCTTGGTGGGGAGCCAGATAGGCCCCGCCTCTTAGCCCCACCTGGGCCACAGGAGACCCCCCCCCGTCACTCCTGCTCACCTGCCCAATTGGGGCTCAACCTGTGGCGTACGAACGCCGGGCGCCCGCAGCACATGTGGCTGGTGAGAAGTTCCTTAAAGAACTTTCAAAAGTGTCCCAACCCCCCCCACACTTCCTTTTTGCCTGCCCCCCTCCGTGGGAAAAGGGTTTGGCCCACAGCTGTGGTGGGGCGGCCCCTGGGGGAGAGGGGGCTGCTCCGTGGGTGGGTGGGTGGGGACGCTTCCTTGCCTTAACCAACCTCTTCGTCTGGCAAAGCCCCCTCCTCGGCCATGCCGAGGGTCTGAATTTTCCTGCCCCCCCGCCCGCTCCATCCCCATGTGGATGAGACGCCCCCTCCACCTTCCCAAACTTTTCAGGGCGGGGGAGAATTTGGGGAGGGGGTGGGGTGAGAATGCATGCTGTAATGAGAATTGGAGATGCGTGCTTTAAAAGAGGAGGGGGGCCAAGCCACAAATCAGAGCCTTTCCTCTTTTTTGGGGGCGGGGGGAGTCCGCCTGAGACCGCCAAGTGAGAGGCTTTGGGTGTGGGGGGGGGGGTCGGAGGTGAGGGGCACAGCTCCCCCTTTGCACTGTAATTCCCACCCCACCCTTGGACCCCACACTCAGCAGCTGGCCTGGCCTGGCCTGGCCTTGGGAGGCTGGACGGCTGCCTGGGCTGGCCGGGGTCCCGTCTCCCCTTCCTCCAGCCAGCTGTTTTGTGGGGCTGAAGAGGCCTGGAGGATTCGATCCCAGAACTGGTTGGTTAAGGTTGGCATGACAAAAAGAAATGCAATTTTTAACACTTGCCGTTTTTGCCGTTTTGGGCCCGTTTGGTCTAATGGTTAAGGCAGTAGGCTAGAAACTAGGAGATGGTGAGTTCTAGTCCTGCCTTAGACGTGAAAGCCGGCTGGGTGACTTTGGCAAAAAATCACTGGGAGATGGTGAGTTCTAGTCCTGCCTCAGGCACGAAAGCTGGCTGGGTGACTTTGGGCCGATTGCTAGGAGATGGTGAGTTCTAGTCCTGCCTTAGCCATGAAATCCAGCTAGATGACTTGGGGGTAAAACACCAGGAGACCGTGAATTCTAGTCCCACTTTAGCCATGAAAAGCCAGTTGGGTGACTTTGGGCCAACCACCAGGAGACGGTGAGTTCTAGTCCTATCTTAGGTGTGACAGGCAACTGGGTGACTTTGAACAAGTCACCAGGAGACAGGGAGTTCTAGTTGTGCCTTAACCATGAAAGTCAGTTGGGTGACTTTGGGCCAGCCACCAGGAGACGGTGAGTTCTAGTCCTATCTTAGGTGTGACAGGCAACTGGGTGACTTTGAACAAGTCACCAGGAGACAGGGAGTTCTAGTTGTGCCTTAACATGAAAGTCAGTTCGGTGACTTTAGGCCAACCACCAGGAGACAGTGAGTTCTAGTTCTATCTTAGGTGTGAAAGGCAACTGGGTGACTTTGAACCAGACACCAGGAGACAGGGAGTTCTAGTTGTGCCTTAATCTCTCTCTCTCTCTCTCTCTCTCCGCCCCACCTCACAGGATTGTTGTTCTGCATTAATAGGAGGAGGAACACGTATTTGATATGTTTCCCCCTCCTTGGCTACTTTGTAAAAAATAAAAGGCAGGATACAAACCGATCAATCAATAAAATCAATCAATCAATCGATAGACTGAAAGAGAGAACCACGGAGCATGTGCAGAGGGCTTTGGGAGTTCCGCCCTTTATTCCCCTCAAAATTCCTAGCCTAGGCCTTATTTCTTCTTCAAACTCTTGTTCACGTAACAAAGAGTTATTTTTAATTATTTTTCCTCTTGCTACAACCGGCTGGGAGTTGGGGGAGAAAAAAACATATATATTTTTGATTCCAGAAAAACATATATTTTTTGTTGTTGTTTTGGTTTGAACTCTTTGTGCCGGAGCTCAGAAAGAGGTTATTAAATACAAACTTGGATACGATTTCAGGCCCTCACAACGCCCCCAAACAGGTGTCCCCAGATGTTCGGAGCTCTCCGTCCCCACATCTGGAGAAGGTGCCTCCCCAACCCCATAAGTGCCACTTGCCTGCGGAACAGGCCCAGCGGATTACAAAAATAAAATAAAATAAACTCGTGATTTATTTTTTTTTTGAGCTCTGTTCCGCTGCTGGGGCTAAACTTAGATAGGTTTGGCTTCCCTCCAAGCTACACATATTTTTTTTTTTTAACTTTAAAAACCTCGCCACCAGCTGAGCGCAAAACAATCGGCAACTTGGCTTTTTAAAAAATATATATATATATATTTTTTTTTGTGCAAGGCCCGAAACAGCTGGGGAATTGGGACATCTGTTTTGCTATGTTGCCATAGCAACCTCCACTCCGGCCTGGCGCCTTCAACCCTCTTATAAATTTCAAATATAAATTTCAAATGGATTTTCCCAGGGATACGATACGATGGAATGGAATGGAATGGAATACAATAGAGAATACAATCTAATAGAAAAAATAGAATAGAATTAATAGAGAATAGAATAGAAAAGGTAGAATAGAATAAAATAGAATAAAATAAGGTAGAATAATAGAGAATAGAATAGTAGAGAATAGAATAGAAAAAATAGAATAGAATAAAGTAGAATAACAGAGAATAGAATAGTAGAGAATAGAATAGAAAGAATAGAATAGAATAGAGAATAGAATAGAAAAAATAGAATAAAATAAATAGAATAAATAGAGAATAGAATAAAAAAGGTAGAATAGAATAAAATAGAATAAAATAAAGTAGAATAATAGAGAATAGAATAGAATAGTAGAGAATAGAATAGAAAAATAGAATAGAATAGAATAAATAGAGAATAGAATAGAAAGAATAGAATAGAATAGATAAATATAATAGAAAAAATAGAATAGAATAAATAGAATAAATAGAGAATAGAATAAAAAAGGTAGAATAGAATAAAATAAAGTAGAATAATAGAGAATAGAATAGTAGAGAATAGAATAGAATAAAAAAATAGAATAGAATAGAATAAATAGAGAATAGAATAGAAAGAATAGAATAGAATAGATAGAGAATATAATAGAAAAAAGAATAAAATAATTAGAGAATAGAATAGAGAATACAATCTAATAGAAAAAATAGAATAGAATTAATAGAAAATAGGATAGAATAGAATAAATAGAGAATAGAATAGAAAAGGTAGAATAGAATAAAATAGAATAGAATAAAGTAGAATAATAGAGAATAGAATAGTAGAGAATAGAATAGAATAGAATAGAAAGAATAGAATAGAATAGATAGAGAATATGATAGAAAAAATAGAATAGAATAAATAGAGAATAGAATAATAGAATAATACAGAATAGAATAGAGAATAGAATAGAATAGAAAGAATAGAATAGATAGAGAATATGATAGAAAAAAGAATAAAATAGAATAGAGAATAGAATAGAAGAGAAGAGAAGAGAAGAGAAGAGAAGAGAAGAGAAGAGAATATAATAGAAAAAATAAAATGAATAGAATAGAATAGAATAGAATAGAATAGAATAGAATAGAATAGAATAGAATAGAATAGAATAGAAGCTGGAAGGGACCTTAGATTGATGGCTAACCAGTTAAAACACAGTTAGTCTTTGATTTATGACAGTTTGTTTAGTTACTGTTCGAAGTTACAATGGCACTGAAAAAAAGTGACAATTTTTGACACTTAGCTACCATTGCAGCATCCTCGTGGTCACCGGATCAAACCGACTCATATTTATGACGGTTGCAGTGTCCGCTTTGGCGGCTTTCCAACGAACAAAGTCAACGGGGAAGCCAGATTTCACTTAACGGCTTTGTAGCCAATTTAACCACCGCAGGGATTGACTTAACGCCCGGGTTACTAGCTCAACCGTCGCAGTGATTCACTTAACAACGGTAACAAGAAAGGACGTAAAATTGGGCGAAATTGCACTTAATGAGTGTCTCGCATAGCGACAGAAACATTAGGCTCAATTGGGGTCGTAGGTCGAGGACTGCCTGTATCAAATGAAATTGGTCTAGGATCCAAATGGGGTCAAAATCTGATTTTTCAGCCAATTTTCAATGTTGGCAACTTTAAGACCTGTGGACTTCAACTCCCAGAATTCCCTAGCCAGCATGAAGAAATGGGGCTGGACTATTTTTATCACATTTTTTGATTGGATAATTTTTTTAATAGACGGCGGGGATGTGGCCAATGTAATAGTCCTTGATTTTTAGCAAATGGCTGGCTGAGGAATTCTGGGAATTGAAGTCCCACAAGTCTTAAAGGGGCAAAACGTGAGAAAATATTTGTCTACCCCAAAAAAATAATATTTGCACAACCGGGAGTTGAAATTCACACATTTGGAAGCTGTCAAAGTTGTGTTAGATACACAATTTTTATCCATCTCATAAACCCATCTTGGTTTCACATAGTCCTTGATTTACGACGACTTGCTTAGTGACAGTTCAAGTTATGACGGACCTCCACGGGGGGAGGGGAAGCATCACCCAGCTCCCAAGGTTGCCCCCCCCTCCTCCGGTCCTGGGACCGCACGCTGGTCACCTGACAACTGTTTCATATTTACGTCCGTTTGCATGTAACTGCGTTTGTGACGGTTTTCTGCAAAATGGATATTTTTTTTTTCCAATTTTGGGCAAAAACGGCCGCTAAGCGAGCCAGGGCTTCCCTGAACGACCGCCGTTTAAAAAAAATAAAGTCGTAAAATCAGGTTGGTTGCAAGGATCACTCGATTTACGACCGTGATAGGCAGGAAGTATTCTGGTCATAACTAGAGGACTGCTTTTTTTTTTTTTTAATCCTGGGATGTTTGGTTCGATTCTGGTTCTTTAGCCAAAATCGTACACGGAAAAATTGGGTTTCACGTTCAAACTGGCCTCTTCCTTCTTCGGAAAGGACGACGGTGGTAGGGGAGGATGGTTTGTGTAGTCCGGTGGTTTGATTTGTGCTTTTTCTTTCTGGTCCTCAGAAACTGTCATCGGAGGAACTGGAGCCGGTAAGCGACCATTTCTTTTGTTAAGCCATGCACAAAAGGGGAAACTTTGCAAACTGTTTTTCTGCCGTTTGTCTAGTATACAGGTGGTCCTCGACCTACGACCGTTTTTGTTTAGTGACGGTTTAAAGTGACAACGGAAAAAAAAGTGATTTTTGACCGTTTTTCACACTTACGACTGTGGCGGCATTCCCCCCCCCATGATCACGTGATCAAAATTCAGACGCTTGGCAGTTGGCTCGTAGTTATGACGGTTGCAGTATCTCATATTTATGACGGTTAAAATAGCCCGGGGTCACACGATCCCCTTTTGCGGCCTTCTGTGACCAGCAAAATCAACGGGGAAAGCCGGATTCGCTTCACGACCGCGTGACTCACTTAACAACTGCCGGGATTCACTTCACGACGGTGGCACGGAAGGTCGTAAAACGGAGCAAAATGCACGTAACAAGTGTTTTACTTAACAACAGATATTTTGGGCTCAGTTGAGGCCAAAATATATAACCGTTTTGTAACTTTCTGACCAGCAAAGTCAACAGGGAACCGGATTTGCTTTAATGACCATGTGACTCACTTAACAACCGCAGTGACTCACTTTATGACGGCGGCAAGAAAGGTCGCAAAATGGGACAGAACTCCTTAACCGATGTCTCGCTTAGCATCAAGTTGCAAAAAAAGGGGGCAAAACTCGCTCCACCGCTTTCTCGCTTAGCAACGGAAAAGTCGCTGTCAATTCTGGCCGTAAATTGAGGACTGTCCGTATCACGCAAAGAGGAAATTCTGATATTTTGGGGGGGGGTCTCCTCAGGAGTCAATGCTTCTCTTGAGTTTGCCAAAAAGCTTTCGCACAACCACACAGCTTTAAAGCTCCGTGTTGCCCTTCATCCAGAAACGGTGTAGGGTTTCCTGCTTCGAGGGGTGGACTAGATGACCTACAAGGTCCCTTCCACTCTGTTAATGTACTCTTAATCTAATCATCCCCCACCCACCCCAAAATCCCAGAAAAATCACCCACCTTTGGGGAAATAAGCTTGCCTTAAACCTGCTCTTGAATAAGCCAGGATGAAACCAGCATGGAGGAGAGAAAATATTCAAAGAGCCCTCTGCCAATGTAACCTACCCTTCTCTTGCCAGCAATCAATAAGTGCAAATTAATAAATTAATAATAATTAGGAGATTTTCCTTGTTTCCCCCACTCTCCGTGCAAGCTATTGATATTCTGGGGTAGACTGCCTCTGAAAATGGAGGTTCCATTAGCCCAGCATGAATAATTGCTGCTCCTGTGTTTCGTAAATCTGGAAAATCTCGTTCCGAAGGTCTTTTAGGCTAAATTTCTTTTTTTTTAGACTAAATTTTAGACTAAATTTCTTTTTTTTAAGACTAAATTTTAACTAAATTTCGTTTTTTAGACTAAATTTTAGACTATTTTTCTTTTTTTAGACTAAATTTTAGCCTAAATTTCTTTTTTAGACTAAATTTTAGCCCAAATTTCTTTTTTTAGACTAAATTTTAGCCTAAATTTCTTTTTTTTAGACTAAATTTTAGACTAAATTTCCTTTTTTAGACTAAATTTTAGACTAAATTTCTTTTTTTAGATTAAATTCTAGACTAAATTTCTTTTTTTAGACTAAATTTCTTTTTTAACCGTGTGACTCACTTAACGACTGCGGTGATCGGCTTAACAACGGTGGTAAGAAAGGCCGTAAAATGGGACAAAACTCCTTTAACAATTGTCTCACTTAGCGATGGAAATTTTGGGCTCAATTGTGGTCGTACGTCGAGGACTCCCTCTTAGAAGACAGAGAGAAAGCAATCGCTCTAACCCCCCCCCAACTGATTTATGTAGGTGGTCCTCGACTTATGACCACAATGGGGACAAGTTTTTGGGGTTTTTTTTACAAAATATTTTGAATTTTTTGTAAACGATTTTAAGAGATTTAAGCCGGAAACGCGCAACCATATTTTTGTTGTGGTTGTGGTTTCGTTGTGGGAAAGAAGGACAAATTGAGGGAGAATTAAGCAAACCGGATCGGCCAATTAATTCCTTTCTGGATTGTAGCGGCTTGAATGAAGCTGGTTATTTTTTTTTCCTGGAGCACGCGGCTTGGCTCGCTGCTTCGAGACGTTCGCGGAGCGTGTCCCGTCTTTTGCACCGATGGGCTTTGTAGTGGCTGCAAAGCTGCCTTGGCCCAATTAGGGATTGGAATTGACTAAAACGTGTCCGGATTTTGACAATTTTTGCCAACATTTTGTGTCACCTGCAGTACCTCTCTTCTCCTCTAGGTGGTGCTCTCCTCCAGCTGGAATAACCAAGGCAAGTTCTTGCACCATTTTGCCCAGGAGGGGGCGCTGCGGCATCGAAGGCAAGGTGAGTTTGCTCCTTTCTAAGAGTGGGGGACAGAACACCTTAAACGTAATACAGGTAGCCCTCGACTTACGAACGTTATTCGTTTAGCGACCGTTCAAAGTTACAGCAGCACGGGAAAAAAAATGACTTACGACCGTTCCTCGCACTTATGACCATTGCAGCATTCGCCGCGGTCATGTGATCGCCCGTTGTGACCTTCCCAGCCGGTTTCCAACAAGCAGAGTCAATGGAGGGGGAGCCGGATTCGCTTAGCGACCGTACAATTCATTTAAGAACGGCAGTGATTTAGTTGCAAAAGTTGCAAAACCGAGCACGATTTGCTTAACGACTGCCTTGCGTAGCGAGAAAACTTGTCCCCCATTGTGGTCATAAGTCGAGGACCACCTACATAAATCAGTTAGGGGGGCGAGAGTGATTGCACGTACAACCACAATTGAGCTCAACATTTCCGTCGCTAAGCGAGACACTCGTTAAAGGCGTTTTGTCCCATTTTACGGCCCTTCTTGCCACCGTTGTTAAGCGAATCACCGCAGTCGTTAAGTGAGTCACACAGTTAAATGAATCTGCCTTCCCCTTTGATTTTGCTTGTCCGAAGGTCGCAAAAGGGGATCATCATGTGACCCCGGGACACTGCGACCGTCATAAATACGAATCAGTGGGCCAAGTGTCCGAATTTGATTCAGGTGACCGTGGGAGAGGCTACAACGGTCGTAAGTGTGAAAAACGGTCCTATGTCACTTTTTTTTCAGTGAGGTTGTAACTTTGAATGGTCACTAAATGAACCGTTGTAAGTCGAGGACTGGCCAGGAAAATTGAGGGCTGCTGCTGTTGTCTTTTTTTCTGGGGTCCTTCCCCCACCCAAATAACCCCCCTCCTCCCTCTTTTTCAGCTGAGAAAGGGAAGCGATTACGGCCTTGCCGGATGGGAACCATCTGCGCCGCTCACTATGAAGGTGAGGGAGGGTCTCCCCTGGTCCTCAGCGAGATGCCAGAGCCTTTGTGGGGGGACGGAGGGAGGGGCTTCCTTGCCTCCGTCCATCAGACTGATTCTTTCTTTCTTTCTTTCTTTCTTTCTTTCTTTCTTTCTTTCTTTCTTTCTTTCTTTCTTTCTTTCTTTCTTTCTCTCTCTCTCTCTCTCTCTCTCTCTCTCTCTCTTTCTTTTTCCCTTCCTTCCTTCCAACTCTCTCTTTCTTTCTCCTTCACTCCCTTTTATTTTCTTTCTTTTTCTTTTTTCTTTCTCTCCCCTTCTTTCCTCCGTCCCTTTCTTTCTTTCTTTCTTTCTTTCTTTCTTTCTTTCTTTCTTTCTTTCTTTCTTTCTTTCTTTCTTTCACCTTCTCATCTCCTGTATTCTTCCCTCCCTCCCTTTCCTTCCTTCCTCCCTCCCTCCTTCCCCCCTTTCCCCCTGCCCCCCTTTTCCTTCCTTCCTTCCCCTCCCTCCTTTCCTCCTCCTTTCCCCCTCCCTCCCTCTTATTTCCTTCCTTCCTCCCTTCTTTCTCCCCTGCCGCCCGTTTCCTTCCTTTCTTCCTTCCCCTCCCTCCCTCCCTCCTTTCTCCCTCCCTTCCTCCCTCCCTCCTTTCCCCTCCCTCCCTCCCTTCTTTCTCCCCTGCCTCCCTTTTCCTTCCTTCCTCCCTTTCCCTCCCTCCCTCCTTTCCCCCTCCCTCCCTCTTATTTCCTTCCTCCCTCCCTCCTTTCCCCTCCCTCCCTCCCTTCCTTCCTCCCTTCTTTCTCCCATGCCTCCCTTTTCCTTCCTTCCTTCCTTTCTTCCTTCCTTCCTCCCTCCCTTCTTTCTCCCCTGCCTCCCTTTTCCTTCCTTCCTTCCTTCCTTCTCCTCCCTCCCTCCCTCCTTTCCCCCCTCCCTCCCTCTTACTTTCTTCCTTCCTTCCTTCCTTTCTTCCTTCCTCCCTCCCTCCCTTCTTTCTCCCTTTCTCTCTCTCTCTCTTTCTCGGTCTCTCTTTCAGTGCAAGCCACCGTAGGACGAGCTGGGATGCAGGCAGGTAACACTTCGAGGGTTGGGGGTGGGGTGGGGAAACGTTTGCCTGCCCCCTGGCCCACCTGAGTTGCTGGCCTCCCACCCGCCCTCCTTGCCCCTAAGTCAAGTTCCTCGCGCCAGCCTGCACCACCCAACCCCAAAAGTGGGCGACATTGTCCCTCGCTGGAAGGGCAGCTCGGCCGTTGTGTCGTTCGGCACTGCCTCCTGTGGTGGGAGGCTATGGGCGAGGCCTTCGGCGGACACCTCCCCACAGCGGAGGGGCTGGGGACCCAATGTTCACTTCTCCCTCCCCCCTCGCCCGTCTCCCTCGCCCTCCAGATGCCAACGGGACCATCCGCGGATGGGCGGAAGCCAAGCTCAACGCCACCAACCCGCTGCGCTACGACAACAGCCGCGGAGAATTCACGGTGATCAAACGGGGCCTTTATTACCTGTACTGCCAGGTGAGCGGAAAAGCAGGGGCTTTGTGGGTAAGGAAGAGCAAAGCATTCTGGGACATTGGTTGCTTTGGGTAGGAAGAGGACGCCAGGATTGGAAGGAAGGGGGACATTTCAAGATAGTTAATTAAATGATTCAGTATTGTTTCAACTTTGGCGACGTTAAAAGGGGCGGATTTCAACTCCCAGAATTCTCCTTGAAAAACACTGCTACAGGCGGCCATTGCGGTTGTTCTGTGAGTCACGCGGTCATTAACCGAATCCAGCTTCCCCCATTGACTTTGCTTGCCAGAAGGTGAAGGGACACTGTGACCGTCATAAGTAACAGGTTGTCCTCGACTTACAACGGTACTCTTAGTGACCGTTTGAAGTCGCAATGCCACTGGAAAAGAGCGACTCGGGATCCGTTGTTCACACTTATGACCGTTGTGGCCTCCCTGTGGTCAGGTGATCAAGCGTTCCGACGCTTGGCGGCTGATTCACATTTATGACGGTCACAGCGTCTCCAGGGTCACGTGATTCCCCCTTTTGTGACAAGTAAAGTCCTTGAGGAAGCCCAGATTCACTTAACGACCATCTGACTAACTTAGCAATGGCAGGAATTCGCTTAATGACTGAGGCAAGAAAAGTCGTAAAATGGGGCTAACCCTATTTAACAAATGTCTCACTTAGTTCATTTGTGGACGTAAGTTGAGGACACTCTCTATGCGTGTCTGTGTGTGTAGGGGCTGACCAACAAAACTTCAGATGTAGATGTCTCCTTTTTCAAGTAGGTCGTAACTTTGAACGACAGCTGTGACCAGATATAAGTACAGTTAGTCCTCAATTTACGACCACAATTAACAGAATGACAGAGTTGGAAGGGACCTTGGAGGTCTTCTAGTCCAACCCCCTGCTCAGACAGGAAACCCTATACCATTTCAGGCAAGTGGCTGTCGAGCCTCTTCTTAAAAACCTCCAGTGTTGGAGCACCCACAACTTCTGGTGGCAGGCAGTTCCGCCGGCTAATTGTCCTCACTGTCAGGGAAATTTCTCCTTAGTTCTAGGCTGCTTTCTCTCCTTGATTGAGAATTGAGCCCAACATTTCCTGTCGTCTGTGTTTCTCCTCCTCTCCGCGTTGCCAGGTCCACTTCAACGAGGGGAAGACGGTCTACATGAAGCTGGACGTGATGTTGAGCGGCCAGCTCGCCTTGCGCTGTTTGGAGCAGTTCCCCCCTACTAGCTCGGGACCCCGGGAAGCCGAACTGCACGTTTGTCAGGTGTCCGGATTGCTTCTCCTGCGTCCCGAAGCCTCCATCCGTCTTCGCACCATCCCGGATGTCCGTCTGAAAGCGGACCGCTACCTCACCTATTTCGGCCTCTTCCAAGTCCACTGAGAAGACTGGGCAGCGGGAAGACCGCAGGGCTGGGGTCCGGGGTGGGCTCCGCAGAACCAGAGAGGAGGAACGGAGCCTGCCCGTTGCTGCCTTCCGTATGGCGGGCGCGTCCGAGCGCAGAGCAGTGTACCGGTTGTTCCTTTTCGTTTCTGGACCGGCAATTCTCCCTTTTCCTGCTTTCGGGGCCGTTGTTCCAACGTCCACCCGGGTACCAGCAGCAAAAAGGGTGGTGGGGCAGGGGAGGGGGGGTCTAACCGGGCGCTGCGCCTTCACTTTGTGGCAGACTTTGCAGTCCGAACAACCGCAGGAATCCGACAACGGATTCAAACAACGAGGAACTGGCTCAGTGACGTGTGTAGACTCCGGTTTATTTAATCCCGTTTCTTGCCCGGATTGTGTGTATATTCCCGGCGCTTGTTATGCTTCACACCCTGGCTGGGCACCGTGGCATCATCCATTTTGTATTTTGATACTTTTATTCTGCTTCCTTATTGGGCTCACTGGATGTTTGGAAGGATCCCTGCCATCTTGGTGTGGTACGACGTTGACGCGATGCGACCGCACACAACCAAGCAGAATTGTGGGGGCCGCTCAGGAAGGACCTGTGGTGGACATCTGGCTCCACAGACTGATGTTTGGGTCCCAGCCAGCAGGGGGCGGCAGAACCCCAAGGAAGTGGACACCGGGCTTTCGCCGAACAAGGAAGGCCGAAGGGTCGAAAGGTCGAAGTTCCCCATTGGCTGGAAAGCGGGGAACGGGGCCGAGCCCTGCCCCGTGGTCAGTTTCAGTAAGAGAGGGCGTTCAGACAACCACTCGGAAATGGAAGGTGCGAAAACCCCAGTTGGCGCTGCAAGACGTTACCCGCGTCTACAAATTCGACGTTGCAACAATTACACGCACCTACAAATGCAGCGTCGCAAAATCTTGCACACGCCCCCAAAGGCAGCGTGGCAGAAGGTTGCCTTGTGTCCGCAGATGAAGTTTTGCAAAAGGTTATCTGCATCTAAAAATGCGGTGTTGCAGAAATTAGACGCGCCTGCAAATGCAGCGTCGTAGAAAGAAGCCGCAGGCGCCAACAAATGCAGCGCCGCAAACGGTCGCACCCAAAAGGTTGCATTGTTGCCTGCAGATGAACTTTTGCCAAAGCTGACCTCCATCTAAAAATATCCGGTGTCGCAAAAGATTATACACGCCTGCGTCCATGGACGCAGTGTTGGCAAAAGGTGCGTGCAGTTGCGAACGCAGCATCGCCAAGGGGCGTCAAGAACCGCAGCCCCTGGGAGCATTCTCGCGCAGGGCCACTGAGGCAACCAAACCTGTGAGGAGATGGCCTTTCCCTCTTTGGAATGGTTGCAATGGGCAGCCCCCTCCCCTCGCCGTCACTGCCCACATGGCTTAACGCAACTCGTTTATTTTATAGGAAAGGGGCAGGGAGGGGGCGAAATACCGTGCCCATCTTTTTCCCCCCGACACCGTTGCTTTCACCGCCACACTCCATGCAGCCTTCCCCGCTCGCCACAACAACGCACGGTGCCCTCTGGCACGGAGAGAAAGTGGGCACCTTCCCGTTTTACCGCACAGCATCGAAATAAAAGTAGAACGCAACAGATTTTGCGGCTGTCGTCGCTTTGCAAGGGGGCCCTTGGTTGTGTATCGTTGACCTCCCGTGTCCCCGCGTGGGTGCCGAGCGTTGGCCGCGCCAGACTCATCCCCACTCAACTTCCTGTTTGTGTACGTCAAACCCACTGCACTTCCTTTTTCTGAAACGGGGGTTTTTTTTCCCAAGAGGGACGTTAAGATTGTTTGATTCCTATAATCGGCTCGTTCCGCTTGTTTGCCCGAGATTTATGTTGTGTTTCTGCTGAGACGGAGTTATTGGGGGGGTTTTGTGAATCCGCTGAGCTGCAACCGAAGCCTTTTAACAGTAACAGAGTAACAGTTGGAAGTCTGCTTGGTCTCCCTTCCAACTCTGTTTATCTGTATCTGGACCAGAGGAAGCAAAATACAGATAGTCCTCGATTTATGACTGACGTTGCACCCGGGATTTAAAACAGGGATTCGAAGTTCCGAAGTCTCTCCCCACCCCCATGTTACGTGACCGTTTTGGGGGCCGCTCAGCAATCCCGCCCCCCCCCCCATTTATGACAAAGGGATTCATGACAATTTTTCTGGAAAAAAAACGACACGGGTTCGCTTAACGACTACCACTTTTCTTAATGACGCACACAGAGAGACACAAAATCAGGCAAAATCACTGAATGACCTGTTTAATGACCGGCGCAGCTTCCCCATGGACTTCGCTCGTCGGAAAGTCGAAAAAGGGGATCACGTAACCTCGGAACAATGCCGCCGTCATAAATATGAGGCAGTGGCCAAGCGCCTGAATGTTGGTCAGGTGACTGCGGGGATGCTGCCACGGTCGTAAGGGTGAGGAACAGTCCTAAGTCACTTTTTTTACATGCGCCACTGCCTTCCTTAGACCGAGTCATGCGTTCGGTTCTCCCTTCCGCTTCTGACTTGCTTCTTCGGTCGTTCCCGTGAGACACGCTCGGTTTTCTTCCCCCCCACCCAACCCCCCAAATCTGTTCAGGGAGCTTTGCCCCCCTTTTTACGACTTTCCGTGCCAGCAATTCATCGCCGTTGTTAAATGAGTCACACAGTGGTTCAGCGAACCTGGCTTCTTCCCCCCCATTGACTCCGCTCATCGGAAGGCCGCAAAAGGAGGACACGGCAATACGAGTCGGTGGCCAAGCGTTCTGGATTTTGATCCGCGCAACCACGAGGAGGCCGCCACGGTCGTAAGTGTGAAAAACGGTCTTAAGTTGTTCTGTTCAGTGCCTTTGTAACATCAAACAAATGGTGCCTGCCTTTATGTTCTGGTTTATGTTCTGGTTTGCCTTTATGTTCTGGTTTGGTCTGTTTGGCCCAATAGGTTCAGCACATGATTCAGAATCCACCAGGAGTTGAAAGGGAACTCAGAGGTCATCTATCCCAACCCCCTACTCAAACAGGAAACCCTCTACCCAATTTCAGAAAAACGGTTGTCCAATTTCCTTTTTAAAAACTTCCGGTACCCACAAACTTCCGGAAGGAAACCGTTCAAATTTGTACCCCATGTCCATTCTTTGGGCACGCCGTCATTCTTGACCCCGAGTCTTGTACAATTTTGGCATCACAAAATACACAGAAGCTCATTCTCACAGCCAGCGATTTCCACTTACAAGTCGTCCACGACATTCATTTAGTGACCGTTGGAAGTCGCAACATCCCTGAAAAAAGCGACTTAGAATCGGTTTTCACACCTACGACCGTCGCAGCGTCCCGCCCCCCCTCCCCCGTCACGTGATCGAAATTCGGACGCTTGGCAGCTGACTCGTATTTATGACGGCGGCAGTGTTCCCGACTGTTGCAAAAGTCAAAGGGGTGGCCCGATTCACTTAACAACCGGGTTACCAACTTAATACCTGCAGCAATTCCCTTTAATAACGGCTCTGGCAAGAAAGGTCGTAAAACGAGGCAAAATTCCCTTAACAAAACGTCTCACTGCTGAGCAACAGAAATTTGGGCCTCAATTGTCGTAAGTCGAGGACTCCCTGCGTTTTGATAAAACATTCATTTCTTCCCAACGGGCACCACTATCTCTCCACCAGATTTTTGGACATCGTCAAACTCTTCCATCTTCCCATTTTTACTAAAAATTATACCAGGACCCACAATTTTTTTATTTTTTTATTTTTTTAGTATTTGTCTTGATTCATAGTGACTCTGGTCAGAGGTGGAGCTCTCACCTCAGAATCAGGAGGCTGGGAGTTCGATCCTAGGTAGAGGCAGATTTTTCTCTCTCTGGCCACACTGACAATATATCTGCCGAAAAAAACCTCCGCATTGGTGACAGGAAAGGCATCCGGCCAGTAAAATGCTCAGCTCCATTCAGTTGCCCAGGCTCCATCCCACAAGGAATTATTAAAAGAGGATTGATGATGATTGATGACACCAAAGTCCCTCTCTTTGTTTTAGCTTTTGCCACAACTTGTGATTCTTCGCTCCATTTTCCATGTCAAACGCAACTAGTATTTTTATTTTCAGTGTGTTATTTCGGATGGAGACTCCATGTTGCATCGTACAATCTTTCCAACATTCGCTGAGTTGGAAGGGACCTTGGAGGTCTTCTAGTCCAACCCCCTGCAGAAACGTTTCCCTTAGCAACGGAAATTTTGGGCTCAATTTTGGTCGTAAGTAGAGGGCTACCTGTATACGCGCCTTATTTCCATCACCTGCCGCCGTTTTTTTGCTCGAAGCAAGCCACTTCCAACTCCGTATTTCAAGCAAAGCTTTCTATCATTCAAGTCTACGCACGTTATTGTATGTTTTTGCGAACACCTGAGCAATAAACACGGATCCCCTTCATGTCTTCCTCGTGAATTGAACGAAGGATTTACGGAGAAATAACCTTGGGGCAGGATGGCAGTGAGGGTGGTTGCAATAGAATTAGAATTAGAATTAGAATTAGAATTAGAATTAGAATTAGAATTAGAATTAGAATTAGAATTAGAATTGAATGAGAATGAGAATTGAATTGAGTGAGAATTGAACTGAAATAGAATTGAATTAGAAATAGAATTAGAATTAATTGGAATTAGAGTTGAATGAGAATGGAATTGAATTAGAATTGAATTGAAATAGAATTGAATTAGAATTAGAAATTAGAATTGAATTAAAATAGAATAGAATTAGAAATAGAAATTAGAATTGAATTAGAATTGAATTGAAATAGAATTGAATTAGAAATAGAAATGAAATAGAATTGAATTAGAATTGGATTGGATTAGAAATAGAAATTAGAATTGAATTGAAATAGAATGGAATTGAAATAGAATTGAATTAGAATTGAATTGATATAGAATTGAATTAGAATTGAATTGATATAGAATTGAATTAGAATTAGAAATTAGAATAGAATTAAAATTGAATTGATATAGAATTGAATTAGAATTAGAAATTAGAATTGAATTAGAATTAGAAATTAGAATAGAATTAGAATTGAATTGAAATAGAATTGAATTAGAATTGAATTGAAATAGAATTGAATTAGAATTAGAAATTATGTTTGGAGTCACATAAGGAATTTGTCTCAGGCGCGTAAGTTCTCAGCGTACAAAGCCAACGAGTGATAAATCGTGATTAAAATCATTGAATACGTTCATCGTAAATCCTAAAACACAACACTCTGTGGCACTCACAGGATACTAAATCAGCCATCGACGTAAACCATCCTACGGTAGGATACTAAATAAAACAATATGAATTGTGAGACCCAGGCAACAAAGCGGTAGTCGTAAGAAGACACGGAATAAGTCATAGGAAAGAGGAGGAAGTTAATAGTAGCACAGCCCTACTAGGTGGTGTGACATCCCAGCGCATAAGAGACAACAAGTGTTGTGGGAATTAAGTGTTTAGCAGAGTGATGGCATGCGGGGGGGAGGGACGGACTCCTTGTGTGTAGTAGTTTTGGCGTGTAATGCCTTACAGCCGTGATGGCAAACCTATGTCACGCGTGTCAGAGGTGGCACGTCGAGCCTTCTCTATGGACATGCACGCCGTAGCTAGCTAGCTACTCTTCAGGTTTCCGGCGGGCGCATGCACACGTCGTCTTGAGGGCAGATAGCACCTAGACATTGCTTTCCAGCCCTCGCTAAGGGGTTTACAGAGTCAGCCTCTTGCCCCACAACAATCTGGGTCCTTGTTTTACCGATCGCAGAAGGAAGGATGGAAACAACCTTGAGTCGGTCAGGATCGAACTGCTGGCAGCGGGCAGAATCGGCCTGCAATACTGCATTCTAACCACTGTGTCATTACGGCTTCCTTCCTTCCTTCTCCTCATTTTCCTTTCTTTCCTTCCCATCGCTCCTTCCTTCCTTTCTTTCTTTCTTCTTGCCTTTTTCTCTTCTTTCCCTCCCTCTCTTTTCTTTCCTTCCCATCTCTCCTTCCTTCATTTCTTTCTTTCTTTTTGCCTTTTTCTCTTCCTTCCTTTCCTCCCTCCCTCCCTCTCTTTTCCTTCCTTCCCATCTCTCCTTCCTTCATTTCTTTCTTTCTTTTTGCCTTTTTCTCTTCCCTCCTTCCCTCCCTCTCTTTTCCTTCCTTCCCATCTCCTTCCTTCTTTTCTTTCTTTCTTCTTGCCTTTTTCTCTTCCTTCCCGTCCTCCCTCTCTTTTCCTTCCTTCCCATCTCTCCTTCCTTCCTTCATTTCTTTCTTTCTTTTTGCCTTTTTCTCTTCCTTCCCTTCCTCCCTCCCTCTTTTCCTTCCTTCCATCTCTCCTTCCTTCATTTTTTTCTTCTTGCCTTTTTCTCTTCCTTTCCTCCCTCCCTCTCTTTTCCTTCTTTCCCATCTCTCCTTCGTTTCTTTCTTTCTTTTTGCCTTTTTCTCTTCCTTCCCTTCCTTCCTCCCTCCCTCTCTTTCCCTTCCTTCATTTCTTTCTTCTTGCCTTTTTCTCTTCCTTCCCTTCCTCCCTCCCTCTCTTTTCCTTCCTTCCCATCTCTCCTTCCTTCCTTCATTTCTTTCTTCTTGCCTTTTTCTCTTCCTTCCCTTCCTCCCTCCCTCTCTTTCCCTTCCCATCTCTCCTTCCTTCATTTCTTTCTTTTTGGATTTTTCTCTTCCTTCCCTTCCTCCCTCCCTCTCTTTTCCTTCCCATCTCTCCTTCCTTCCTTCCTTCATTTCTTTTTTTCTTTTTGCCTTTTTCTCTTCCCTCCCTCCCTCCCTCTCTTCTCCTTCCTTCCTTCCTTCCCTCCCAAGCATCAGCAGTTATATACCACTTCATAGTGCTTTTACAACCGTCTCTAAGTGGTTTACAGAGTCAGCCTCTGGCCCCCCAACAATCTGGGTCCTTATTTAACCCACCACAGAAGGATGGAAGGCTGAATCAACCTTGAGCCGGTCAGGATCGAACTCCTGGCAGTGGGTAGAGAAAGAAGGAAGGAAAGAAGAGAAGGAAAGGAAAGGAAAGAGGGGAGGGAGGGAAGGAAGGAAGGAAGGAAGGAAGGAAGGAAGACAGAAAAAGAGAGAGAAAGAAAGAGAAAAAGAAAGAAGAAAAACAAACAGAAACAAAGAAAAAGAAAAAAAAGCAAAGAAAAAAGAAAAAAGGAAGAGAAAGAAAGAAAAAGAAAAAAGAAAGGAAAGAAAAAATGAAAAAGAAAGAAGGAAAGAAAAAGGAAAGAAAAAGGAAGGAAGGAAGAAAAAAATGAAAGAAAAAGAAAGAAAAAAGCAAAGAAAAAATAAAGAGGAAGAGGAAGAAAGAAAGAAAAAAGGAAAAGGAAAGAAAGAAAAAATGAAAAAGAAAGAAGGAAAGAAAAAAGAAAGGAAAGAAAAAAATGAAGAAAGAAAAAAAGAAAAAAGCAAAGAAAAAAAGAGGAAGAAAGAAAAAGAAAAGAAAAAGGAAAGAAAAAGAAAAAATGAAAAAGAAGGAAGGAAGGAAAGAAAGAAAGAAGAAAGAAAGAAGGAAGGAAGGAAAGAAAAAAGAAAAAGAAAGGAAAGAAAAAAATGAAGAAAGAAAAAGAGAAAGAAAAAAAGCAAAGAAAAAAGAGGAAGAAAGAAAGAAAGAAAAGAAAAAGGAAAGAAAAAGAAAAAATGAAAAAGAAGGAAGGAAAGAAAGAAAGAAAGAAGAAAGAGAAAGAAAGAAAGAAAGAAAGAAAGAAGAAAGAAAGAAAGAAAAAGAAAAAGAAAAGAAAGACAGACAGACCACTATGCTATTTCTGGCAACTCTTCCCCGCCCTCACCTCCAAGATGGCTGAGAAGCCCAAGTCCCATCATCCCAGCCGACGTGGCTGTGGTTGGGGCCCTCCGGGGCCTTCCAGACGGGGAGCGGGGGCAGCTGTGGCTTATGGGGTCAGGAGGGCAGCAGCAGCTGCCATGGGCTTCCTCATAGAACGTAATTGAAAAGTGCCCAGCAAAATCATGTTGCTTTTGAGCAGAACTGGGGACTTTTTCGTCCGCTCTCAAACTTCTCTTTTTGCACGCTGGATGTTTATATATATATATATATATATATATATATATATATATTTATGTCTATATATACAAAATATATATCAACAACAACCTTCCCCACGACTTCTTTTTAAAAAATAAAACTCACCGTTTTTCCTCGCCCTGCAGCCAAGAATATTTCCTTTGCCCCTCAAACTCTTTGGAAATGGAACACAGGTGGTCCTCGACTTACGACGATTCATTTAGTGACCGTTCAAAGGCACTGAAAAAAAAAAGGGACTTAACGACTGTTTTTCACACAGTGGCGGCATCCCCAATAGATCAAAACTCAGACACTTGGCCACCGACTCGTATTTATGACGGCTGCAGCGTCCCGGGGTGGGGTGGGGTGGGTGTCATACGACCCCGTTTTGCGACCTTCCGACGAGCCAAGTCCTTGGGGAAATCGGATTCACTGAACAACTGTGTGACTGGCTTAACAACCGCAGTGATCCGCTTAACAACCGTGGCAAGAATGGTGGCAAAACGGGGCAAGACTCACTTAACGAATGTCTCGCTCAGCGACGGAAATGTTACGCTCCGTCGTGGCTCTCAGTCGAAATGTAAAAGAAGCTGTTTGGGCAGAATTCGGAAGAGGATTTGCTGTCATTCTTAAAAAGGCATCTCCTCTCTTCTTCCGTACCCCTCCATGGGAAGATTCACAAAGCCCATCGTTCCCAATTCGTGCCATGCCAGGCTGGGCGGGATAAAATTCCCAGGAACTCAGGACTTGAACCCTGGGCCCTGTCTAACAAAATGAAATTCAATGTAGCAAAAAGTAAAGTTTTACCCTTAGGCAAGAAAACCCAAATGTCTATATACAGATTGAGTGAAACGTAGCTCAATAGTAGTAACTGTGAGAAGGATCTTGGAGTCCTAGTAGATGACCACTTAAGTGTGAGGCAGGAGTGTGCGTCGGCAGCCAAAAAGGCCAACACAATCCTAGACTGCATTAACAGAAGGATAGCATCAGTTAATATCACTTTATAAGGCCTTAGTAAGACCCCAGAATTCCCCAGTCAGCCATGCTTGTTTTATTTTTCCTCCTACCCCCTAAAGTGGAGAGACTAAAGAGAAAGGGATTAGAAGAGAATAAGCAAACCACAATGGGGATACATATCGTGTGAAGTGTGAATAGCACTTTTTAATGCCTTGGTAAGACCCCAGAATTCCCCAGTCAGCCATGCTTGTTTTATTTTTCCTCCTACCCCCTAAAGTGGAGAGACTAAAGAGAAAGGGATTAGAAGAGATTAAGCAAACCACAATGGAGATAGATATCATGTCAAGTGTTAACAGCACTTTTAAGTGCCTTGGTAAGACCCCAGAATTCCCCATGTCTGGTTTTTTTTTCTCCTCCTATCCCCTAGAGTAGAGAGATCGCAGCAAAAGGGATCAGAAGAGATTAAGCAAACCACAATGGGGATAGATATCACGTCAAGTGTTAACAGCACTTTTTAATGCCTTGGTAAGACCCCAGAATTCCCCATGCCTGTTTTTTTTTTCCCCTCCTACCCCCTAGAGTGGAGAGATCGCAGGGAAAGGGATCAGAAGAGATTAAGCAAACCACAATGGGGATAGATATCACGTCAAGTGTTAATAGCACATTTAAGTGCCTTGGTAAAACCCCAGAATTCCCCATGCCTGTTTTTTTTTTCTCCTCCTATCCCCTAGAGTGGAGAGATCGCAGCGAAAGGGATCAGAAGAGATTAAGCAAACCACAATGGGGATAGATATCACGTCAAGTGTTAATAGCACTTTTAAGTGCCATGGTAAGGCCACACTTGGAATACTGCATCCAGTTTTGGTTGTTACGGTATTTAAAAAAAGATGTTGAGACTCTGGAAAGAGTGCAGAGAAGAGCAATGAGAATGATTAAGGGACCGGCCATCTAGTCTAACCCCCCCCCACAGGACAAGAAGCAACAGATGGAAACTGATCAAGGAAAGAAGCAACGTAGAATTAAGGAGAAACTTCCTAACAGTGAGGACAATTCACCAGCGGAACTGCCTGCCACCAGAAGTTGTGGATGCTCCCACACTGGAGGCTTTTAAAGAAATTACTGCAAAGCAGTTTTGCCTGAAATGCTTGAGCTTCTCCCCAAGCCTGCTACTTTGCAGTGACCGCCGTTGGGACGTGCCACGGGGGCAGTGGTCAGACACCCCCCCCCCTCCGGCCGGTTGGCTTCTCGGAACCCGAGACCGCTGGGAAAGGGCACGAAAAGGCCTCCTTCCTTCACGGGAACCGATCCAGTTCTTCCTTGGCAGCAGTCCTGGGAATCTGGCTTTCTGGGATCAGCTGATCCCGAGGTCTGGGTGCCGGGAAACGGCCACGCCTGGCGAAGCCAGGCAGGCCCTTGCCAAGCCTGGAAGGTAGCATGCCAGGATGCGGTGGCCAACTGCCACCGTCGGCACTTGGCGGCTCTCCAAGGCAGGGCGGGCACGTCTGCCACCACCCCCCCTCCTCCGTGGCTCCTGCCCAGCTTCCTCAATCCCTTGCACAATCTTACTTTGGCTTACTTTGGCAACCCGTTCGCCTGCTCTCCGCGGGGAAAGCCTGGCCAGGAAGCTGAGCAGGGGGGAGGCCTCGGGGTGGGTGGGCCGGCGGGCGAGGCCCCTTCCCCTGCTGCAGTGGGCACACAGACCCACGCAGTGGTCCGGGCACAGCCGGTGCTCTGCAGCCGGGAGACGCCAGAGTCCAGATGCCGCTGGTTCCTTCTGCCAGGCGGTGACTTTGGGGTGAAGTGGTCATGTCTGGAGGTCCTGACCCCTCGGGCACCGGTGGCTGTGGTTGCAAGCCTAGAATTATCTGGGGGACCGATTTTGGGGGGGCGAGGAGCCCCAGGCCTATCCCCCCACTTTTGGGGACTGCGGGGGTCTCGGAATTGGGCTCTGGGGGGCAGGAAGCCCTCAAGGAGAAGCCGAGATCCGGGAAGAAACTGGAAAGAACGATGCCTCTCAAGATTTGGAGAGGGGTGTTAAGCCCCTTCCCGGGGCTGGATTCCTGGGGGCTGAGGCAGCAGCGCCCCCCAACCCCTTGGGCCGCCGTGGGGGTCCTGGCGGTGGGTTTGCTGGTCTGTCTCTTCGTGCTCTTCAGCATCCAAGCCAGTCTGGAAAGTTTGAGAGAGGAGCTGGCCGCGCTGCGGAGAGAAGGGGTGTGCCAGGCTCCTGGGACGGACGACAATCGGGGCACCCCCGACTCACGGCAGGTAGGAGAGGAGGTGGGGGGGCTCTGCAGAAGGCGTGTTGGGCCCCTTGGGGGCTCCAGAGGGGCCCCTGACATCCCCCTCCACTCCATTTCTGCAATTCTGGACCGGAGTTAAATGCATCTCCGGTCGTGCCCCGAAGGGGAATTCGCAGAGCAGAAACCCAGTTCGGGATCCATAAGGCACCCCCCAGAGAATAAGGATCGCAAACCCCACCCCCCATCATCCCCAGCCAGCCGGGGAGAGGGGGGAAAGATGGGAGTTGGAATCCAGCAGGCAGGAGGACTCTTGATACAGTTGTTTGGAGCAGAAAGGATTTTGGATGCAAATCGTATTTTCGTTCTGCAGCCCAAGCTCTCTTGGCTGAGCTTAAAATTCCCCCGTTTCCCAGAAATTTGGGATGGAGAGGTCATGGGGGCCTGCGGGGTGGGTGGTGAGGGGGGGGGAGAGATCTTAAAGTGGAAAAAAAAGTGGGTTTTGCTGGTATCTCCTGCCATTTCGCAAACTCTGCACAACTCTTCGGAGGAGGGTTTTTTCCCCCGAGGTTTTATTTCCACCTTACAAGAAAAAATAATTTTATTTATTTTATTTTTTTTGCACAATTTGTCTCTCCGTTTCTTGACCTGGGTGGGGCGGGAATGGACGGATTTTTCTCTTTCTGCAAATTCCTGCGGGGTGAAACGAAGGGTTTCCTTACACCCGTGATGGCGAACCTTTGGCACGCGTGCCACAGGTGGCACACGTAGCCATATCGGTGGGCATACGAGCTTTGCCCTAGCTCAGCTCCAGCGCACATACGCGCACCGACCAGCTGATTTTCGGGCCTTCCAGTCTCACCGGAAGTCGGAAAATAGGCCATTTCTGCCCTCTGGGGGTGATGGGGAAGGCTGTTTTTGCCCTCCCCAGGCTCCAAGAAAGCTCCTGGAGCCTGGGGAGGGCGAAAAACAGGCCTACTGGGCCCACCGCTAAACTTTTTCGTGTCGCGTGCCAAAAGCAGGGGGGGAGGTCGTGCGCGCATGCACGGGGATGCGGGGGGCATTGAATTATGGGTGTGTGAATCCCCCCCCATGCGACCCTCGCTTTTGGCACGCGACGGCAAAATGGTTAGCCATCACTTTTTCCGATATAGGTCTTTGCTGGGACCGGGCCGCGCAGAATCCCACCCTCAGAATGCAAAGAGGCCGGTGGATGTGGGTCTCGCGATGGGCCGAGTGGGAAGGAAAGAAAGGAGGCTGTCTCTGAACATGGGCAAAGTTGAGGGAGGGGGCGGGAAACGAGGAAAAACCCACTCTGCACATGGGCAGAGGGAAGTCAGTTGGCTCTGTCTTGCCAGCCAGGAAGTCCGTGTGGCACGCGGCCAGGAGAAAATCCGGGAGCCCTGAACATCTCAAAGCCAGCCTGTTCTCTCCTTCCTTATCTCCTTCTGTTTTTTTTTTTTTTTTTCTTTTTGAACTTTAGCTTCTGGCTCTTTAGAAAAATAAATAAGAGAAATAAATTAAAAAAAAAACCAGATTTCAGTCACGCCGGAAGCAGCTTCAGCTTCTAATCGTCCCCAGGGGCAAAATTTCTCTCCGAGGGCCATAAATTAGACACTTCCGCAAAAGAATGGCCAACTTTTCTGGACTCCTTCTGCTCCTCTGCTGTTGTTTGTTTTTAGCAGCGGCCCAGTAGATACAGCTAGTCCTCGACGTACGACTGTTTTGCCCCAGCTACGGACCCCAAAGAATGTAGCACACACAAAGTCTGTGCAAACCTTAGTTTACTAAATTAAATCAGTCTTTTTCAAACAAAGGCTGTTAATTAACTTTCTTAACAGCCTACAAGAATCCAAAGGATAAATAATCGTAATCTTACTAGGGTTGGCAGAAATCCCAGAAGCAATTTGCAGAGAACTAAGATCAAGACGCGAAGGAGAGTGAACGAAGTTGTTCCCTGCAAATTGCTTCAGTTGGTGTTCCTCCTTAAATAGGCTAGGGGAGTGGCCAATTAGCCCCAAGCCTTACTCTCGAGGAGACCTCCTCCTGAGGAGCCACTCCTGCCTTTTGGCAGCTCTATGCACCCATGCATCGAGAAGAGGCTCCTCCTCTTCTTCCTCTTCACCCATGGAAGCTTCTGGAGGTCCTGGCTGAATCCCCGCCTCTGGCACCACATCTTCTCCAGCCTCCTCATTGTCTGACTCAAGTGCCAGCTGCACAGGCTGCTGGCGCAGCCCCACACCAGCCTCCTTGCTGTCGGAATCAGCTACTAGCTGCACAGGACACAACAACGACCATAATCGAGACAGCCATCATTCTTGCGGTTAAGCAAGACAGCGGTTAAGTGAGAGTTCTGCCCCGTTTTGCCACCGTTTTTGCCACCGTCGTTAAGTGAGTCATGCAGTCGTTAAGCGAATCTGGCGTCCCCATGGACGTCGCGGGTCGGAAGGTTTTCAATTCAATTCAATTCAATTCAATTGAGCGGGGTGGGGTGGGGGTTGGACTGGATGACCTCTAAGGTCCCTTCCAGCTCTGTTAACCTGTCAAAGGTCACCAAAGGCAGGGGTTCAAGTCAGCCGGTTCCTATTTTGCGATGATTTTCAGCTGCTGCGCATGATTTTTTTTTTTTCAATGCTGTTTGGGGAATTCTGGGAGTTGAAAGTCCACACCGCTGAATTAGCTAATCAACTGCCTTGAAAACGCCCCCCCAAGAGTCCATCGAGGGTTTTCGTGACCGCCCCCCACCTACCTCCCCGCTTCCAATCCTGGCATCCTCTTCTGGCCATACAGGTGTGCGGGGAGGATTGAGGTCGTTCTTTTCGTTTCAGAGGGAGGTCGGCAGCCCCCTGCCCGCCGCGCGAAGGACGAGATGGACAAGGGATGCGGGGAAGACACCCCAAGACCTTCTCTCACGTCGCTGCAGTGAGTAGACCATACTTTAAAAAAAAAAAAAGTTTTATTGGTTTTTTTCACCTCTTCCACATTCACCACCTCTTTTTTTTTTTTTTTTGAACAAAGTGTTTCCCTTTTTTTTATCTTATACAATTATTTTTTAATTTTATTTATATGCCGCCCTTCTCCGGAGACTCAGGGCGGCTTACAAGGCATTAAGCAATAGCCTTCATACTTTTGTATATTTTTATACAAAGTCAGTTTATTGCCCCCACAAACTGGGTCCTCAATTTACCTACCTTAGAAAGGATGGAAGGCTGAGTCAACCTTGAGCCTGGTGAGATTCGAACTTACAGTAATTGCAGACAGCTGGTGTTAATCACAATGCTATCAGTCTGCTGGGGCCACCAGGCCCTTTTGTAGCTCAATTAATTAATACAATTAATCAAATTCAAATACATTTTACTCAATTACAGTTTTTTCCAAAATCGTCTTCCTTCCCCCCCTTTTCTCATTCTTTCTCCCTTTTTTTAAAAAAAACCTATCTCAATATTTCTATACCTGCATACATAAACATCATCTTCATTTATCCCTACGTTCTTACTTTACTATTTATTCACATTTGTTCTCTTTTATTCTTAAACAATTCATTCTTTTATCTTAATATATTTCTATTTTGTTCGCTCGGAGTTGCCTTTCTTCCACTTCATCTTTTTTTATTGTGCGGCAATCTTTCTCCTCAAACCCATCCTTTCCCTCTTCTCCATCCCTTCCTACTTTCTTCCCCACCTTCTTCTTCTCTTCCCTACTTCCCCTTCCCTTCTCCTTCTCCTCCTCTCTTTCCCCCTGTCTTACCTTCTCTCCTGCTCTAGTTTCCCTTCCCTTCTTTCCTCCCTACTTCAAAGTAGACCGTACTTTGAAGGAGCAACATAGAGAAAAATATAACTTAGACTTAACCTTTTTGCCATCGTGTGCCAAAAGCGGGGTGAGTGCGGGGGGGGGGTTGTCGTGTGCACATGTGCCCACACCCATAATTCTATGCATCCTACCCCCCGCGCATGTGTGCACGCCACCCCTACACTCCCCCCCCGCTTTTGGCACGGTGGGCCCGGTAGGCTCGTTTTTTGCTCTCCCCAGGCTCCAGAGCCTTTCTAGGAGCCTGAGGAGGGTGAAAACAGTGTGTGTCCCCTCCCCGGAGGCCCTCCGGAGGCCAGAAATGGCCTGTTATCTCGGAGGGGTGGGGAAGGCTGTTTTCGCCTTCCTCAGGCTCCTAGAAAGGCTCTGGTGCCTGGGGAGAGCAAAAAACGGGCCTTCCGGTCCCACCAGAAGTTGGCAAATGGACAGTTTCTGGCCTCCAGAGGGCCTCTGGGGGGTGGGGAAGGCCGTTTTCGCCCTCCTCAGGCTCCTAGAAAGGCTCTGGTGCCTGGGGAGAGCAAAAAACGGGCCTTCCGGTCCCACCAGAAGTTGGCAAATGGACAGTTTCTGGCCTCCAGAGGGCCTCTGGAGGGATGGGGAAGGCCGTTTTCGCCCTCCTCAGGCTCCTAGAAAGGCTCTGGTGCCTGGGGAGAGCAAAAAACGGGCCTTCCGGTCCCACCAGAAGTTGGCAAATGGACAGTTACTGGCCTCCAGAGGGCCTCTGGGGGCGTGGGGAAGGCCGTTTTCGCCCTCCTCAGGCTCCTAGAAAGGCTCTGGAGCCTGGGGAGAACAAAAAACGGGCCTTCCGGTCCTACCAGAAGTTGGCAAATGGACAGTTTCTGGCCTCCAGATGGCCTCTGGGGGTGGGTGGGGAAGGTCGTTTTCCGCCCTCCCCAAGCTCCTAGAAAGGCTCTGGAGCCTGGGGAGAGCAAAAAACGGGCCTTCCGGTCCCACCAGAAGTTGGCAAATGGACAGTTTCTGGCCTCCAGAGCACCTCTGTGCGGTGGGGAAGGCCGTTTTCGCCCTCCTCAGGCTCCTAGAAAGGCTCTGGAGCCTGGGGAGAGCAAAAAAAACGGGCCTTCCGGTCCCACCAGAAGTTGGCAAATGGACAGTTTTTGGCCTCCAGAGGGCCTCTGGGAGTGTAGGAAAGGCCGTTTTCGCCCTCCTCAGGCTCCTAGAAAGGCTCTGGTGCCTGGGGAGAGCAAAAAACGGGCCTTCCGGTCCCACCAGAAGTTGGCAAATGGACAGTTACTGGCCTCCAGAGAGCCTCTGGGAGTGTAGGGAAGGCCGTTTTCGCCCTCCTCAGGCTCCTAGAAAGGCTCTGGAGCCTGGGGAGAGCAAAAAAAACCGGCCTTCCTCACTCCCCTCAGCCCCTCCAGAGGCAGAAAACAGTCTGTTTCCCTATTTCTGGTGGGCCCAGAAGACCCGAACGGACCTGAGCTCGTGTGCCCGCCGATATGGGTCTGTGTGCCACCTGTGACACGCGTGCCATAGGTTCGCCATCATGGCCCTAAACTGTCCGGGCTCTTCTTAAAAACCTCCAGTATTTGGAGCATTCACAACTTCTGGTGGCAAGCAGTTCCACTGATTAATTGTTCTCACTGTCAGGAAATTTCTCCTTAATTCCAGGTTGCTTCTCTCCTTGATGAGTTTCCACCCGTTGCTTCTTGTCCTGCCTTCTGGTGCTTTGGGGAATAGGCTGACCCCCCTTTTCTTTGGGGCAGCCCCTCAAATATTGGAATTCTGCTATCATGTCACCCCTAGTCCTTTTTTTTCATTAATTAGGTGAAACTATATTATTTGATTCTATTATCAAACCTCAGAGCCTGGACGAATCTGGGCAGTTTATAATGTAATAAAAGCAAACAGATATGCCATTACAAGTAGTCTGTGTAAAAGAACAAATACCACAACATTAGTGCAAAGAACCACAGTTGGCGTCGAGCCAGGCCGCCCAAAGGGCACGGTGCCAACTTGAGAGGTGCCCATCTCCAAAGCACCAGAAGGCAGGAGAAGAGGAAGCAACGGATGGAAAGTCGTCAAGGAGAGAAGCAAGCTGGAAGTAAGGAGAAACTTCCCGACGAGGAGAACAATTAACCAATGGAACTCCTTGCCACTAGAAGTTGTGGGAGCTCCATCAGTGGAGGTTTTTAAGAAGAGATTGGACAACCATTTAGTCTGAGTTTCCTGCTTGAGCAGGAGGTTGGACTAGACCTCAAACTTCCCTTCCAATTCTGTTATTCTGTTATTCTTCTGTTCTTCTGTTATTGTTATTCTTCTGTTATTTTCTTATTCTTCTGTTGTTCTCTCATTCTCTCATTCTTTTATTGTGTTATTCTATTATTCTTCTGTTATTGTTATTCTTGTTATTCTCTTATTCTTATGCTTTCTCTTATCCTTCTGTTATTCTGTTATTCTCTTATTCTTCTATACTTCTGTTATTCTGTTATTCTCTCATTCTCTCATTCTTTTATTGTTATTCTTCTATTCTTCTGTTGTTATTCTCTTCTATTATTCTATTATTCTTGTTATTGTTATTCTTGTTATTCTCTTATTCTATTCTTCTGTTATTCTCTTATTCTTCTCTCATTCTATTATTCTTCTCTCATTTTCTCATACTTTTATTCTGTTATTCTTCTCTTGTTATTTTGTTATTCTCTATTCTCTTACTCTTCTGTTATTCTCTTATTCTTCTGTTATTCTCTTATTCTTCTCTCATTCTCTCATTCTCTCATTCTTTTATTATTATTCTGTTATTCTTCTATTCTTCTGTTGTTATTCTATTATTCTATTATTCTTGTTATTGCTATTCTTGTTATTCTCTTATTCTATTCTTCTGTTATTCTCTTAGTCTTCTGTTCTATTATTCTTCTCTCATTCTCTCATACTTTTATTCTGTTATTCTTCTCTTGTTATTTTGCTATTCTCTATTGTCTTACTCTTCTGTTATTCTCTTAATCTTCTGTTATTCTCTTATTCTTGTGCTTTCTCTTATCCTTCTGTTACTCTTATTCTCTTATTCTGTTATTGTTATTCTTGTTATTCTCTTACTCTTCTGCTTTCTCTTATCCTTTTGTTATTCTCTTATTCTTCTGTTATTCTATTATTCTTCTCTCATTCTTTTATTCTGTTATTCTGTTATTCTTCTATTCTTCTGTTGTTATTCTGTTATTCTCTTCTACTATTCTCTTATTCTTCTGTTATTGTTATTCTTGTTATTCTCTTCTGCTTTCTCTTATTCTTCTTCTGTTCGGTCTGTTAGGTCAATGCCAGCCCTGACTTTGACACCAACGGAGCCACTTCTGTGGGTTCCCCCTCCCAAATTCTTTTTTGATCAGGAACCCCAAACTGTAACCCCCCCCCCACACACCCACAACCAGAATCACACGCTCTCTCCAAGCGACAATTTTGTGAGTGCCGCCAGAGGGGCAAGTCCAGGCAGCTAAACGTTTGCAACAGAGCGGATCAGAGCTCAGGAGCAAAAAAAAAAAAAACGCAGAGTGGAAAGAGGGGAAGTGAAAGTGATAGCAAACCACAAGAGGACGTTGTGTCCTTGTGTGTTGCCTCCCGAGTTGTGAAGTTCAGCAAAGGCCCGTGGAAAAAACAGAGGCGTCTCTCGACCACAGGGCTTTCAATATTGCCTCTGGAAGAAGGTTTTAAGCCCCAAATGAGCAAAGTTTTTAATCAAACGAGGCAGGCCGTTTAGCAAAACTGGCCCAAATTTTGCAATTTTGCAGAGTTTTCATGTTTTTGGAGTGGGGAGAGGTTGCCCCGATTTGTGTCATTTTGATGGTCTTCAGAAAAGACAGTTTTGAGCAAAATAAACCAGCATGTCGGTGATCTGGCTTTAATTAAAACACTTTTTTAAGTGTTTTGTTTATTGTTTTTAATTAATGGGGCCAAATTTATATATGTATATTTTAACTGTATTTTAATATTTGTACTTGATGTTTTTACTTGGCTGTTCACCGCCCTGAGTCCTCAGGGAGAAGGGCGGTATACAAATTCAAATAAATAAATAAATAAATAAATAAATAAATAAATAAATAAATAAATAAATAAATTATAGGAAAAACCAAAGATGGCAGCGTGGATTTAGCTCTCCTGAGTCAGCTGGCACTGGTTTTTTTTCCAAGCCAAGAAATTCATTTCTGAATTGCCAAAATGTTTTCAAACCGTGTGGTTGTTGTTTTTTAAACTTTGACAACTCGAAAGTCGGTGGACTTCAACTCCCAGAATCCCCCAGCCGGCATTGTCAGTCTTCTACCGGTTCAGAGGTGGCATTCAGCCGGTTCGGGCGAAGCATTAGTAACGACCTGCGGGTGAGCCTGCCCCGCCTACTCGCCCGGCCGCAATCCCATCCTATATCGCTGTATTTTTGATGCCGCACGCCTTTGCGGATGGCACGCACAAGCGAATTGCTGTGTTATTTGACGTCGCACGTCAACACGTATGTGCAGACAGCGCGTGAGCAAATTGCCGTGTTTTCTGACGCCGCACTCGTGCAGATGGGCGTGCACACTCACATTTCCGGTGCTGGGCAAACCGGTAGTAACATTATATGAAGTCCACCTGTGCCGGTAGTTTTCGACTTACAACCACAATTGAGCCCATGAACTTCACGAACCGGCTGAATACCATCTCTGCATATGATCTCTGGATATCGCAACCGTCATAAATATGAATGAGTTGCCAAGATCACGTGACAATGGGGATGCTGCAACAGTCGTTAAGTACGAAAAACACTCACAAATGACTTTTCTTCGGTTACTAAACGAACTGTTGTTAAGTCGAGGACTACCTGTATTGAATTGTCCAGGCTATTTAGTCCACATTTAACCGGCTTATTCGTTTAGCTTGTCGTGGGTTATTTTTTTTTTTCACTTTGCTGGAATCAAGGTATATTACGTCGACCGCATTCCCACCGTCTATTAAGCAAGTTACCCGATCAAAAAATAAATGAGCTCTTGTCCTATCCATGCTGAATTCTGGGAAAGCCTGGGGAATTCTGGGAATTGAAGAAACACTGATCTGGGGGTCAAAAAAGAATTAAATGAGGAACAATCCAAAATGGTAATACAAAGTCTTTGGTTCATATAACCATGAGAAACATGGTTTTAAGAGGTATTTCCTGTGCTGGGCTCAGCCTGACAGGGTTCACAGCAGCCACAAAGGAGAGAACAGTGTCCCTGAGCATGTGCAGAGAGTTTTGTTCATGTTTTCAGTTAAATCCCATTTTTATTTTTATTTTTAAATTCCCCAAAAAATTAAAATACAAAACACCATTTTAAAAAAAAAAAAAAAACACCATGACATTAAAAAAGGAAAGGTGCATTAAAAATGGAGAGGCACATATACGCATATTGTCCTGCCGAGTTGAATGCTGATTAATATATTACAACAATATTAAAATTTCCCACCCTTTGACAAACAGGCCCGAAAAATTTTTAAATACGAAACGACGAAATCTATTTACAAATTGTCAACCTGTCATCCCTATAATATCCCCATTGTTGATAATTGTGTTTGATCTCCGTAGGGAAACATTCGGTCTTGCATTTGGTCCCTGCTCGTCATTCCAACAACGGTGAGTAGCAGCTTTTGTTCAACGAGGAATAAAATAATATTATTTATTAAATGTATAAGGCCTTCCATCTCTCTTGCGTGCGACCGCTAACACAGCTAAATGAAGTTTTTTTTAAAAAAATCATAATTTCTACCATTGCAAACAGTGAAGCTACGTTTTAAATGCAATAAGCCTTGGTACTACAGTGGTTTAAAGCACCCTGTTATTAACACAGCTGCCTGCAATTTACTGCTGGTTCGAATCTTTCCAAGGCTCAAGGTTGACTCAGCCTTCCATCCTTTCTAAGGTAGGTTAAATGAGGACCCAGTTTGTGGGGGCAATAAGCTGACTTTGTATAAATATACAAAAGTATGAAGGCTATTGCTTAACGCACTGTAAGCCGCCCTGAGTCTCCGGAGAAGGGCGGCATATAAATCAAATTAAAAAAAAAAAAAAAAAATAATCAAAAGGCACCCATGCCAATTACAATTACAATTGCAATTGCAATTACAATTTTACAATTACAATTACAATTGCAATTACAATTACAATTACAATTTTACAATTACAATTGCAATACACCTGTGTGGATTAAAACTGTGGTTTTCAGCAGATAAACCCAAGTTGGAAAAAATAAATAAAAGTAAATGGCATTTACCCTCTTACTGGGCATCTCCAGAGTGGCCGGCTCCGATATTTTTGTAAGTAAAATGCAAACCTTGCAAATTTACAAGGAGCCTCCCACTGAAGGTCTTTCTCACTTGGGCAGTTCTGGATCTCCAATTTGGGGGGGGGGCACATTGGGGCACGTCCTACATCTGACCCCCTGCGCCCCCCCCTCCAGGCAGCCACGCAAGCTACGTGGGCTCCTCCGTTGGAAGGCGAACAAAGGAGGCTGTTGAAGCATGGACTGTTTGGGGTGGATAATGGCTGCCTTGGGGGTGTCTTGGGGTTTTTTTGGGGGGGGGCATCTGGGCTTTGGGGACCTAGTTCAAAGGGAGGCTTGAAATCCCCCCTTGCTGGAACCCTCTGGTCATTTCCCCCCCTCCCCTGGCACCATCTCCTCCTCTCCTTCCTCCTCCTCCACAAACTCCACCCTCTTCTAGCTCTGATGATGTGCCCTAGTTGGGTCATGAAACGTCTACAAGAAAACAATCAGAGAGCACAACGGACCCCCACAATCCCCTTCCTTGTTTTCCTCTTCCTCTTTGCAAACTCCACTCCCTCTTTAGCACTGATAATGTTCCTCCTCCTCCTCCTCCTCCTTCTTCTTCTTCTTCTTCTCCTCCTCCGTCTCCTCTTCCTCCTCCTCCTCCTCCTCTTCTTCTTCTTCTTCCTCTTCCTCCTCCTCCTCCTCCTCCGTCTCCTCTTCCTCCTCCTCCTCCTCTTCTTCTTCTTCTTCTTCCTCTTCCTCCTCCTCCTCCTCCTCCGTCTCCTCTTCCTCCTCCTCCTCCTCCTCTTCTTCTTCTTCTTCCTCTTCCGCCTCCTCCTCCTTCTCCTCCTCCTTCTCCTCTTCTTCTTCCTCCTCCTCCTCCTCCTCCGTCTCCTCTTCCTCCTCCTCCTCCTCTTCTTCTTCTTCTTCTTCCTCTTCCTCCTCCTCCTCCTCCTCTTCTTCTTCCTCCTCCTCCTCCTCCTCTTCTTCTTCTTCTTCCTCTTCCGCCTCCTCCTCCTTCTCCTCCTCCTTCTCCTCTTCTTCTTCTTCCTCCTCCTCCTCCTCCTCCTCCTCCTCCTCTTCTTCTTCTTCTTCTTCTTCTTCTTCTTCTTCTTCTTCTTCTTCTTCTTCTTCTTCTTCTTCTTCTTCCTCCTCTTCCTCCTCCTCCTCCTCTTCTTCTTCTTCCTCCTCTTCCTCCTCCTCCTCTTCTTCCTCCTCCTCCTCCTCCTCTTCTTCTTCTTCTTCTTCCTCTTCCTCCTCCTCCTCTTCTTCTTCTTCTTCCTCCTCCTCCTCCTCCTCCTCCTCTTCTTCCTCCTCCTCCTCCTCTTCTTCTTCTCCTTCTCCTTCTCCTTCCTCTTCCTCTTTCTCCTCCTTCTCCTTCTCCTTCTTCTTCTTCCCAGCCTCAGGATTAGCCACTGGGGTTCCTGCTCTTTTCCCTGGTTCCATCCTCTGCCTTAATTAAGGGGTGGGGGATGTTCAGCATTCCCCCCCTTAATTAAGGCATGAATGCATCCCCCCCCTCAGGAATTTCATTTGAAAAGTTTCTGGCTGTAATGTCACCAATTAGTCTTTGGCTGCTGGGAAAAAGAGGATTGATAGAGAAATCAAAGGAATAAAATGGGAGGGAGGGAGGGCCAAAGTGGGGGGAACGGGGTGGGGGGGTGGGGAAGCTCTCTCGGGTCAGGGCCGAGCCTCCCCATTTGGACTTCTGCCTGCCCTGCTAAAGGCAAAGGACAAAGGCAGGCAGGCAGGCAGGCAGGGCTCAGGTGTGGATGGCGGGAGGGGGGGCGGGGGGGCGGGAGGGCATTCCACTCTGACCCCGGCTTTCCTCCCCTTCCCCCGCAGAGGAGGGCGATGCCACCGAGATCTGGTGGGCCCCTTTCCTGCAACAGGGGCGGGCCCTGGAGCCCAGCGGGCAGGACGTGGTCATCAAGAAGACGGGCCTCTACTTCGTTTACAGCCAGGTGAGAGACCCCCGCCCTGAGAGGGGGGTGGGGGAGGACTCCTCCTGGGGAGGGGGGGGAGGGGGGGAGGGAGGGAATCAAGGAAGGAAGGAAGGAAGGAAGGAAGGAGAGGAGGGAGGGAGGCAGGCAGGCAGGCAGGAAGGAAGGAAGGAAGGAAGGAAAGAAGGAAGGAAGGAAGGAAGGAAAGAAGGAAGGAAGGAAGGAGAGGAGGGAGGCAGGCAGGCAGGCAGGAAGGAAGGAAGGAAGGAAAGAGAAGGAAGGAAGGAGAGTGGAGGAAGGAAGGAAGGAAGGAAGGAGAGTCAAGGAAGGAAGGAGAGGAGGGAGGGAGGCAGGCAGGCAGGCAGGAAGGAAGGAAGGAAGGAGGGAAGGAAGGAAGGAGAGTGGAAGGAAGGAAAGAGAAGGAAGGAAGGAGAGTGGAGGGAGGAAGAAAGGAAAGAAGGAAGGAGGAGAGTGGAGGGAGGAAGGAAGGAAGGAAAGAAGGAAGGAAGGAGAGTGGGGGAGGAAGGAAGGAAGGAAGGAAAGGAAGGAAGGAAGGAGAGTCAAGGAAGGAAGGAGAGGAGGGAGGGAGGCAGGAAGGAAGGAAGGAGAGTGGAAGGAAGGAAGGAAAGAAAGAAGGAAGGAAGGAGAGTGGAGGGAGGGAGGGAGGGAGGGAGAAAGGAGGGAAGGAAGGAAGGAAGGAGAATGTAGGGAGGAAGAAAGGAAGGACAGAAGGGATGGGAGAGAGGCGAGAGGGAGGGAGAGGAAGATGAGAAGGTAGGGAGGGAAGAGTGATGGGGAGGAATGAAGAGGAGTGGAGGAAGGAAAGAGAGAGGGAGGGAAGGGAGAGGAAGATGAAGGGAGGGTGGGGGGAGAGATGGGAAGGAAGAACAGAAGGGAAGGAAGGAAAGTGAAGGAAGGAGGGAGGGAGGGGAGAGGAAGATGAGAAGGAAGGAGGGAGGGGAAGGAAGGAAGGGGAAGGAAAAAAAGATGGGAAGGGAAGGAAAAGAAAATAAAAGAAAGAAGGAAGGAAGGAAGGAAGGGAAAAGAAGGAAGGAAGGAGAGTGGAGGAAGGATGGAAGGTGAGAAAGGAAGGGAGAAAGCAAGGATGCGGGAAGGGGAAGGAAGGAAAGTGAAGGAAGGAAGGAGGGAGGGAAGGGAGAGGAAGATGAGAAGGAAGGAGGGAGGGAGGGAAGGAAGGAAGGGGAAGGAAAAAAGATGGGAAGGAAAAGAAAAGAAAAGAAAGAAGGAAGGAAGGAAGAGAAAAGAAGGAAGGAAGGAGAGTGGAGGAAGGATGGAAGGTGAGAAGGGAAGGGAGAAAGCAAGGATGCGGGAAGGGGGAGAAAGGAAGGAAAGGAAAAGAAAAGAAAGAAAAGAAGGAAGGAAGGGGAGGGAAGGGGATGGGGATGAGAAGGGAAGAAAGGAAGGAAGGAGAAAGAAGGGAACTGGAGGAAAAAGGCCATTTTTTTTCTCCTCTCTTCCACAGCTGGACAATTCCTGGGCCGTTTCTCTCTTTTCCTTGAGCCATTCATTCCGCCAAGGAAAACAAAGCACACCCAGATTCTCACACCGGGTTGTGTGAAATTGTCACGCCTGCTTTTCCCTTCTTTTTTTTTCCTGGGCTCCAAAGAGGGAAGGAGATTCTTGGCCTCGTGGCTGGTTCGTGACCGCAGATCTCCCCGGAGATGCGACGGACATAAAACCGAACAGGGGAATGTCAGAGTTTTCCCTGCGGGGCTCAGCTCCACAGAGATCTTAATTAGAGACCAATTAGCTTCCCTTGATTGCAAGGATTAATTTCCCCGCCGGGAGGCATTTGAAAAGGAAAAAGGCTCATCAGCGGCTGGGAAAAAAAATCCTTGCCAACATTCACCTAGTCCTCGATTTACGACGACAATCTGGTTGAGTAGAATTTCCATGGCTAAGCAGAGCAGCGGTTCAGCGAGACTCGCCTCATTTTACGATTCTTTTTTTTTTTTGCCACCGTTGTTAAGTGAATCGCTCCAGTCGTTAAGCGAATCACACGGTCGCTAAGCGAATCCAGCCGGGAAGGTCGCAAATGGGGATCACGAGAGTTTTTGCGACCGTTGTAAATACACGTTTTTTTATCATGCGACAGCAGGGCGAGAGTCGTAACGGCGAGGACTGAGGGTCAATCCCCACTTTTTCAGTATTGTCCCTTTGAACGGTCGCTAAATGGACCGCCGTAAGTCGAGGACTCCCTGTATTCTGCCTCGGAAGTGACTCTACATGAAGTCCTCGACATACGACTGTAATGGAGCTTTCTCATAACGGTCGTATGTTATCGTTAGCTGAGGTAAAATTTTTGGAAATGAGTCTTGTGGGATGCTACCAATACCCCGGAAAGCGGTGACCACGTCGCTGAGCGCCCAGAATTTGAACACGTGACCACGGAAGGCACCTGACCGTCAGAACTTTGAATCCAGGTCAACAACTAGAGGTCGTCCTCGGTTTACAACCGTTTGTTTTTGTGACCGTTTGGAGTTACGACGGCACTGAAAAAAAAAGGGACAGGACCGTTTTTCACAGTTACGACCTTTGTGGCATTCCCACAAACAGACTCATACTTACGACCGTTGCTGTGTAACCTGAGGTTGTGCAATCCCATTTCGCGACCTTCTGGGAAGCGAAGTTGACGCGGACGCCGGATTCGCTTAACAACCGGGGTACTCACATATCTATGGTAGCGATTCGCTTTACAACGGTGGCGAGGGAGGTCGTAAAACGGGGCCGAATTCAGTTAACAAACATCTCGCTTAGCCACCAAAATTTTTGGCTCGTAAGTCGAGGACTACCCTATAGCCCCAAGGAAGGTCTGTTGTAACTTTAAACAGCCTCTAAGTGGCTGGGCGTAAAACGAGGACTGCCTGTAATGCCAGCCAAATGCCTAATTCTTAATTATACAGAGTCCTCGACTTACAACTGTTCATTTAGTGACCATTTGATGTTACAACGGCATTGAAAAAAAGTAAATTATGATGATTTTTCACGTTCCAGCATCTCTGTGGTGATATTAACAGATTAATAGAGTCGGAAGGGACCTCGTCGGTCATCTAGTCCACCCCCCCCGCAAGATCCCGGTCAGAGGATCAAAATTCAGATGCTTGACTTGTATTTATGACGGTCAAAAGGAGAAGCCAGATTCTCTTGACGACTGTGTGACTCACTTAACAGTCAGTGATTTGCTTAACAGCGATAGCCAGGAAGGTCGTAAAAGGGTGCAAAACTCACCCTGTCTCGCTTAGCCACCGACATTTTGGGGTCCATTGTGGTCGTAAACTGAGGACTCCCTGTAACGCCAGCCCAATTCCTAATTCTTCATTCTGTTTTAGTAAAAAAGAAGATTTTTGAAGTCAGAGAGGGAGCGAGTCCCAAGGCATCAGCTAGACGAAGGGCGAAAGGATACACACAATATATATATATATATATATATATATATGAAAAAAATTGAGATTATCCAAGCGACGATAAATGAAATAACGCTTTTGAAAAAGGCCGTTTTAGAAATAACGTTTTTGAAAAGGGCATTTCAGGAAAGAAGCAAAGATTTTTGGGGTTTTCAACTTCAGAGAAAGTCCCGTTGTGGCTTCGGGCGTAAACAAAACCCGATTGACAAAGGAAGCTAATTATAAATTTACGAGCAAGAGTGACAAAATACACAAAGAATTCAAATATCTTTAAATCTGTTGTTGTTTTGCTAAGATGCGTCTCTGGGGCGAAGCTGAGAGAGAGAGAGAGAGGTTGGGCCAACTTTACCTTGGAAACATCGCTTGGCTGCTTGCCAAAAAAAAATAAGGCGGTCCTCACCTTATGGCCCAAAAAAAAGACAACGTATGACTGTCTCGCCTTTACGTCCATTTGAGCATCCTGATCAACAGTCCTGGCAACTGGCATATATTTAGGAGGGTGGCACAGTCTCATCAGGGTCATGCGAGTGCCTTTCATGACCTTCCTGCAGAGCTTCTGGCAAGAAAAGTCAATGATTCACTTAATGACCCATGATTCATTGAACGACGATTACAATTCACTTAACAACAGTATTTTTTTTATTGCATTTAATGAAGGTTGCAGGGTCCCCAGGTCATGTGAATTGCCATTTGCAACTGTCCTGGAGGGTTTCCAACAAGGAAAGTCAAGGGGGGTAACTCCAGATTCGCTTAATGACCCAATGATTCATTTAACAACAATAAGGTTAACAACAGTAATTTTTTTTATTGTATTTAATGAAGGCTGGAGTCTCACGTGATCGTGGTTGGTTTGCTTCAATGGGGGGGCTGATTCACTTAACGACCCAATGATTCACTTAACAACCATAACAAGGATTCACTTAACAACGATGTTTGTATGATTGGATTTCACATTAAGTTGGACTGGTTTAACGAGCGCAGTGAAACTGTCATGAAATCAGGAATGACTCGCTTCAAGATCCCATCGCTTAGCAACAGCAGCTGCGATCCCCAACTGCGGTCATAAGTCGAGGACTATGGATAGCAGGCAGCAAAAAACCCGATCTGACTTTGAACGGTGTCAAAAAGCTAAGCAGGGTCAGACCCGGTTAGATTCTGGAGGGGGGACCCCCTACGACCATTCAGATATTTCGTAGTTGATCGCACCGCTTTTTGTGCGGTACACGCACGCACACGAGACAGAGCAGCTTGTCTCTATGAACTACGGGCGGTCCTTGAATTACGACCAAAAATTTCCGTTGCTAAACGAGACAGTCGTCATAAATACAACACACGTCTGAATTTTGGCCATAGGGATGCTGCAATGGTCACTTTTTTCTGTGTAACTTCAGTCACTAAACGAACTGTTGTAAGTTGAGGACTTCCTGTGCCTACCCCCCTTTCTCCCTTCCTTCCTAGGTGCTGTTCCATGACCCCACTTTTACCATGGGGCAGGTCTTACGGCGAGTGGCCTTAGGCAGGCCGGATCAAATCCTTTTCCGCTGCATCCAGAGTATGCCCGCGAAGCTGGAGAAGGCATATAACAGCTGCTACAGTGGAGGTGAGCCGCCATTCCCCTTTCCGGAATGTCTTAAATCAGAGTTTTGCAATCTTGGCCCCTTTAAGAGGAGTGGACTTCAACTCCCAGAATTCCCCAGCCGGCAAAAGTTTCATAACAAATGTGACTACCTTCATTGCATTTTTTTTTTTTTTGGGATTGGGTAACTTTCTTAGTAGATAGTGGGAATGCGGTCGATGTAATATACCTTGAAGTGAAAATAATAATAATTTAAAAATAATAAAAAGAACCCGTAACAAGTTAAATTAATAGACGTTAGAGCTGGGCTAGACGGACTGACAATTAAGTAGGAAACTATAGTGCTGGCTGGGGAATTCTGGGAGTTGAAGTCCACGCCTCTTAAAGGGGCCAAGGTTGCAAAACACTGGTTTTGGGGGAAAGGACTCTCACCCAGGTGGTTTCTTGGTGTCAGGAGTGGGATACCATTGGGGGTCCATTCCCCATTTCTTAATCCACCCCTTATTAATCCATTGTGAGGAGGTAGCTCAGCGCGGCCAACTTCCTTTCTTTGCAAAGGGTTTGAAATATTTTTTTAAAGTCATAAAACAGAGTTGGAAGGGACCTTGGAGGTCTTCTAGTCCGACCCCCTGCTCAGGCAGGAAACCCTATACCCGTGATGGCGAACCTATGGTATGCGTGCCACAGGTGGCATGTGGAGCCATATCGGTGGGCACACGAGCTCAGCTCCAGTGCGCATGTGCGCACCGGCCAACTGATTTTCAGGCCTTCTGGGCCCCACTGGAAGTCAGCAAACAGGCTGTTTCCAGCCTCCGGAAGTCCCCTGCGGGGAGAGGAGGCCGTTTTCGCCCTCCCCAGGCTCCTAGAAAGGCTCTGGAGCCTGGGGAAAGCAAAAAACGGGCCTTCCGGTCCCATTGGAAGTCAGCAAACGGGCTGTTTCCGGCCTCCAGAGGGCCTCCAGGAGGAAGCCTGGGGAAGGCTGTTTTCGCCCTCCCCAGGCTCCTAGAAAGACTCTGGAGCCTGAGGAGAGAAAAAAACGGGTCTCCCGGGCCCACTGTGCCATCGCGTGCCAAAAGCAGTGGAGTGAGGGGGGGTTCACACACGCATGCATGGGGGGGTGGGGCGCATAGAATTATGGGTATGGGCACGCGTGCGCACGACCGCCCCCCCCCCCCGCGCTACCTCCATTTTTGGCATGCAATGGAAAAAAGGTTAGGCATCACTGCCCTATACCGTTCCAGACAAATGATTGTCCAATCTTTTTGTTAAAAGCCTCCCGTGTAGGAAGTCTGCTGTAGGGAGTTGTGGGAATGGCTTTGCAGCAGAGATGGGGGTCCCCGAGTTGTGAACGGCAGGGGCCACGCGTGTCTTTCTCCTTCTTCCGTGGCTCAGAAAGTGAATTGAGCTTAGCCGGAGAGTTGAGGGAAGAAACTCGCATTTAGATGGGCAGGAGATGGGAAACCCGTTTTCTCCAAACGTGGCACGTGTTCAGTGGAATAAAAGTACCAGCAAAGGAAAAATAACTCCAGAGAAGCTCAGGCTATAGAAAGTCTGGGCGTTCTGCCAAGAACCATTAACAGCTGTTACAATGTAACAAGGCTTAACTCAGAGCCAGTTTCGGAACACATTTAAGCAGGCTAGAAACAACAAACACAGGCACACCAGAAGGCCTCCTTTCTGCCTTCCTGACAGGATTAACCCCGTAAAGTGGGAAAAACAAAAGGCTGTTGGAAGGAGATTTCTTCCAACAGCCGGTTCGCCAAACCGCTCAGAAAGTTAACTACCGGTTTTCCCGAACCGGTGCAAACCGGCACGAACCGGCTGAATCCCACCACTGCACATGTCCCCAGCCCACAGGGGCCATTGATGCGACCTGTAGCTGGGCTGGCGGTTTTGTTAAATGTGGGTCCCTTTGTCTGAACCCCCTTTTTCCTACTTCTAGGGGTTTTCCACCTGCAGCAGGGAGACCGTCTGAGTCTGCGCATCCCCCGTTTCAACGCCTCCTTCGACATCTCCACCCATGGGACTTTCCTGGGCGTTCTCCGTTTGTAGATCATCTTTGCAGACCCCCGTCCCACCTCTGAGAAAGATCCCCACAAATCACGGGGTTCTCAATCCAGAAGTGTCTCCTTCATTGCGGATTGCGGTTCGGGGTGAGGTAGACTTGACACAGCCGGGATGCTCGGATGCAGGAAAGAGACCGATTCAAGATGACGGTGGCTGAGATTTCCTGCAGAAAAGCGGGGCGGACAAACGGAGCCCACCCTGGCTTAGATTTCCGGGACTCCTTTGGAGATCCTTCAGCTGGGAGATCCTTAGAATCTGCTCTTTGAGTTTGGATCCAGCAAGATCGAAGTTGCAACCAATATTTTCTTGCCTTTTGGAATGATATTTTGCAAATGTCCAGGATCCGAGAGATCTAGCCCAGTTTTTCTCAAATTGGCCGCTTTAAGACATGTGGACTTCAACTCCCAGAATTCCCCAGCCAGTTCTTTTTTTTTTCCACTTTGCTGAATATCAAGATATATTATGTTTACCGCATACCCACCATCTATTAAGAAAGATGGTAAAAAATTGCAATAAAGGTAGTTCTAGCTGCCTTTGTTCTTATCCTATCCGTGCTGAATTCTGGGAAACTTTTCCCTGCTGGGGAATTCTGGGAGTTGAAGTCCACAAGTCTTAAAGCGGCCATGTTTGACAAACACTTACATAACTCCAATTTGCTGAATCCCTCCTTTTCTCTGAAGCGGGACACAAGACGGATGAAATTCAGATAGTCCTCAATTTATGACCGTTGGTTTAGTGACCCGAGTTACAACAAGCACTGAAAAAAGGATCTTACGACCGCTCCTCACACTTACAACGATCACAGAATCCTTGTGGTTCCATGATCAAAATTTGGGCGCTTGGCAGCTGGCGTGTATTTATGACGGTGGCCGCGTCCCGGGGTCACTTGATTTCCCCCTTTTACGACCTTCCCGTGCTGCCTTCTGACAATGCGGGAAGCCGGATTCGCTTAACGACTCCAATTCACTTAACAACCACGGTATCAAATCTGGGGCGACTCACTTAGGGACCGCCTTGCTTAGCAATGGAAATTCTGGTCTCGGTTGCCGTCGTAAATCGAGGACTACCTGCAAAAGCAGCAGAGGCATTGTTATCCCCTGGTTTAAACCTTTCTTCCAAATTCAATCTTGGTTTGATACCCCTCTTTTACCAGGGGAAAAAACATGCCAAATATTTGATGTCGTTTTACAATCGCAATGCATAAAATCTTGCAAGGATTCCAAGATCTTTCTTATTTGCCATTTGCAACCGTTGCATTTTAATTAGAAAAATGTATTTTTGCCCTTTTGGGCAAAAGATTGTGGAGAACCTTTTTTTTTTTTTTTTGAAGGGGTAGGGGGAAAAAAGCACTTTTTAAAAATAAAAATAAAAAGTTTTTTTTAAAACAGACTGCGCGTTTTGGGCACAGAGGGTGGAAATCAGTGGGGCTTTCATTCGGGGGCTTCTGTGGGGTGATTTGAAGAGGAATGGCAGGATTCAACACACAAAATGAGTGGGAATAATTCAGAAAAATCCGAATTTTGCAGCTTGGCACTGCAAAAACACTGCCGGAAGTAGAAAACAGGTCTGCATTATTAGCTCTTTGTTATCCTCCTGCTGAGACATCTCGCGTGAAGTCGCTTAGATCTCGCGAGATTCAAGCCGAAAAAAGGGACAAGCACAGAGGAAGCCAGCAGCGTAACAATAACATAGAGGTAGGAATCGTATAGATAGACTCACTTTCTTTCTTTAAGGCTAGGTGGAGCTTTCGGGTTCAGTTTCTCTATTCTATTTTTTTCCCCCCCTGGGGAAAAAATGTGTGAGCCACAAACACAAACCCACAATTTTGACATGGTAATCAGTGGTAACAAAATATAAAACCCACCACTAGCTGTAATTAAACGGGCGGGAACTGCAACGCAGGCAGCAATCTCCTTTCTTAAATTGTCTTCGGTTCAGTCTTAAATTTCCCGGACAATAAAATTTGAGATTATTATTATTTTTTTTTTAAAAAAGAGTTTCTTAAATTCTTTTTTTTAATACTTCCCCACGTCAAGCACGAATCCAAAGCCAAAAAACAGATTTGAGAGGTGCAGCAATCGGGGCAGCCACCAGAAGGCGCCAAAGGACGGGGGGAAAAAAATAGCTGTATCTGTGGGCTGCCTCCTAGTGGTGACCTTGGGGTTTTGCAACCCTGGTTTGGTAGATTCTAAATCCAGATTAAACCTTAAATCCGAGAGCTTTTTCTGGGACTGGAGGGGATGGTGGGTTCAGATTTGCAGTCCCAGCTCCCCAACTCTCTAGCCAGTTTCTTTCCTGGCTTAATCTCAGTTTAATCCTCTTGAATCCCAGACTGATTGCAAATACTGGGAGTTATTCCAGCCCATCCCAGGGGAACGAGACCTTGGCCAATGGAAACCGTTGTAATCCCGTGGAAATCCAGGCCCCGGTGCTCAGCTGCCCCTAGGGCTCCCCAGAAGACCCCTGAGCCTTTCCGGGACAGGCATCCCAGATCTCCCATCCCCTTGCCTTCTTAGGCTTGCAAATTTAAGTCCTCGTTCGAGCAAGCGTGGCTTCAGGCTGAGAGAGCGTGAACGGAAGAATTTGCACCCTGGTTTTTGAAGCTGCCAAGGAGCCCAGGCCTTTCCCCTTTTCCGGTTCCCTTTCCGTCGTTTTCAAATCCTGCTGGGCAGGGGGGTGCTTGCAGAGTTTCAACCACACCAAGGGGGGAGAGAGAGAGAGAGAGAGGAAAAGGGTAGCTATAAAAGAGCCCTTCCTTAGCTTTTATTTTGTCCTCGAGCACGGGGTTGGACTAGAAGACCTCCAAGGTCCCTTTCAAGTCGGTTGTAATTCTGCATTCTCAATCCTGCATTCTTCATTCTGTATTTGCATTCTGCATTCTATATTCTGCATTCTGCATTCTATATTCTGCATTCTGCATTCTACATTCTACATTCTGCATTCTGCATTCTATATTCTGCATTCTGCATTCTATATTCTATATTCTATATTCTACATTCTACATTCTGCATTCTGCATTCTGCATTCTGCATTCTGCATTCTATATTCTATATTCTATATTCTATATTCTATATTCTATATTCTATATTCTACATTCTGCATTCTACATTCTATATTCTGCATTCTGCATTCTATATTCTGCATTCTATATTCTGCATTCTGCATTCTGCATTCTATATTCTATATTCTACATTCTATATTCTGCAGTCTATATTCTGCATTCTGCATTCCATATTTTGCATTCTGCATTCTATATTTTGCATTCTGCATTCTTCTTTCTGTATTTGCCTTCTATATTCTACATTCTATATTCTACATTCTGCATTCTGCACCCTCAATCCTACATTCTGCATTCTGCATTCTTCATTCATTCTATATTTGCGTTCTGCATTCTGCATTTGCATTCTACATTCTATATTCTACATTCTATATTCTGCATTTGTATTCTATATTCTGCATTCTATATTTTGCATTCTGCATTCTGTATGTTGCGTTCTGCATTCTGCATTCTATATTCTTCATTCTGCATGTGCATTCTGCATTCTATCGTCTGTATTTTGCATTCTATACTCTGCATGCTTCATTCTGCATTCCGTAATTTGTGTTCTTCATTCTATAGTCTGCATTCTGTATTCTTTTGGAAGGAGATGGGGGAGGGCCAAACTTCGGCATTCCAGAAAGGAACAAGAGGGGGAAAAAGTATCTTCCCCCCCAACTGGTGAATGGGTAGGGGAGAGGTGGGGGGGTCCCCGAGTCGTTCCTTTGGAATTGTACTGACTAATTTAAAGTAGGAAAAGCGGGTCCAGCTAGATGATCACTGAAGGGCCCTCTTTGTTCATAGTATTGTAGAAGAGAAATTGTGCTTGCAAATGTATCCAGTTGAAATAAAAGGCAGACACATTCCTTCTTTGATGTAGAACCAGGGAGGAGAGGCCCCTCAGTTGTCAGAGATACAAGCATTTTGGTGATTTACACTTTAAAGGTAAGAGAGACAAGGATGACCATATTTTTGTATCAACAAGAGATAATTTGAATCTATGCTTCAGTAATCTACATGAAGAATTATGAATGTTGGCAGAGAATAAAATGAAACAGAAATTAGGAAGTGTCAATTAAAAATGACAAATGTATATGACCATATGAATTGCTGAGTTAACAGAATCCTTTGTTTGACGCTTATAAAGTTGGACTCTCATGTTCATTACTTTGCTCAGATTCTTTAGGTAGCAATACCTGTCTGAACCTTATTGCAATAATAAAGCTGACTCTGTCTGCCCGAAAGGATGTCTTCTCAATTCCTTCTTCCATAGCAAATTTGTGTAGAATTGGAAGTGGTGTGTGTGTGGGGGGGGGTGTCTAGAGCTGTGAAGAAACGGGGTTCGGCTTGGCTGCTGCTTCCTCCAGCAGCTTCACAAGGGGGTCCCTGTCAATCCGGAAGACGTGCCAGTTATCACGGATGGTGACGTCCACGGCTCCTCTCTTGCGGAAGAAATCGGTCGTGGCCTGATGCTTCTGGGGTGAGACGAACCGGAATTGGGAGCATCCTTTTTCCAGGGTGATCTGGGGATAAAAGGTTAAAAACCAGGTTTGTTTGATTCTGGACAGGCCCTTAGGGGCCCATGGACTGGATTAGGGGAAGACTTGCTGGCTAGACTGCTCCCCAATGGGTCTTACCTTGGCTGCTCGGTTCAGCAAGGCGGTGCCAACTCCTCTCCCTGGCCAAGAAGAAAAGGGGGAGTGAAGAGAGAGAGAGAGAAAGAAAGAAAGAAAGAGAGAGAGAGAGAAGAAAGAGAGAAGAAAGAGAGAGGGAGGGAGAAAAAGAGAGAGGAGGGGGAGAAAGAGAGAGAGAAAGAGAGAAGAAAGAGAGAGAGGGAGGGAGAAAGGGAGAGAGAAGAAAGAGAGGGAGGGTGGGAGAAAGAGAAAGGGGAGAGCGAGGGGGAGAGAGAGAAAGAGAGGGAGGGAGGGAGAGAGAAAAGGAAAGAGAAAGGAGGGGAGAGAGAGGGGGAGAGAGAGAGAGAAAGAGAGAGGGAGGGAGGGAGAAAGGGAGAGGAGGGGAGAGAGAGGGGGAGAGAGAAAGAGGGTGGAGAAAGGAGGGGGAGAGAAGAAAGAGAGAGAGAAGAAAGAGAGAAAGAGAGGGAGGGAGAAAGGGAGAGAGAAGAAAGAGGGAGGGTGGGAGAAAGAGAAAGTAGGGGAGAGAGAAAGAGAGAAAAGAGAAAGAGAGAAGAAAGAGGGGGAGGGAAGGAGAAAGAGAGAGGAGGGGAGAGAGAGGGGGAGAGAAAGAGAGAGAGAGAGAAGAGAAGAAAGAGAGAGAAAGACGGGGAGAAAGAGAGAAGTAAGAGAAAGAAAGGGAGAAAGAGAGAGGAGGGGGAGAGGAAGAGAGAGAAAGAGAGAGAGAAGAGAGAGAAAGAGAGAGAAGAAAGAGAGGGAGAGAGAAAGAGAAGGAGAGAGAGAGAAAGAGAAGAGAGAGAGAAAAGAGGAAGAGAGAGAAAAAGGGGAGAAAGAGAGAGAGAGAAAGATCAATTTAATATTTTATTTCAAAAGAAGAATTGAGGGGCACATGACATGGACTTTGTAATTTTTTAACCAACACAATTATTTTGTACTTTAATTTAACTTATTTTTTTCTCTTTTAAAATAACGTAGAGCTTCATTGGAGCTTGGAATATAGGGAAGACTTTGATGCCGTGGTGGTACGGATCGATTAGCCGGCTTTTAACATTCCTAAACTGAAAAGATCATTTACAGAAGGAGGTGTGGAGACTGATTCTCCGGAGAAGAAAAAAAAAAAGTTTATTCCTCGCAACCAACTGGCATCTGGGTATGTAACTTCAAACAAAGTTTGTGGTTGATTTGCGATGCAAAGGAGGGATTACTCTTATCTTGCCCAACCAACTCTCCTCATTCGGTTTTTTTCTTTGTTGTGTTTCCTATAACTAGGAATGTAAGACGGCTCTCGGGGTTCTCCCTTTTCGTCGAGAGATCCTGCTTTATTAGGGTCAGGGTTCGCCCCGAATTTCTCCGCTACCTCTGAATTCTGGCATCACGTAGAGATCTTCGCCGAAGAGAACCGGGCCGTCCCAGGTGCAGTAGGTCAGGTAGTGGAATTGATAGCCGACAATGGTGTGTCCTGCAACGAAAAAGGAGCAGCAAAAAGAGTCAACGACGAGGAGACTGAAAGAAAGGATCAACCTGAATTCTGCAGAGGGGGACGACGGATGCGTTGGCATCGTCATTCACGGGGCGGGCAGTGAATTTCACGTACGTTTCTCGCTGTGGCCCGTTGCAAGAATTTTCTTGGTTCTTCGTGGCGATGCATTAAGGTCTCTGAGAACCAGGTTGTGAAACAGTTCAAGGGTTTTGGTAGAGTAGAATAGAATAGAATAGAATAGAATAGAATAGAATAGAATAGAATAGAATAGAATAGAATAGAATAGAATAGAATTGAATTCAGGAATGGAATGGAGAGGAGAAGAGAAAAGAAAAGAGAAGAGAGAGAGAGAAGAAAGAGAGAGAGAGAGGAGGGGGGAGAGAGGAACAGAACAGAACAGAACAGAACAGAATAGAATAGAATAGAATAGAATAGAATAGAATAGAATAGAATAGAATAGAATAGAATAGAATAGAATATAGAATTGAATTGAATTCAGGAATGGAATGGAGGGGAGAAGAGAAAAGAAAAGAGAAGAGAGAGAGAAGAAAGAGAGAGAGGAGGGGGGAGAGAGCAATAGAATAGAATAGAATAGAATAGAATAGAATAGAATAGAATAGAATAGAATAGAATATAGAATTGAATTGAATTCAGGAATGGAATGGAGGGGAGAAGAGAAAAGAAAAGAGAAGAGAAGAGAGAGAGAGAAGAAAGAGAAAGAGAGAGGAGGGGGAGAGAGGAATAGAATAGAATAGAATAGAATAGAATATAGAATTGAATTGAATTCAGGAATGGAATGGAGGGGAGAAGAGAAAAGAAAAGAGAAGAGAGAGAGAGAAGAAAGAGAGAGAGAGGAGGGGGAAGACAGTAGAATAGAATAGAATAGAATAGAATAGAATAGAATAGAATAGAATAGAATAGAATAGAATTTTGGGCCAGGATGGAGTCATAAGGGGCCTGGAAGGGGGCACCTATTCTATCTATCTATCTATCTATCTATCTATCTATCTATCTATCTATCTATCTATCTACCTACTTACCTACCTACCTACCCACCCACTCACCCATCCATCCATCCATCCATCCATCATCTCTCTCTTCTATATCATCTATCTATCTATCTATCTGTCTATCTATCTGTCTGTCTGTCTATCTATCTGGTCGGACATTCATTCATTCATTCATTCATTCATCCATTCATTCATTGCCCGCCTTTTTTTTTTTTGTTTTTACAAGTAAGTTGAAGCAGTGAATATACCTATGACTCTTTCCTCTTCCTATTTTCCTCACAGCAACAATCCTGTGAGGTAGGTTGGGTTGAGAGAGAGGGACAGGCCCAAAGTCACCCAGCCGGTTTTCATGCCTAAAGCGGGGCTAGAACTCACCATCGCCTGGGCAATTGGCCCAAAGTCACCCAGCTGTCTTTCATGCCTAAAGCGGAACTAGAACTCACAACCTCCTGATGATTGGCCCAAAGTCACCCAGCCAGCTTTCAGTCCTTTGGATCGATCTAGAACTCACAATCTCCTGGTTTCCAGCCTGGCACCTTAATCACTAGACCAAATTGGCACATTCTTCCATTTGCTCGGGCACCGTAACTGACCCAACAATGTTGATGTATAACATATATTTTTGAGGGTTGCCTTCTCCTTCATCCTCGATTCCCATGGTCCATCTCTGGCCCTGCAGCCCCCTTTCCCACCCTCCCAAGGGCTGTGCTTTCCCCCTTTCCCCCTCCCCAACAAGGGGACCCCTGATCTCTTGCCGTACCGTCTTTGCTTTTCCGTGCGGGGGGCACCTCGGCCACCAGATACCTGAAGATGGCATCTTTTTCAAACCCATCTTTTTGGAGAGCTGCGGAAGTTCATACAATAATCATAATCATAAGTTTATTTGTCAAGCATATATAAAATAACAGGTAAACGTATAAACATAATTTGAATACATGGAAAGAGTAAGTAAAAAGGAATATTAGGACAGGGACGGAAGGCACCTGGTGCACTTATGCACGCCCCTTACAGACCTCTTAGGAATGGGGTGAAGTCTACAGTAGACAGTTTAAGGTTAAAGTTTTGGGGGGTTTTGGGATTAAACTACAGAGACAGGTAGTGCATTCCAGGCACTGACCGCTCGGTTACCGAAGTCGTATTTTCTGCAATCGAGTTTGGAGCGGTTTACCTGGAGTTTGTATCTATTGTTTGCTCGTGTATTGTTGTGGTTGAAGCTGAAGTAGTCGTTGACAGGAAGGACATTGTGGCAGATAATTTTATGTACTACGCTTAGGTCAGACCGAAGTCGGCGTAGTTCTAAGTTGCCTAAACCCAAAATTTGGAGTCTGGTGGCATAAGGTATTTTACTACAGTTAGAGGAATGGAGGATTCTTCTCGTAAAATATCTCTGGACTCTCTCGATTGTATTTATGTCCGATACGCAGTGCGGGTTCCAGACCGACGAGCTGTATTCAAGAACTGGTCTAGCAAAGGTTTTGTACGCTCTAGTTAGTAGTACAACATTACCAGGGAAGAAGCTACTCAAGATTAGGTTAACAACTCTTAATGCCTCTTTGGCAATGTTGTTACAGTGGGCTCGGGCACTTAAATCTTTAGAAACGAGTACTCCAAGGTCCTTGACAGAGTGAGGGTCGTCTACAAGGTCATGTCCATCTAATTTGTATTTTATGTTTTGATTTTTTTTGACAGAGCATTTGTTGGTTGAGATTTGAAGTTGCCCCTTGTTAGACCAGGGGTCTGCAACTTTAAACACTCAAAAGAGCCATTTGGACCCGTTTCCCACAGAAAAGAAAACACCGGGAGCCACAAAACCCCATCCGATGCCTGACTATTTCTCGAGCGGCCACAAAATCTAGCATATCAGTGGTGGGTTCCTCCCGGTTCGTGAGAGCCGGTAGCGGCGATGATATGACGTCACCGAACCGGTTCTCTGTCTTTGGGAGCTGGGCCCTCTCGCCCGCCCCGGCGTTATACCGACCTTATATTTCTTCTTTTTTTTCGCCCAGCGGAGAGGTGCGGCAGAGCGGATTGCCGCACCGCAGCTGGGCAGATTCGCAACGCGCTTGCGCAAAGCGCAAGTTTGGTTCGCGAGCATGCGCACGGCGATCGCGCGCAACCGAAGATGCTATCGCACACAACGCGCGCACACAAAGAGAAGCGGTAGTAAAGCTGGTTAGAACCCACCCCTGTAGCATATGTAGTTGAATTAAACGTTCTGTTTTCTTCTGAAACTTTTCTTTTCTTGGATTTATCCGTGCTTGGCCTATCGGGGTTGAAAAGCTCAATAAATTACACGCCAGCGGGTATCACATATTGGCGGGATATTTTGAGTGACAGGGAGCCGCAGCAGACGGGTGAAAGGACCATATGCGGCTCCAGAGCCGTAGATTCCTGACCTCTGGGTTAGACCAATCTGACACCTAGTTAAGTTCAGACAAGTTCATCAAGTTAAAACAGGTTAAAGTTTAAACCGCTTGTTTGGCGATTAAACAAAGTTTTCCGTTTGATCTCTCCGAGAGTGGAGTGGAAGGCAGGGGGAAAAAAAATGGCAGCCCTGATACACAAAACACACACACACCATTTTGAAAAAGCTCGCTGGGAGATCGGAGTTGCCGATTGTGGAGGGTTTTTTTTTTTTTTTACGAATTAAGAGGCAAAATCTTTGTATTTTAGATTTCGATCAACTAAGAAAAAAAGTTTTAATTGAAAGAGAGAGACTCCAAGGATCGCCGGGACCTGTTTTGGAGATTACAATTTAACAGATGAACAGAGTCGGAAGGGATCTTGGAGGTCATTTAGTCCATCCCCCCTCCCACCCAAGCAGGAGACCCCCCCACCATTTCTGACAGATGGCAGTTCGGCTTCTTCTTGAAAGCTTCAAGGGATGAAGCTCCCACAACTTCATCCATTTAGAAAGGAGGCTCCTCTAAACGGAAGTTACGGTCGTAAGAAGAGGACCTTGGTTCCATTAAACACTTTTTTTTTTGAGTTTTGGTTGCATCACGAAGATGTTGGCTTGTGTTTCTTACCTTCTGGAGAAGTTCTCACCTGGTGGAGAGCGTTGTGAGACACCGCCAGTTCCTGAAAAAGATGGAGATGCTCGTGAGTGGACCAGAACATTCTGGGTTCTTCTCCGGGGTCTCACTCCAGCGAGGAGATTCCCAAACAGAGTCCATTTCTCTGTCCTCTCCATCAATCCTCAACTTCAGAAAACCACTTCTTTGCCTATAGTTGCCCCAACAGTAGGGAAAGACCAAGATGGGTTCTTCGCTCTCCACATCCCACCCAACTCCATCCATCCACTCCAAAGTCAAGGTTCTCCTTACTGGGAAAGGTGGAAGGAAAGAGAAGAAGCGGGAGGATGTCCAGGAAGGTGGAGGAACTCAAGTCCTACTGGAGATGGGGGCGTCATTGGAAGAGCAGAAGGACCAGGGTGGAGACAAGTCTTCATGGAGAACATCTAGGTTGTTAAAGAGTTGACATGGCCTTGATGTCATCATCAATCAATCAATTTCTATTGAGGTATGCCATCCAACCTCAAGAGAAGTCCATAATGGTGGGAAAGGTGGAAGGGAAGAGAAGAAGAGGACAACCAGAAGAAAGGTGGATGGACTGAGGTGTAGTGGTGATGGAGACACCATGAGAAGACCCGAAGGATCAGGTTGGAGACAGATCTCCATGGAGAACATCTAAGAGGTTGCTAAGAATTGCATTGCTTTGATCACATCACATTAATCAATCATTTAATTTCTAATGAGGCAACCTATCCAGAGAAGTTCATAATGGTGGGACAGATGGAAGAGAAGAGAAGAAGACAACCCAGAAGGAAGGTGGATGAACTAGGGTGTAGGTGTGATGGGGGACACCCTTAGAAGACCTGAAGGATCAGGTTGGAGACAGATCTTCACAGAGAACGTCTACGGGATCAATCAGAACTGATCAGATGGAAGAACATCAATCCATGGGAAGACCCAGCTGTCTTGAGAAATCCATAAAGTTGGAAGGAAGGAGAAGATTAGGAGGACCAGCAGCAAGGGGGAAGGACTCAGTTATAGTGATGATGGAGGCAGAGTTGAAGGACCAGGGTGGAGACAGATCTTCATCTAGGAGGTTGTTAAGATTGACACTATCTTTATGGTCATCATCAATCAATCAATTTCTATTAAGGCAACCCATACAATCTCTAGAGAAGTCCATAAGGGTGGGAAAGGTGAAAGAGAAGAGGACAACCAGAGGGAAGGTGGATGGACTGAGGTGTAGTGGTGATGGAGACACCATTAGAAGACACGAAGGACCAGGTTGGAGAGAGATCTTCATGAAGAACATCTAAGTAGGTCAGTATTTTTCAACCTTGGAGACATTAAGTTGGGTGGACTTCAACTATCAGAAACTACCTTGCTGGCTGGGGAATTGTGGGAGTTGAAGTTCACCCAACTTAAAAGTCTCCAAGGTTGAGAAGCCCCCTTTAGATGGTCATATTGGATTCATGGCCCATAACGAATCAATCAAAACCAAAGTTATGGTCAATCCCCAGCCCACCGCCTTCCTCCTGACCCCTTGAGACCCCCTCTTCTGTCCTTCCCAGCCCCCACACCGTCCAGCTTCTCACCCTAACCAGCCGCATCACATCCCGAACGTCCTTTTTGGCCCAAGGACGGACAAGGAAGCTCATGGTGGTCAGGAGACGTCTTGAAGAACCTCCGTCGTTCCTCCGCTGGACGCTGGTCCTTTAAAGCCCATGCCTGACCCTTTGGCCCCATTGCCGGCCGGCTTTCTCCGCTCGGTTGCATGCCCTCGATGACCACGGATGGTGGGAGGCCCTCAGAGGAGGAAGCTGGCCTGATGTGAAGGAGATCAGAAGTCACATCTTGATCTTTAACACAGAGATTTTTTTTTGTCCCTGCCTTGCAGACGTCTTGTTCCTTGTTGCAAATTAACATTCTTGGGCACTGATCTCTTTCGCACTCGGCTCCGTTTCGGACTCTGTCATGCTTGGGAGAGTGCCAAGAGTCCCCTTGTGGGCACTGGACTTGAGAGGACCCTGCCCTTCCGGACACTGGTGTCATCCTTTCCGCGTGATGAGTTGAAGGCACGCGCCTTCAAGGGGTCAGTTAAAGACACAAGATCAGAATTTCCATGGCATGCAAACCTGGTTAGTTGTAACTTCAGTTAGGTAGTGGAGTTGTGCCTTGGCTGGGTGGACTTTGGGCCAGTCACCAGGAGACGGTGAGTTCTAGTTTCACCCTAGAAAAACCAGCTAGGTGACTTTGGTCCAATCACCAGGCGATGGTGAGTTCTAGTTTCACTCTAGAAAAACCAGCTAGGTGACTTTGGTCCAATCACCAGGCGATGGTGAGTTCCAGTTTCACCCTAGAAAAACCAGCTAGGTGACTTTGGGCCAATCACCAGGAGATGGTGAGTTCCAGTTTCACCCTAGAAAAACCAGCTAGGTGACTTTGGGCCGATCACCAGGAGATGGTGAGTTCTAGTTTCACTCTAGAAAAACCAGCTAGGTGACTTTGGGCCAATCACTAGGAGGCTGTGAGTTCTAGTTTCACTCTAGAAAAACCAGCTAGGTGACTTTGGTCCAATCACCAGGAGATGGTGAGTTCGAGTTTCACTCTAGAAAAACCAGCTAGGTGACTTTGGGCCAATCACTAGGAGATGGTGATTTCTAGTTTCACTCTAGAAAAACCAGCTAGGTGACTTTGGGCCAATCACTAGGAGGCTGTGAGTTCTAGTTTCACTCTAGAAAAACCAGCTAGGTGACTTTGGGCCAATCACTAGGAGATGGTGAATTCCAGTTTCACCCTAGAAAAGCCAGCTAGGTGACTTTGGGCCAATCACTAGGAGGCTGTGAGTTCTAGTTTCACCCTAGAAAAGCCAGCTAGGTGACTTTGGGCCAATCACTAGGAGGCTGTGAGTTCTAGTCCTGCCTTAGGTATCAAAGTTGGCTAGGTGACTTTGGTCCAATCACCAGGAGATGGTGAGTTCTAGTCCTGCCTTAGGCACAAATGCCAGCTAGGTGACTTTGGGCCAATCACCAGGAGACGGTGAATTCTAGTTCTGTCTTAAGCACGAAAGCCAGCTGGGTGGCTTTGGGCCAATCACCAGGAGACAGTGAGTTCTAGTCCCGCCTTAGGCATAAAAGAGGGATGGGTTACCTTGGGCCAATCACCAGGAGACTGGGAGTTCTAGTCCCGCCTTAGACACGAAAGCCAGCTGGTTGACTTTGGGCCCAGTCCATCTCTCACTGCCCAACCGACCTCGCAGGGTGTTGTTGTGTGGAAAAGAGAAGGAGGAAGGATTATTATTATTATTTACGTAAATATTATTATTATTTAACCGTCATAAATATGAGTTAATTGCCGAGAGACTGAATTTGGATCCCGGGATGAAAAATGGTCAGAAGTCAGAGTTTTCAGTGCCGTCGTAACTTGGAACGGTCGCTAAGAGGACCGTTGTAAGTAGGGGACTTGCGGGACGGATGCTGGAGCTGGCGTGACCAGGAGGGGGTGCCCCTGTCTGCCGTTAAACAAAACGGAACTGCAAAATCTTGATTTTTGGCATTCGCAGTGGTCTACCCTGCAGGGTTCTGCAGTGCATCAGGTCTCTCTTCAACTGAGTTGACATTGGCCACTCCAGCTTTCCAAATACAGGTAATCCTCGACTTACGATAGTTCATTTAATGACCGTTTTTCACACTTACGACCGTTTCGGCATATGATAATTCAGAAAGTTGGCAACTGAGTCATATTTATGACGGTCCCGCGGTTACCCTTTTGCGACCTTCTGGACGAGCAAAGTGCAGGGGGAAGCCGGATTCACTTAACGCCCACGTGACTCACTTAACAACGGGCCGCGATTCACTTAACAACAGTGGCCAGAAAGGTCGTGAAAGGGAGCAAAACGTCGCTTAGCCAATGTTTCGCCTAGCAGAAGAAATTTTGGGCTCTGTTGCGGTCACAACTTAGTTCTTTAATTTAATTCAACCATTCAACTAATTGAGCTAATTAATTCAGATTTAATTCTCTCTGATATTTAAGGAGGAATTTAAAGACAATACTGTACCCGGAAGTTTCAATTTAAAACATCCGGGGTGGTGGTGTCTACTCTTCGGATTCTTATCTCTATGCGCAGAAAGATGGCGCGGAGCCTGAAACCCTCCAAATCTCGCGAGACGCGGCGTGGCTTCAGAGGGCGGGAGCCCGAACTGTCATGGCGGGGCCCTTTCGCCGCCCGTCGCCTCAACGCGGGGAAGAAGCTTCCGGGAGGGCAGGAGAAGGCGGGCCGCCTTTCGCCTCCTCCTCCCGGGGAAAGCTGCCGCGGGGAGGCCCGGAGCTCCCCTCTTACAGCGCTCCGCAATTCTACATGCATCGTATCGTTTCGCACCGTTACGATGGTGACACGTGTCGACCCCCGCATAGCCAGACACGTGTCAGCGCTTTCCCGTGACGCTGCACCGCCGGGTCAGGAGGCTCAATTTGAAGGGTGGCCGAGTTTAATGTATTATTATTATTTCATCCAATGGATTGATAATTCCTTGTTATAAATCGATTGAAGGTTGTCCAGCCCTTAATTTATTAAGTTGATCATTTATTAAAAAATAATGATTAATGAATTAATATGTTGATAAATTTATTAAAAATTAATATAAGGACGACCGGCCCTTGACTTGTCATTGCATTCAACTGTTTTATTACTATGCATTAAGTTAATTGATGTAATTATGGCCATCCTTTCATTTATTAAATTGAATTAATCATAAATTAAATCATAAATATTAAATTAATCACAAATGAAGGAAGGACGCCCTGAGTTTGTTATTTCATTGAATTGTGTAATAATTTTTTACGATACATAAAATTATTGATATAATGAAGGATACCCCCTTTATTATTTATTAAATTAATCGTCATAAATGAAGGAAGGAAGTTTGTTATTTCATCAAATTGTGTAATATTTTACTATATGATACATAAAATTATTGATATAATGAAGGACACCCCACTAATTTATTATTTATTAAATTAATCGTAAATGAAGGAAGTTTGTTATTTCATTGAATTGTGTAATAATTTTTTACGATACATAAAATTATTGGTGTAATGAAGGACACCCCTTCATTTATAATTTATTTAATTAATTGTCATAAATGAATGGACACCCCTTAGTTTGTTATTGAATTGTGTAATAATTTATGCATAAAATAATAAAGGACACCCCCTTTATTATTTATTAAATTAATAATAAATGAAGGAAGGAAGTTTGTTATTTCACTGAATTGTGTAATAATGTTGTACAATACATAAAATTATTGGTGCAATGAAGGACACCTTCATTTATTATTTAATTAATCATCATAAATGAATGGACACCCCTTAGTTTGTTATTTCATTGAACTGTGTAATAATTTATGCATAAAATTATTGATATAATGAAGGACACCCCTTTAATTTATTCTTTCTTAAATTAATCATAAATGAATGGGAAATCCCTTAATTTGTCATTTCACTAAATTGTGAAATAATTTACCATTATACTTAAAGTTATTGATGCAATCAAGGACATCCCTTTAATTGATTATTTATTAAATCAATCCTTTTGACACATTTATTGTAATTTAATTTGATGACTGTACAGGCAGTCCTCGACTTAACGACCACAATTGAGTCCAAAGTTTCTGTTGCTGAGTGAGACATTTGTTGTAGTGAGTTTTGCCCCATTTTACGACCTTCCTTGCTACGGTTGTTAAGTGAATCTGCCTTCCCCTTTGACTTTGCTTGTCGGAAGGTCGCAAAAGGGAATAATAACCGGAGACATTGCAACTGTCATAAATGTGAATCAGCGGTCAAGCATCCGAATCGAAATCACCTGACCAATGGTCACAAGTGTGAAAAACGGTCATAAGTCCCATTTTTCAATGCCGTTGTAACTTCCAACAGTCACAAAACGAATGGTTATAAATCAAGGACTGCCTGTATTAACAAAGGACTAGTATCTTGGTTTTAAATGTCAATTTCCTTGCTTTATCCAATACAAGGAAATCTTTATCTACTACTACTAAATTAATTCTGTTTTGGTCTGGAATACTTCTACCCAGAATAACTTGCTACCATTTCAACATAATCAACATTAATATATATATATATATATATTTTAAATCTACAGAAACCTCATTTCCTCTTGGCCTCCGTTTCCTTCCGAAATTGGGATGAATAAAACCGCTTGAAGGTGAATCTGGAATTTTGGCTCTAGCCAGGATGAATGCTTCGTAGAAACGCCGCCCAAGTAGAGTCTCGCTTAGTGACCGTCGTCTCGAAGACCCTTTTGAAGAATTCCTGATGGACGCCGAACTCTCTGCAGAGGGTCCTCCGGTTATGCCGGATTTGCCACAGTTAACCGACAATGGTGGGGAAGCTGGAGAAACATCTGGACCAGCTTCTAAAGTCCCGAGGCTAAACGGAGCTCGAGAAGAAGAAAATCCAGCTGTCCATGGACTTTCTCGAGAGGAAGAAGAATCCAGCGTCATGGACGCCGCGCTGGACTCCGAGGAAAAGCTGGACAACGAGAAGGAGGAGGAGGAAGTAGTTGAAGAAAATGAAGCATGGACCGACGGAGGAGAATATTAGTGAGTTGCAGGTCTTCTGAATGAAACCCGGCTCAGTTTAGACAGGACCACGGGGCCTTCCGTGATCCTGGAGAAAGGAAGATCTCGGAATAGGTTTCTCCTCCTGGATATGGACCTAGAAGAAGAATAGGGTTGGAGGAGATCTTCTGCTCTGTGGTTTTGTGGCTTGGCCTGGTTAGAAGGCAGTTGGGGAAGGCAGTTTAGCGAGGGTCTCGGAGTTTGGAGTTTTTTACTTGTGGACGTCTCATGACCCAAGTAGGTAACTTCATCAGTGCTGGAAGGGGAGTGGGGTTTGCAGAGAAAGGGAGGAGGAGAACGGGAGAAGGAGAGAAAGGAAGAAGGAAGGAGGAGGAGGAGGACAAAGACTGTAGGTTCCTGGGTGCTCTCTAAACTTGGTGGTTTTCTTGTGGACGTCTCATGACCCAACTAGATAACTTCATCAGTGCTAGGAGGTTTGCAGACAGGAGGAGGAAGAGGACTGTGGGTTCCTTGATGGTCTCTGAGCTTGGTTATGTTCTTGTAGGTTATTTTCATGACCCAAACCTTGGTAACATCATCAGTCATCGTGATGGTAGATTCGTTGAAGGTCGATTAGTTAGCAGTATTTATAGTATTGGTTAGTAGCAGTTAGTAGGTTAGTTCACGAGATGCGACTGGCCTATTTCTCCTTGTCTCCTAGCTATCCGGCGTACGACTTCGTGGAGGCCCCCCGACTTTTGACAGGCTCGTGGGCCGAGTATAGTCGCACCCCAGAAAACTTCTTGAAGGGCTGCAAGTGGTAAGTAGCCGGCGGAGAGCTCTTTCGTTGGGCAAGTGGGGCTACCTGGGTCTTGGAGACGAAGGCCCCCTTCCCACTTCAGTCAATCAGAAGAGAGTTGGAAGGGACCTTGGAGGTCTTCTAGTCCAACCCCCTGCTTGGCTGTCCAATCTCTTTTTAAAAACGTCCAGTGTTGGAGCATTCACAACTTCTGGTGGCAAGCAGTTCCACTGGTTAATTGTCCTCGCTGTTGGGAAGTTTCTTCTTTAATTCCAGGTTGCTTCTCTCCTTGATGAGTTTCCATCCGTTGCTTCTTGTCCTGCCTTCTGGTGCTTTGGAGAATAATTTGACCCCCTCCTCTTCTTTGGGGCAGCCCCTCGAATACTGGGATAATGCTATAATGTCCCCCCTAATTCTTCTTTTCTGCAGACTAGTCAAACCCAAATTCTGCAACCGTTCTTTGTAGATTTTAGTCTCCAGGCCTTTGATCATCTTAGTCCCTTGTTCTGGATTTGGGTCGTTGGGTTCTTCTGTCTGGTGCTGTCCCTTAAGACATGGAGAATTCTCCAACCTACTCCAGGAGATCTTCTTCTCCTTGGGTGGGACTGGACAGAAGAAGCCCACCCAGAGACCAGGAGACTGGTCCCAGCAGCGATGGAGGTGGTGGGAAGGGCGAAAGAAGGAAAAAGAAGGCAGCTGAATGACTGGAAGGGAAGGGGTTAAAAATGGGAGAAAGAAGGATTCTATGGGGCAAGGAGATGGGCACAAATTCCAGTTGAAAGTAGGTGAGAAACTCTTAGAAGGAAGATAATAGATCTCCACAGCAGAATTTTTTCGGGTCGATCCGGTATTTCTCAACCCCAGCAACTTTAAGATGTGTGGACTTCAACCCCCAGAATTTCTTTTAAGGTGTGGGGATTTTCACTCGCAGAATTCCCTTTGAGATGGGTGGAGTTTGATTCCAGAATTCCCTTTAAGAGAAATGGACTTCAACTCCCAGAATTCCCCAGCCAGTGTGATTTAAGAGAAATGGACTTCAACTCCCAGAATTCCCCAGCCAGTGTGATTTAAGAGAAATGGACTTCAACTCCCAGAATTCCCCAGCCAGTGTGATTTAAGAGAAATGGACTTCAACTCCCAGAATTCCCCAGCCAGTGTGATTTAAGAGGGGTGGACTTCAACTCCCAGAATGCCCCAGCCAATGTGCTTTAAGAGAAATGGACTTCAACTCCCAGAATTCCCCAGGCAGTGTGCTTTAAGATGGTGGACTTCAACTCCCAGAATTCCCCAGCCAACGTGCTTTAAGGTGGTGGACTTCAACTCCCAGAATTCCTCAGCCAACGTGCTTTAAGATGGTGGACTTCAACTCCCAGAATTCCTCAGCCAGCGTGCTTTAAGATGGGTGGACTTCAACTCCCAGAATTCCCCAGCCAACGTGCTTTAAGGTGGTGGACTTCAACTCCCAGAATTCCCCAGCCAACGTGCTTTAAGAGGGGTGGACTTCCACTCCCAGAATTCCCCATGCCGGCTGGGGAATTCTGGGAGTTGAAGTCCACCCATCGTAAACCTTGCTGAGGTTGAGAAACATTGGAATGAAACGATTTTTGGTCAGCTTTGTGTTCTCCTCCTCCCCAAGTTTGTGGCCGAATAAAAAATAATGACTCGCTTCGTGAGATGGGCTGGGAGCGGAACCCCTCTTGAATGGGGGGAGACCCTCTTTTGGGGTGTGTCTGACCCCCCTCCCCTCCTTCTACAGGGCCCCCGATGGGACTTGCCTGGTTACCAACAGTGCCGACAACACGCTGCGAATATACAATCTTCCTGTGGAGTTGTATGCGGAGCAGTGGGGAGACGTAGCTGAAATGGTAGGTGGATTTATTGGTCCGTTTGGGCTCCCCGGCAGTCCTCGACTTACGACAGGTTTGTTTCGTGACCGTTCAAAGTTACGACGGCGCTGAAGGAAAGGGGCGTAGGATCGTATTTACGACGGTCGCAGCGTCCCGGAGGGTGTGTGTGTGTGTGTGTGTGTGTGTGTGTGTGTGTGTGACGCCATCCCATTTTGCGACCTGACGAGCCAAGTCCGTGAGGGGGAAGCCGGATTTGCTTAACGACCACGTCACTCGTTTAAACAACCGTGGTGATTCGCTTAACGATTGTGGCAGGGAAGGTCGTAAAACGGGGCGACGCCGATTCAACGAATGTCTCGCTCGGCCATTGAAAATTTGGGCCTCTCTTGTGGTCGTAAGTTGAGGGCTTGCCTGTTGAATAAGTCAGTGTATAAATAAGCAAATCTACTTAATGATGGTAACGGAGTTGGAAGGGACCTTGGAGGTTATCTAGTCCAACCCCCCTGCTCACGCCAGAGACCCATACGAGGGATTCGAACCGCCGAAATGCCGACTTTTCTGATCGACAAGCTCAGTGTCTTACAGGCCAGTCCTTGATTTACAACTACAATTGGGGGCTGAATTTCTGTTGCTAAGCCAGGCAGTTCTTTAGGGAGTCACACCCATTTTTGGGAAGCCACTGTTGTTAAGTGAATCACGCAGTCGTTAAGCAAATCTGGCTTTCTCCATTTCTTTTGCTTGTCGAAGGTCACTCCCCTTTGTAAAAAAATGCAAGTTGTCAAGTGCCTAAATTTTAAACACGTGACCGCAGGGATGTTGTCATAAGTGTGAGGACGGTCATAAGTGCCCTTTTTTCAGTGCTGTTGTCACTTCAGGCACTAAAGGGATGGTCGTAAGTCGAGACTGCCTGTACTCCTTCCATCCTTCTCCTGTTTTCTCCCAAACAATGCTGGCTGCAGCGTGGAGCTCCCTCCAGAAAGAGCCTCAGTTGTGACTGCCGAATTGTGGATGTGTGTGGGAGGGAACAGGCCACACTGTGGAAGGGAGGGAAGGAGAAAGGGAGGGAGGAGATAGAAAAGGAAGGAAGGAAGAAAAAGGAAAGAAAGGAAGGTGGGGGAAAGGAAGAAGAAAAGGAAGGAAGGAGATTGGGGAGAAGGGAAGGAAGGAGATGAGAAAAGGAAAGGAAGAAAGGGAGAAATGAAATAGAAAAGGAAGAAGGAGATGGGGAGAAGGGAAGGAAGGAAGGAGATGAGAAGAAGGAAGGAAGGAGAGAAAAGGAAGGAAGAAAATAGAAAAGGAAAGGAAGAAAGGAAGAAATGAAATAGAAAAGGAAGAAGGAGATGGGGAGAAGGGAAGGAAGGAAGGAAAGAGAGAAGGAAGGAAGAAAATAGAAAAGGAAAGGAAGAAAGGGAGAAATGAAAGAAAAGGAAGAAGGAGATGAGAGAAGGAAGGAAGGAGATGAGAAGGAAGGAAGGAAGAAAATAGGAAAGGAAAGGGAGAAAGGGAGAAATGAAATAGAAAAGGAAGAAGGAGATGAGAAGGAAGGAAGGAAGGAGAGAAAAGGAAGAAAATAGGAAAGGAAAGGAAGAAAGGGAGAAATGAAATAGAAAAGGAAGGAAGGAGATGAGAAGGAAGGAGAGAGACGAGATGAGGAAGGAAGGAAAAAAGGAAAGGAAGAAAGGGAAGGAAAGGAAGAAGGGAAAGAGGAAATAGAAAAAAAGGAAGGAGATGGGGAGGGAAAGAGGAGAGAGAAAAGGAAGAAAGAAAATAGAAAAGGAAAGAAGGAGGGAGGGAGGGAGAGAAATGAAATAGAAAAGAAAGAAGGAGACGGGGAGGAACAGAGAGGTAGGAAGGAGATAGGGAAGGAAGGAAGGAAGGAAGGAAGGAAGGAAGGAAGGAAGGAAGGAAGGAAGGAATGTGAATCTGCCTGAATTCACACCTCCAGTCCTGTCTTTGATCTTTGGGGAGCAAATCCTTGGGGGAATTCTGGGAGTTGAAGTCCCCCCATCTTCAAGGCCGAGAAAGAAAGGCTGCTCTGGTTGAATGACCCCCTCTCCTTTCAGAAGGGCCCCGGGGCCTTTGGGGTGTGTGAGCCCCCCCGTCCCTGGTCAGCCTCCGGAGCCCCCCTGCTCGAAGCCCACCTCTCCCCCTCTTTCCCTCCACAGAGCCCCGTCCTGCGCATGGCGGAAGGAGACACCCTCTACGACTACTGCTGGTTCCCGCTGATGAATTCCTCCCAACCGGAAACTTGCTTGTAAGTTTGCGCGCGTCGGTTTTTCTCCCTGCCTTTTGCTCCCCCAAACCCACTAAGGGGTGCTGTGTTGTTGTTTGTTTTTTTTGTAAAAAAAGAGAGAAATGGGGGCCCATCCTGGAAAAAAAAACCCACTTAGGATCATCATCTTTTAAACGACCCCATAATCCCCTGCGGGGTGGAGTTTGGCCAACTGAACGGAGCTGAGTTTTTTACTGGCCGGATGCCTTTCTTATCACCGATGAGGAGTTTTGTTTAGCAGCTATATTCTCATTGCGCCCAGAGAGAAATATCTGCCTCTACCTAGGATTGAACTCACAGCCCCCTGATTGTGAGGCGAGAGTTCCACCTCTAGACCACTGCACCACTCAGCATTTAGGCTTATATCATCGTACTCTTTTTTTAAAAAAACGACCCCATAATCCTTTGCGGGGGTGGAGTCTTGGGCAACTGAACAGAGCTGAGTGTTTTACTGGCCGGATGCCTTTCTTATCACCGATGAGGAGTTTTGTTCAGTTTAGGCCACCAAAAAAAAAAACCCAAAAGAGAATAGAAATAGAAATAGAAATAGAAATAGAAATAGAAATAGAAATAATTATTTTCACTTTGAATGTACACTGATCGGCATACGTTAAAATGAAATTTCGTGGCTTGGTGGTAGTCCGTGCCAGCCTTCCTTATCCCTTGCCTTCTCTCCCCGTGCAGCCTGGCCAGCAGCAGCCGAGACAACCCTGTCCATTTGTGGGATGCCTTTAGTGGGCAGCTCCGGGCCTCTTTTCGCCCCTACAACCACTTGGTGAGTAGGTCTGAAAGGGTACTCATCGGTGGTGAAATGTAACATTTGTTACTACTGGTTCTGTGGGCGTCGTTTGGTGGGAGAGGGGGTAATATGACTCTTCGGCTGAAGAGGTTGTAAAAAAATGCTTTTAAAAGCCTCTGACGATCCCAGCTGACTTGCCTGATCTGCAGAGGCTTTTTTTTACTTTTAAAAGCATTTTTTCGGCCAAAGAGGTTGTAGAAAAAATGCTTTTAAAAGCCTCTGACGATCCCAGCTGACTTGCCTGATCTGCAGAGACTTTTTTTTAAAAGCCTCTGACGATCCCAGCTGACTTGCCTGATCGGCAGACGCTTTTTTTTTACTTTTAAAAGCATTTTTTCGGCCAAAGAGGTTGTAGAAAAAATGCTTTTAAAAGCCTCTGACGATCCCAGCTGACTTGCCTGATCTGCAGAGGCTTTTTTTTTCTTTTAAAGCCTTTGACGATCCCAACTGACTTGCCTGATTGGCAGAGGCTTTTTTTTACTTTTAAAAGCATTTTTTCGGCCAAAGAGGTTGTAGAAAAAATGCTTTTAAAAGCCTCTGACGATCCCAGCTGACTTGCCTGATCTGCAGAGGCTTTTCTTTTTCTTTTTAAAGCCTCTGACGATCCCAGCTGACTTGCCTGATCTGCAGAGGCTTTTTTTTACTTTTAAAAGCATTTTTTCGGCCAAAGAGGTTGTAGAAAAAATGCTTTTAAAAGCCTCTGACGATCCCAGCTGACTTGCCTGATAGGCAGAGGCTTTTCTCTTTTTTTTTAAGCCTCTGACGATCCCAGCTGACTTGCCTGATCGGCAGAGGCTTTTTTTTTACTTTTAAAAGCATTTTTTCGGCCAAAGAGGTTGTAGAAAAAATGCTTTTAAAAGCCTCTGACGATCCCAGCTGACTTGCCTGATCTGCAGAGGCTTTTTTTTTCTTTTAAAGCCTTTGACGATCCCAACTGACTTGCCTGATCTGCAGAGGCTTTTTTTTACTTTTAAAAGCATTTTTTCGGCCAAAGAGGTTGTAGAAAAAATGCTTTTAAAAGCCTCTGACGATCCCAGCTGACTTGCCTGATCTGCAGAGACTTTTTTTTAAAAGCCTCTGACGATCCCAGCTGACTTACCTGATCTGCAGAGGCTTTTCTTTTTTTTTTTAAAGCCTCTGACGATCCCAGCTGACTTGCCTGATCGGCAGAGGCTTTTTTTACTTTTAAAAGCATTTTTTTTCACCCCTGGTACTCATCCCCCACCCCACCCCCAGCCTCCTGGGCGTTGTATCTTGTCCAGAAATGAAGTTAATTAATCCTTTGAAGTTGTCTGTCCTTATTTTGTTCTGTTAATGAGCCAAGCTTGGACTATCCCATCCGGTTTTGGTCACCACGCTATTAAAAAAAAAGATGTTTTGAGACTCTGGAAAGAGTGCAGAGAAGAGCAACAAAGAGGATTTAGGGAGCTGGAGGCTAAAACATACAGAATAACAGAGTTGGAAGGGACCTTAGAGGTCCTCTAGTCCAGCCCCCAGCTCAATCTAGACCATTTCAGACAAGTGTCTGTCCGGTCTCTTCTTAAAAACCTCCAGTGATGGAGCAAGCACCCACAATGTCTGGTGGCAAGGAGTTCCACTGGTTAGTTATTAGAATAACAGTGTTGGAAGGGACCTTGGAGGTCCTCTAGTCGAGCCCCCTTGCTGGACTATATGATGAAAGGTTGCAGGAACTGATTATGTCTATTTTGATGAAAAGAAGGATTAGGGGAGACATGATAGCAGCCTCCCAATATCTGTGGGGCTGCCCCAAAGAAAAGGAGGTCAAGCTATTCTCCAAAGCACCCGAAGGCAGGAGAAGAAGCAACGGCTGGAAACTCATCAAGGAGAGAAGCAACCTGGAATTAAGGAGAAACTTCCCGACAAAGAGAACAATTCACCAGCGGAACTCCTCGCCACCGGAAGTTGTGGGTGCTTGCTCCATCATTGGAAGTTATTAAGAAGAGACTGGACAACCATTGGACCAGGGATGGTATAAATTAGATACAGATACAGATTAACAGAGTTGGAAGGGACCTCGTAGGTCATCTAGTCCAACCCCCTCCACCTTACACCATTTCTGACCAATGGCAGTCCGGTCTCTTCTCGAAAGCCTCCATGATGCCCGAGTGATGCCCTTTCTCGGATTAGAAGACCTCCAAGGCACCTTCCAACACCGTTATTCTAAATAATTAACCAGTGGAACTCCTTGCCACCAGATGTTGTGGGTGCTTGCTCCATCCCTGGAGGTTTTTTAAGAAGAGGCTGGACAGACACGTCTCTGAAATGGTCTACATTCTCCTGCTTGAGCTGAGGGCTGGACTAGAAGACCTCTAAGGTCCCTTCCAACTCTTCTGCGATTCTGTCCTGTAACGGATAAATAATAAATAAATAATTTATTAATAAAAAAATAAAATAAAATAATGAAGGCAACCTAATTTTTAAAAGACTCCCCCCCCCCCCAAAAAAAATAATAATAATAATTCCTGGGAGAAGGTTGTGACTCTACAATCACAATCACAATCACACACAAACACACGCTCGCCCAAAAAGCGCCTGGAAGCTTTTCAAGAAGAGACCGGACTGCCATCGGTCAGAAACGGTGTAGGCCGTGATGGCGAACCTATGACACGCGTGCCACAGGTGGCATGGCGTAGCCGTATCGGTGGGCACACGTGCTCAGCTCCGGCACCAGCTGATTTTCGGGCCTTCTGGGCCCACCGGAAGTAGGGAAGCAGGCTGTTTCCTGCCTCCGGAGGGCCTCGGTGAGGGGGAAAAGGCCCGTTTTTTGCTCTCCTCAGCCTCCAGAGCCTTTCTAGGAGCCTGGGGAGGACGAAAACGGCCTTCCCATCCCCCCAGAGGCCGGAAATGGCCCATTTGCCAACTTCCGGTGGGACAGGAAGGCCCTTTTTTTGCTGTCCCCAGCCTGCAGAGCCTTTTTAGGAGCCTGGGGAGGGCGAAAATGGCCTCCCCCCCCCCCAGAGGCCAGAAACGGCCCATTTGCCAACTTCCGGTGGGACAGGAAGGCCCGTTTTTTGCTCTCCCCAGCCTCCAGAGCCTTTCTAGGAGCCTGGGGAGAGAAAAAAACGGGCTTACCGTTCTTCTGCGGAAGAGTTTGACCGCACACCCGTCTTGCCCTTTCCATCCAGGACGAGCTGACGGCCGCCCACTCGCTCTGCTTCACTCCGGACGGCGCCCGGCTCTTTTGCGGCTTCGACAAAATGGTTCGCGTGTTCGACACGTCGCGGCCCGGACGGTCGTGCGAAAACAGACCGACGTTCGGTGAGTTTGAGGAGCTGAGTTCGGGTCCGAGGGCGAAGCCCGGGTCCCCAGGAAGCTGAAATCTGGAGTCAAATCAGGTAGATCTCCACTTACAACTGTTCGTTTAGCGGCCGTTTTTGAGTTACGACGGCAGTGGAAAAAGCGACTTCGCGCCTTTTTTTCATGCTTAACGACCGCTGGCCCATGGTCATATGATGAAAATTCGGGCACTTGGCAGCCGACTCCTATTTATGATGGTTGCAGCAATTCACTGTCTCGCTTAGCGACAGAGGTTTGGAACTCCCTTGTGGTCGTACGTCGAGGACTACCCGTAGCCATCTCTGCCCTACAGCGGAATGGACCCCCTTCAGAATGGGTTTAAGATTGGGTGGGAACCTAGGAGAAGAGGGAAGGTTTGGGTTTTGTAGTCCTGAGCTGTTGAGGGACTCGTGACAATGTCCTTTTTAAAAGTTCCTCCCATCTAAAGGATCCATATAAAAAATAATCTGTAATAATTAAAGGTGGTCCCTTTAAGAGGCGTGGACTTCAACTCCCATAAGTCCTTGTCTCCCATAAGCGTCACTGGCTGTGGAATTCTGGGAGTTGAAGTCCACGCCTCTTAAAGGGGCCAGGATTTTTTTAAAAAAACACTCACATTAGAATACAGGTTCTCTTCGAATTACATCCACAATGGAGCCCCAGATTTCTAATTTTGCCAATTGAGACAGTGATTAACTGAAATTTGCCCCGTTTTACGACCTTTCTCGCCAGTAAATCCCTGCAGTTGTTAAGCGAGTCACGTGGTCGTTAAGTGAATCCGGCTCCCTCCCCCGTTGACTTTGCTTGTCGGACAGTCGCAAAAGGGGATCGTGTGACATCCCCACCCCCATCCCGGACGCCGCAACCGTCATAAATACGAGCCAGTTGTGCCGAGCGTCCGGATTTTGATCACGCGACCACGGGGGATGCCGCAAACGGTCGTACGTGTGGGGAAAACGGTCGTAAGTCGCTTCTTCCAGTGTCGAACGTTGTCGAACGTTGGTCACTAAGCCAACAGTTATAAGTCGAGGACTTCCTGTAGGGTAGTGTGGGACGCCAGCCGGATTCACATCGTCCCGTCTTCTGGCATCGGGAGAACCTCCAAATGGAGTGCATCGGGGTGGGGGGGGGTCCCTGTCCCCCCCCCCCCGAAAGCCCCCGTTTCATAGCTGCATGGATTTTAATGGTGGATTAATTAGGGGCCCCCTTTTCTTTCCAGTGAAGAAACAAGGGCAAAGCGGAATTATCTCCTGCATCGCGTTCAGCCCGACGCAACCACTCTACGCCTGCGCGTCGTACGCGAAGACCGTCGGCCTCTACTCCTGCGCCGAGGGGGACCCCTTGGCGATGCTCGTCGGGCACCGCGGGGGCGTCACCCACGCCGTCTTCTCCCCGGACGGCTTTTACCTCTTCACCGGCGGCCGTAAGGTAGAAAAACCCGAAGCTGGGTGGGAGGGAGGGACTTAGCAACGGTACGGCGGCTGTCTTGTTTCTTGAACCCAGTTCCGGGCTATCTGGCGGGTTAAGGAGACGGGAGCTCGGCTCGTTCCTTCTCTGTTTTTTTTTTTTTTTTTTTTTAAGCGTCTCAATTCCCCGCCAGGACGCCGAGATTCTCTGCTGGGACCTCCGACAGCCGGGCGAAATCGTCTTCTCGCTCTCCCGTACGGTGGCCACCAACCAGAGGATGTATTTTGACCTGGATCCGTAAGTGATCGTCCGGAGGAGATCCCCCTCCTGTCCTCATCTCTGGGGCAGATGGTTTTCTTGAAGATCGGGGGTCCTTGGGGAGAGGGGTGTGTGTCCCTGAGCTGGGTGGTTTTCTTGCAAACGTTTCGTGACCCAACTAGGGAACCTCATCAGGGGTAGAAGGGAGTGGGGGGAGGACAATGAGGAGAGAAGGAGCAGGTAGGAGGAAGAGGAAGGATAAGAGGATGGTGATAGAAAGAGGAGGAAGAGGAATGGGGGGAGTATAGAAAGAAGAGGAGAAGGGGGTGAGGACGATTAGACTAGGAGGAGGAGGAGGGGATAGGAAAAAGGAAGAGGAGCAGGAGGAGTATAGGAGGAAGAGGAGAAGGAAGTATGATAAGAGGAGGAGGAGGAGGGTAGAAGAAGGAGGAGGGTTATAGAAAGAGAAGGAAGAGGACAATGAGAATAGGAAGGGGGTAGAAGGAGGAGGGGGATAGGAGAAAGGAAGAGGAGCAGGAGTGGGTTAGGAGGAAGAGGAGAAGGAAGGGAGTATAGGAGGAGGAGGAGGGTTATAGAAAGGAGGAAGAGGAGTATAGGAGGGAGAGGAGGGAGAGGACAGAATAGGAGGAGGAGGGGGATAGGAGAAAGGAGGAAGAGGAGCAGGAGGAGTATAGGAGGAAGAGGAGGTGAGGATGATAGGAGGAGGAGGAGGGTAGAAAGAGGAGGAGGGGGTAGGAAAAAGGAGGAAGAAAGCAGGACGAGTATAGGAGGAGGAGGAGGTGAGTATAGGAGGAGGAGGAGGAGGGTTATAGAAAGGAGGAAGAGGAGTATAGGAGGGAGAGGACAGAATAGGAGGGGGAGGGGGATAGGAAGGAGGAAGAGGAGCAGGAGGAGTATAGGAGGAGGAGGAGGAGGTGAGTATAGGAGGAGGAGGAGGGTAGAAGGAGGATATGAGGAAGAGGAGGAGCAAGGTAAGAGGAAGGAGAGAAGGAGGAGCGGGTAGGAGGAAGAGGAGAGGAGGGGGACTGTAGGGTCCTTGCTGTTCTCTGACCTTGGTGCTTACCTTACAGACGTTTCATGACCCAACTAGGTTACCCCATCTGGGCTACAAATAGACCAGAACACACAACCGTCCACCAGCCGACATTCAGATAAGCAGGGATTAACCCCAGACAAACAACCCAGCAGAAAACAATACCCTGATAGAAGAAGCACTGAGAAGAGAAACACACCCCGACCAACACGGGCAAGGCAAGCTCTACCCTATATAAACAGGGAGCAAGCCTCCCTCTCTTCCAGTGCTGATGACGTTACTTAGTTGGGTCACGAAACGGGCTCCATTTTGGCCATGAGTCGAGGACTAGCTGCAATTCAAGCGGATTTCTCGTGCTTTTTCCTCAACAGGAGCGGACGGTATTTGCTGAGTGGGAACACCAGTGGCCAGATTACGGCCTGGGACACCACCCAGCCTCCCCCTGATGACCCCCCAGCCGTGTTACAGCCCGTCCTGCAATTCCAGGCCGTGGGAGACTGTGTGAACGGGATCAGGTGCAAATTCTGCTCGGGTGCCATTGGGAAGGAGGATTCGAGAGTCTGCCTTTTAAGGTTCAAACTGGGCTCTAGAATCCCGCAGGAATTTGGGGGAAGGGGGTGAGGAGTGACCCCCAAAGCTTTTAAGGTGTGTATTGGGGTGTCGGAGTGCCTCTGCTTCCCGCTGCCCACCCAGGACAGCGCTGACTCCCCGCAAGCAGAGAGAGACCCTGTTTGAACCAGCTTCTTCTACTACTCTGTGGTTTGCAAACAAGTTGGACTTCGACTCCCAGAATCCCTTTTGAGCACAGCTAAGGACTCTGGGAGTTGAAGTCCAACTTGTTAGGAAACAGCAGAGCTGAGGAAACATGGCTGTGCTTGAAAGGGATTCTGGGAGTTGGAGTCCAATTTGTTAGGAAACAACAGAGCTGAGGAAACATGTCTGTGTTCGAAAGGGATTCTGGGAGCTGAAGTCCAATTTGTTAAACAACAGAGCTGAGGAAACCTGGCTATGCTCTGTGGTTTGCAAACAAGTTGGACTTCAACTCCCAGAATCCCTTTCAAGCACAGCTAAGGATTCTGGGAGTTGAAGTCCCAACATGTTAGGAAACAACAGCCAAGGAAGTTTGGCTGTGCTTGAAAGGGATTCTGGGAGTTGAAGTCCAATTTGTTAGGAAACAACAGAGCTGAGGAAACTTGCTCTGTGGTTTGCAAACAAGTTGGACTTCAACTCCCAGAATCCCTTTAGAGCACAGCTAAGAACTCTGGGAGTTGAAGTCCCAACTTGTTAGTAAACAACAGCTGAGGAAACTTGGCTGTGCTCAAAAGGGATTCTGGGAGTTGGAGTCCAATTTGTTAGGAAACAACATCTGAGGAAACATGCTGTGCTCGAAAGGGATTCTGGGAGTTGGAGTCCAATTTGTTAGGAAACAACATCTGAGGAAACGTGCTGTGCTCGAAAGGGATTCTGGGAGTTGAAGTCCTAAATTGTTAGGAAACAACAGAGCTGAGGAAACATGCTGTGCTCGAAAGGGATTCTGGGAGTTGGAGTCCAACTTGTTAGGAAACAGCAGAGCTGAGGAAACCTGGCTGTCCTCTAGTTTGCAAACAAGTTGGACTTCAACTCCCAGAATCCCTTTAGAGCACAGCTAAGAACTCTGGGAGTTGAAGTCCCAACTTGTTAGTAAACAACAGCTGAGGAAACTTGGCTGTGCTCAAAAGGGATTCTGGGAGTTGGAGTCCAATTTGTTAGGAAACAACAGAGCTGAAGAAACATGCTGTGCTCGAAAGGGATTCTGGGAGTTGGAGTCCAATTTGTTAGGAAACAACAGCTGAGGAAACATGCTGTGCTCGAAAGGGATTCTGGGAGTTGAAGTCCTAAATTGTTAGGAAACAACAGAGCTGAGGAAACATGCTGTGCTCGAAAGGGATTCTGGGAGTTGGAGTCCAACTTGTTAGGAAACAGCAGAGCTGAGGAAACCTGGCTGTCCTCTAGTTTGCAAACAAGTTGGACTTCAACTCCCAGAATCCCTTTAGAGCACAGCTAAGAACTCTGGGAGTTGAAGTCCCAACTTGTTAGTAAACAACAGCTGAGGAAGCTTGGCTGTGCTCAAAAGGGATTCTGGGAGTTGAAGTCCCAAATTGTTAGGAAACAACAGAGCTGAAGAAACATGCTGTGCTCGAAAGGGATTCTGGGAGTTGGAGTCCAATTTGTTAGGAAACAACAGCTGAGGAAACATGCTGTGCTCGAAAGGGATTCTGGGAGTTGGAGTCCAATTTGTTAGGAAACAACAGCTGAGGAAACGTGCTGTGCTCGAAAGGGATTCTGGGAGTTGAAGTCCTAAATTGTTAGGAAACAACAGAGCTGAGGAAACGTGCTGTGCTCGAAAGGGATTCTGGGAGTTGGAGTCCAACTTGTTAGGAAACAGCAGAGCTGAGGAAACCTGGCTGTCCTCTGTAGTTTGCAAACAAGTTGGACTTCAACTCCCAGAATCCCTTTGGAGCACAGCTAAGGATTCTGGGAATTGAAGTCCCAACTTGTTAGGAAACAACAGCTGAGGAAACATGGCTGTGCTTGAAAGGGATTCTGGGAGTTGAAGTCCCAAATTGTTAGGAAACAACAGCTGAGGAAATGTGCTGTGCTCGAAAGGGATTCTGGGAGTTGGAGTCCAACTTGTTAGGAAACAGCAGAGCTGAGGAAACATGGCTGTGCTCGAAAGGGATTCTGGGAGTTGGAGTCCGGATCACCCCAACAATGCCCTTGAAGTGATGTCCTGGTGCCTGGAGGCTGTATGGATCTGGATGGGGAGAAACAGGCTCAGGCTCAACCCATCCAAGACTACAAAAAATCCAATTCTACAAAAATATGTAGAATTAGAATAGAATAGAATGTATAATAAAATATAGAATTAGTATAGAATAGAATTTATTTATTTATTTATTAGTTCGATTTATATGCCACTCTTCTCCGGAGACTCAGGGGCCTTACAATGCGTTAAGCAATAGCCTTCATACTTTTGTATATACCTGCTTAGTAGGGCTTTCGCCCCCCCCCCCCAGCGGTGTTCTTTTTTATACAAAATCAGCTTATTGCCCCCACAGTCTGGGTCCTCATTTTACCTACCTCGGAAGGATGGAAGGCTGAGTCAACCTTGAGCCTGGTGAGATTTGAACTTGCAGTAATTGCAGGCAGCTGGATGTTACTTAACAGCACTTTAGTCTGCTGCGCCACCAAGGTGCAGACCAAGAATGAATAATAAAATATAGAATTAGAATAGAATAGCATGAATAATAAAATATAGAATTAGTACAGAATAGAATGAATAATAAAATATAGAATAGAATGTATAATGAAATATAGATTTAGAATAGAATAGAATGTATAATAAAATATAGAATTAGAATAGTATAGAATGAATAATAAAATATAGAATTAGAATAGTATAGAATGAATAATAAAATATAGAATTAGAATAGACTAGAATGAATAATAAAATATAGAATTAGTATAGAATAGAATGAATAATAAAATATAGAATTAGAATAGTATAGAATGAATAATAAAATATAGAATTAGAATAGTATAGAATGAATAATAAAATATAGAATAGAATGTATAATGAAATATAGATTTAGAATAGAATAGAATGTATAATAAAATATAGAATTAGAATAGAATAGAATAGAATGAGTAATAAAATATAGAATTAGAATAGAATGAATAATAAAATATAGAAATAGAATAGAATGTATAATGAAATATAGAATTAGAATAGAATAGAATGAATAATAAAATATAGAATAGAATGTATAATGAAATATAGATTTAGAATAGAATAGAATGTATAATAAAATATAGAATTAGAACGAATAATAAAATATAAGAACAGAACAGAAGAATAGAATAGAATAGAATAGAATAGAATAGAATAGAATAGAATAGAATGAATTATAAAATATAGAATTAGAATAGAATAGAGTTAATTAGGAAGAAGAATAGAATCAAAATAGGAAATAAAATAAGTAAAATGAAAGTCTCCAGTTCCAGTTTTGCTATGGGGCGTTCTCCCATCCTCCGGATCTGTAGCAGAGCCCCCCCAATCCCTGCGGGGTATTAATGCTGCATCCGGTGCTTATTCAGCCTCTTTCTAATAGCTCCTCCAGCTGTGGGGTCACCCTTAATCCATAAGAGCCGGGCTGGCGTTCCAGATGTGGCTACTCGGGCCTTGAACCTAATCCTCCCTCTTCTTCCTTTCAGCCTCCACCCCACCCTCCCCCTGTTGGCCACGGCCTCTGGCCAGCGCCAGTTTCCCGACCTGCCGGATAGTGGAGAGGACGAGGCGGAAGGAGGAGAAGGAGGAGGGGACCGTCTGCCCTCCACCCCTCCTCGGGCGCGGGGCGACAACGCTCTCCGGCTGTGGTGGTGCTCCTCGCCGTCGGGCGTCGAGGGGACCGTTTCCTAGCCCGGAAGACCAGACCTCTTCTGCTGCGGCAGGTGGGACCGCGAGGAGCCGAACAAGAACGGCGGCGCAAGTGCGATGGTGCCACGTCCGGTGTGCGCAAAGGCGGGTGCATAACCACGACTCCCGGACGGGGTGTGAATCCTTCCGCACGGACGTTGAGAACTTTGACGACGGGAGTTTGTACATAGACACAACTGTCAAGAGGAGTTTCAGGGAGCAAAAAACTCCGATTGTCTCGGGAGATGCCCCGAAATCTTTCTTCTTGGTCTCCTTTCCTTTTTCCAACCAAAGGAAGGTACTGGATTTCGCCCCCCTCCCCAGGTTATTTCCCCAGAATTCCTCGCTTCTCTGATGCATCGGTGTTTTTTCTGGCTTTGTCTAACCGACGGATTTCGGCCGTGACTGTGCTCGGCCGCTGAAGGTTTTCTCCAGATTTAGGCCAAAATTCCTTTTTTCCCAAGACTTGTTTTCTCACGGAAATGTGATTTTTATCTTCCAGTGAAAGATTTAGCAGAAATTTTCTTCTGGAGTTTACGTCCTGTTGGAAGTCTTTCCCACCAATCTCAAACTCGTAAATCTCAATAAATTGGGAAGTATTTTTAAATTCGTGATTAATTGATTGATTTGTACCCCACTTTTACTGTTGCTACAAATAAGACGGTGAACATATCAAAAAAAAACAAAAAACACATTCCTCCTTCTGATTTCCGCACAACAACGATCCTGTGAGGTGGGCTGGGCTGAGAGGAAGGGATTGGCTCACAGTCACCCAGCCTGCTTTCCAGCCTGAGGCGAGACTAGAACTCACCGTCTCCTGGTGATTGGCCCAAAGTCACCCAGCCAGCTTTCATGCCTAAGGCGGGACTAGAACTCACCGTCTCCTGGTGATTGGCCCAAAATCACCTTTTCTGGGGAATCTGTCGTTACTTCGAACAATTGTTAAGTGATTGGCCTAAAATTACTCACTGGCTTTCATGCCAAGGTGGAACTAGAACTCACCGTCTCCTGGTGATTGGCCCAAAGTCACCCAGCTGGTTTTCATGCCAAGATAGAACTAGAACTCACCTTCTCCTAGTGCTTGCTTCAAAATCACCCAGCCGCTTTTAATGCCCAAGGCGAGACTAGAACTCACCGTCTCCTGGTGATTGGCCTAAAGTTACTCACTGGCTTTCATGCCAAGGTGGAACTAGAACTCACCGTCTCCCGGTGATTGGCCCAAAGTCACCCAGCCGGCTTTCATGCCTAAAGCGGGACTAGAACTCACCGTCTCCCAGTGATTGGCCCAAAATCACCTTTTCTGGGGAATCTGTCGTTACTTCGAACAATTGTTAAGTGATCAGTCGTATGTCGAGGAGTACCTGTGGTGCAGGAGTGCAGTCACACCCATACGCAGCCATACAAACCCAGTGACCCAGTAAAGCAACTGGAGCTAATTGGGGATAATGAGTCTAGTAGTCGTTAGTTCAACGCTGCCAGAAGAGGAGGATGTAATGCTTGCTGCCTACCACAAGAGGGCAGACTCCAGGATCCCTTCCCATCAGTTTAGCTCTTAGAAACCCAGTGGATTACCCTGTAAGGAATCCTTTTTTTTGCATGCTTCCTTCTCCCCGCCACTCCTTCCCACCCTCTCTTCTGGACCACTCCCAAGAAGAAAAAAAAAAGGCATAAATTAGCAAGAAAATCAAAATACAGATCGTCCTCGACTTACGACGGTTCATTTAGTGACCGAGGTGACCACGGCACTGAAAAAAGAGCGACCTCGGACCGTTTTTTCGCACACTTAATGGCCGTCGCAGCATTCCCCGCGGTCACCTGATTCAAAATCCGAACGCTTGGCAACTTGACTCGAATTGACGTGTGGCTAACAAGTGCGGGGATTCACTTAACGACGGGGGCAAGAAAGGTGGTAAGATGGGGCAAACCTCACTTAACAACTGTCCCGGCTTAGCAACAAGAGAGATTCTGGGCTCGATCATGATCATACATCAAGGCCTACCTGTATTTCATACATAAAAAGAGAGTAAAGCCCGCTCCCTTCTAGCGCTGATGATGTTACGTAGAAGGGTAATGAAACGTCTGCAAGAAAACGACGAAGCCCAGAGAGCACCAAGGACCCCGTAGTTACATCTGTGCCCCCTCCTCGTTTCTTTTCGTTCTCTCTCTCAACCAGGGGTCCTCAAACTTATTAAATTGGGGGGGCCAATTCACGGTCCCTCAGACTGTTGGGGCCCCGGATCAGCTGGGTGGGCGTGGCTAGGTGGGCGTGGCTAATTTAACAGTCCATTTTCTTTTTACTAGATCGTTTTTTCAGTTGTTTGGGAATCTTAGTGATCCACTTCAGAAAACTCAAGTTTTGCAGGAATTCTTCTCAGCCCCAAGGATCTTGAGAAATCTTTTTCTGTCTCTCTTCTCTCTCTCTCTTTGTCCTCCTCTTTCTGTCTCTCTCTTCACCTCTGTTTTTCTTTCTTTCTCGTTCTCTCCCTTTCTTTCTTTCTCTCCCTCTCTTTCTCTTTCTCTCCCTCCCTCTCTTTCCTTCTTTCTCTTTCCTTCTCCCTCCCTCTCTTTCTGTCTCTCTCCTCTCTTTCTCTCTCTATATCTCCCTCTCTCTCTCTCCCTTTCCATCACTTTCTCTCAGTCTCTTTCTTTCTCTCTCTCTCTTTCTCCCTCTCTCTTTCCTTCTTTCTCTTTCCTTCTCTCTCCCTCCCTCTCCCTTTCTTTCTGTCTCTCTCCTCTCTTTCTCTCTCTATATCTCCCTCTCTCTTTCTCTCTTTCTTTCCATCTCTTTCTCTCTGTCTCTTTCTCTCTGTCTCTTTCTCCCTCTCTCTTTCCTTCTTTCTCTTTCCTTCTCCCTCCCTCTCCCTTTCTTTCTGTCTCCCTCCTCTCTTTCTCTCTCTATATCTCCCTCTCCCTTTCTCTCTTTCTTTCCATCTCTTTCTCTCAGTCTCTTTCTTTCTCTCTCTCTCTCTTTCTCCCTCTCTTTCCTTCCTTCTCTTTCCTTCTCTCTCTCCCTCCCTCTCCCTTTCTTTCTGTCTCTCTCTCCTTCTCTCTCTTATATCTCCCTCTTTCTTTCTTTCTTTCCATCTCTTTCTCTCTCTCTCTCTTTCTTTCTCTCTGTCTCTTTCTCCCTCTCTCTTTCCTTCTTTCTCTTTCCTTCTTTCTCTCCCTCCCCCCCCCATTCGTGTGCCCCGTTTTTCACCCACCCACCCCCCACCTCCAGAAGCATTCTGCAGGCCAAAACCAGGCCAAAACGGCTCGGTTTTTCGGCCAAAGACAGGCCGTTTTTGCCCATTTTTTGCCGTCCTTTCACACACACCCCCGCACCTCCAGAAGCATTCTGCAGGCCCACCAGAAGGCTATTTCCGGCCACTGGAGGGCCTCGAGGGAGGTGAGGAAGGGCGTTTTCGCCCTCCCCAGGCTCCTAGAAAGGCTCTGCGGGCTGGGGAGAGCGAAAAATGGGCCTTCCAGTCCCACTGGAAGTCGACAAACGGGCCATTTCCAGCCTCCGGGGGAATGGGGAAGGCTGTTTTCGCCCTCCCCAGGCTCCAAATAAGCCTCTGGAGCCTGGGGAGGGCGAAAAAACGGGCCTACTGGGCCCACCGTGCCATCATGCGCCAAAAGCTGGGGGGGAGCGCAGGGGTGTCACGCGTGCCTGTGCGGGGGGGAGCGGGGCGCACTGAATTATGGGTGTGGGCACGCGTGGGTGCGACCCCCCCCATGCTTCCCCCCGCTTTTGGCACACGACGGCAAAAAGGGTAACCATCACTGCTCTAAACCATACATCCAGCCTCCTTTTTTCACACCGGAGATTATAATATAAGATTATCAATTGAGGATTATTCAGGGTGAGAACTGAGGCTTTTGTCTTCGCAGGTTTCCCATTCTTTAATTTTATCGGCTGGATTCTCGTATTACACTAATCAGGATTTGTTGAACGAGCCACTAGTTCACACATAACGCGAAGGTCCAAATTAAACCCGATTTCTTGTGGTCGCAAGTCGAGGATTACCTGGAAGAGCCGGTCTGTTCAGTGGTTCGTTTCAAATTTTCTGCCTCGTAGAAAGAGAAACGGTGATAAATTGACAGCAGCAAAAAAACAACAACCCAGGAGGGAAACATTTTATGCGGAAAGCCGAAGTTTTCCTGAGCTGTAAATGCAGCTCACAAAAACTTTTGGCTTTGGGTAAAATCATCGGAAAAGGTACGTCGCCGGATTCTCCTCCGATTAAACTCCGATTGCAGGTATCCCTCGATTTAACCACAATTGCATCCAAACATGGCTAAAACAAGATATTGGTTAAGTGAATGTTCCCCCCTTTTACCATCTTCCTTGGCACCGTTGTTAGGTGGATCGCTGCGTTGTTAAGTGAGTAACACGGTCGTTAAAGCGAATCCGGCTTCCCCGTGGACTTTGCTGGTCAGAAGGTCGCAAAACGGGATCGCCTGACACCCCACCCCACCTCGGGACGCTGCGACCGTCTTAAATACGAGCCGGTTGCCGAGCGTCCGAATTTTGATCTCGCGACCATCGGTCATTAAATGTGAAAAACGGTCCTCAGTCCCTTTTTCCGGTGCCGTTGTAACGTCAAACGGACACTACATGTACTGTCGTAAGTCGAGGACCGCCTGTATTCCCCTTTCGGAGAAGAAACTGAAATCTAAGCAACGGAGTGGGGAGGTGTCATGGAGAGCATCCCCAAAACTATTGAGCGAACTGGTACCCACAGTTTGCAAGCAGGGCCCACCGAGCTCCAGGTTTACGGTGAGAATTGGGGAAGGGGGGAGTCCCCCAAAGCTAAGGACCCCTCCCTTTTCAAAATGTCCACCGCAAGTTGTGATGTACACAAACGCCCGTTTCTTTTATCCCGCAAAACCCCTGGGAAGAACATCCGGCAGCTTTTAGAACATCTGGAATACGACTTGGTCCCCAAATTTAATCCACCCCAGCAGAATTCGGGTCTGGGTCTCCCCCCCCCACCTCGAAGCCCCCTTAGTTCCTCGCCAATGGCCCCCGGATGAATGCCTGCTTGGAGAGACGGTTGCCTAGCAACCGGGTAAACTGAGAATGAGGGCCTGGCGTGTTGAAGCATCTGATGGGGGCTCTTTTTTTTTTCCCCCGTTTTTTTCACACGGAGAAACCCCCAAACTGGGGAGGGTCTGACCTGGCTTGGGGGGGGGGGACCTCCCTCCCCGAGGAGGATTTCTCTTGCCGTTTTGTGGTTTTTGTGGCACCTCCTGGGGGTTCCTGGTTCGGAGGGGGGATTTGGGGAAGGGGAGAGGGGGGGTTTGGGGGAGAGGGGGGGCTTAGCTGCAGGAGACTTAGCCGAAACCTGATCTGGAGGATTGTGTGAACGGAGACGGTGGATTATTTCAGGAAGGGGGTTCGGTTTGTTGTGGAAATCGTCATCCCAGTTCAGAGAACACCAAGGATCTCCTCCTCCTCCTTCTACAAACCCTTCTCCCTTCTAGCACTGATGGTGATCCCTAGTTGGGTCATGAAACGTCTTCAGGGAAACAACCAAGCTCAGAGACCACCAAGGACCCCAAAATCATCCTCCTCCTCCTCCCCGCAGCCTCCTCTTTTTTTCTAATACTGATAACGTTCCCTAGTTGGGTCATGAGACGTCCTGCAAGAAAACCACCCTCCTCTGAGACCACCCCAGGGCCCCTCATTTCAACAATTATTCTCTTCCACAGATGTTAACTTACCCAGGACCCTGCTTGACCGATGGGGGAGGAGAGAGAGAGAGAGGGAGGGAGCGAATTGCACTCTGCACATGGTCCCGATCCTTGAGCCCCAGTTACAGCTCCAATCTTCGACTCGCAACCGCCGTTGGGACCGGAATTTCCCATTCGTTAAGCAAAAGCCGTTGTTAAGCGAGTCACGCCCGATTTGGGGCCTTTTCCTCCGTCACTCACATCGATGGGCACTTCGACTTATTGGTTACAATGTAATAAGGGTTAAGCAGAGAGGCAGTTTCTGTAAGCAGGGCAATAAAGATTAGGCTAGAAACGCCACCAGAATGTTTCCTTCCTGCCTTCCTTACAGGATTAGTCCCGTAAAGTGGAAAAAAACAAAATAAGATTTCTTCCAACAACCGGTTCTCCCGAATAGGTGCGAACTGCCTGAATCCCACCACTGGCTCGGACGGTCCTTAAAGGGAGCAGGTCACTTTTTTTTTTTGCATTTCTCTCGGTGGTTTTTCCAAGCCTGCTTTCTCACTTTGTGACCCTCGACGCCGGGGTTGTGTCTCGGCTTGTTCGGCTTCCCGTCACAATCTCACACTTCCCTTCGAAGCCCAGCAGGTCTTCCTTCTGGAGCTGCTGCCGTTTCGGCGTTGTGCGTCCCAGCCACACAACTCCGTGCACGGAATCGGAATGTCATTTACACGGAGCCGTGGGGGCATTCGGCGTCTGCCCGGCAGGGGAACGAACGCAGCTGATTACAGATTAACAGAGTCGGATGGGACCTCGGAATGTCATCTAGTCTAACCCCCTGCTCACGCAGGAGGGATTCGAACCGCCGAACTGCCAATCTTTCTGGTCGACAAGCTCAGCGTGTCTTAGCCACTGAGCCACCTACACCGTTTCTGATAGATGGCAAAATCTCAGCAAAGAGATTGTGTGTGTGTGTGTGTGTGTGTGTGTAAGGAGAACGAACGTGCAAATTGTACAGGCAGTCCTCGGTCTTACGACCACCAATGTTTCACGTTGCTAAAAGAAGATAGCGGTGAAGCACGTTTTGCTCCCTTTTACAACCGTGTTTACGGCCACCGTTGTTAAGCGAAACGCTTCCATTGTTTGTGGACACGGTTGTTAAATGAATCCGGCTTCCCCCATCGACGTGGCTTGTCGGAAGGAGGATCGCGTGACTCCGGGGACACGGTGACCGTCATAAATACGAGTCAGCCGTGCCAAACGTTTGAATTTTGATTACGTGACTGGGGGGGGGGATGCTGCAAACGGTCGTAAGCGTGAAAAACGGTTGTAAGTCCCTTTTTGTCAGCGCCGCTGTAACTTCAAATGGTCACTAAATGAACTGTTGTAAGTCGAGGATATCTGTACAGGTAGTCCTCAACTTATGACCGCAATTGAGCCCAAAATTACTGTTGTTAAAATGAGGTATTTTGTTCTGCGAATTTGGCACTGTTTTCCGACGTTTCTTGCCAAAGTTGTTAAGCGAATCAACGCAGTTCTCAAATTGATAACACGGTCGTTAAATAAATCCGGCTTCCCCCGTTGACTTTGCTTGTCCGAAGGTCGCAAAAGGGAATCACGTGACCCATACACACACATCCCAGGATACTGCGACCGTCATAAATACGAATCCGTTGCCAAGCGTCCAAATTTTGATGACCTGACCACAGCTGCCGATGTCGTAACTGTGAAACATGGTCCTAAGTTACTTTATCCAGTCCTGTTGTCACTTTGAACGGTCACTAAATGAACCGTCGTAAGGCGAGGACCACCTGTATATTCTTCACAAGTGTAAAACCGGGGTGTGAAAATGTCTGAGGTACACAATGAAAATTATGCCCCCAATTTATTCCAATTTAACAAACCGAACACTCGTTTTCGTGTCACCCCCCTCAACACCCAAACCAATGACAGCTAGTCCTCGGCTTACAACAGGTTCATTTAGCGACCGCTGGAAGTTACAACGGCACTGAAAAAAAAGGGACTTCTGGCCGTTTTTCACACTTAACGACCGTTGCAGCAATCCCCATGCTCAAAATTGAGACGCTCGGGCAACTGGCTCACATTTATGACGGTGGGCAGCGTCCCGGAGTGTCCCGATTTGCGACCTTCTGACCATCAAAACCCCCAAAACAGTGATTCGCTTAGCAACGGCAGCTAGAATGATGGGTTGTTGTTTTTTTTCCCAAAAACTGCTTTGTCTCGCTTAGCGACGGAAATGTCGGCTTCCGTTGTGGTCGTAAGTCGAGGACTCCCTGTAACCACCGAAGGGCAGAGAGTCTGCAAGGGAAATGGATCAAGCAAGCTCAAGATAGGGGCCACAACTGCGAGGAAATAGCCCCCTCAACGTTTCCGCGGGGCTGCGCCGCCTAATGGTGTTAGTCGCACAATTTGCAAAGAGGCTACCTATTTGTTGGTCCAGAAACTAGCAATTAAAATCATTTTTAAAGTCTGGGTTAAGTCTGGGCTGAAGGGGGTGTGGAAGGGACCTGGGAGGTCATCTAGTCCAACCCCCTGCCCCCCCCAAGCAGGAAATCCTACATCTGCCTCTACCTAGGATCGACCTCACAACCTCCCGATTGCGAGGCAAGAGCTCCACCTCTAGGCCACAGGAACTGGGATGGGGGGTCTAGCATCCTTCGTAGAGCCCTTCCCCTAAATTAGGATGTCTCCAAACTTCACCACTTTTAAGATTTGTGGACTTCAATTCCCAGAATCCCCTAGCTGGTGTTTTTTTTTTTTTTTAATTTTCAGGGCCGTCGTAAGGTCGAGCAGTCACTAAACGAACGGTAGAACAAGGCCTTCTGTGTTCCATTCCCTGCTCCAGAGTTGGTTCTGAGCAAGGCGAAACAAACCAGCATTTGAGGTTAGTTTGCCGGAAGGTTTCGTCGTCATCGGAAAATTCTTTGTGCCTGCAATCCCAGGCTGTCTTTTTCCTCTGGTGGCCTCTAGGTGGTGCCCTTTCCCCTCTCGTTCGCCTCGCTGGCTTAGGTTAGATAGATGAACAGAGTCGGAAGGGATCCTGTAGGTCATCTAGACTGACCCGCAGCCCAAGCAAGAGATCGTACACCATTTCTGACAAATGCTACCAATCTCTTCTTGAAAGCTTCCAGGGATGAAGCTCCCACAACTTCCCGAAGGCAAACTTCTGTCCCACGGGTTGATTTCGGGGCTTCGGGTACTTCACTCTGCCAATCCCTGGTGAATTTGGGGAAGGGGGGCGTCGTCTCCGGGGGTCTGCCTTTAATGAGGAAGTCAACGCACACCCCTCCCGCGAAAATCCCATCAAGTAAAACCTTTTTTTTAAAAAAAAAAATAATCCCACCTTCGGCTCCTGCATCTTCTTGGAAAAATCCATGAGGACTAGAAACTTTAGCGTTTTGAAAGTGGATCTTCCTACGCTATGGGGGGTGGGGGAAATGCCCCTCCTCCACTTCCCCCCCCCCCCACCCCATCCTACAGGCAAGCTGGCTCTTGTTTTCTAGGTCATAAATTATGGTTTTTGCTGACTTATGTCAGCAATGGATTTTTTAATTTTTTTTTTTTTTTTTAGCTTTTCCAGAGATTTAACTCTTTGGGGATATTTCGAACCTTGATCCGTTTACCAGACGCGCTCCGGAGGGATGCATGAAAGGGCAGGCTGTGTTCTAGAAATTTTAAGACGGGGTGGACTACGACTCCCAGAATTCCCTGGCGCGAATGCATTCCTTTCGATGTGTATACCCAATTTTGGCCGGCTTACTCTCTTAAAATCCCTTCCTCTGCAGTCTCTCTGCCCCCCCCCCCTCGCAGCCCATTTTGGGCCTAGCAGACCTCACTGCAGCCTCCTGGGACCAAAAATGATCCCAGGAGGGTGCAGAGAGGCCTACTAGGCCAAAACGGGGTGCATACATGTGTTGGGGGGGGGCTGCATGCGCATTGCATTATGGGTGCAGGGACACGCGTGCGCTTTTGGCACGCAACGACAAAAAAACCCAGGCATGGCTAGCTGGGGAATTCTGGGAGATGAAGTCCACCTGTCTTAAAGGCACCAAAGGAGGAGAAACACAGTTTACTCCAAGGTTCAGCCTTGCGGGCATTATCAAGACGAGTCTCGAACCCTTGCAAAAAAACTCACAGTTTACTCCAAGATTCTGCCTTGCAGGCGTTATCAAGACGAGTCTCGAACCCTTGCAAAACAAACACAGTTTACTCCAAGGTTCAGCCTTGCCGGCATTATCAAGACGAGTCTCGAACCCTTGCAAAAAAACCCACAGTTTACTCCAAGGTTCAGCCTTGCAGGCGTTCTCAAGAAGAGTCTCAAACCGTTGCAAAAAAACCACAATTTACTCCAAGGTTCAGCCTTGGAGGTTCAAATTGAATGATTTTAAATTGGATTTTAATTTTGGGTTTCAAAATTTGGCCAAAACTATTTAATGATTTTAATTAATTTTAACTAGGATATTGTATATTTGTATATTTGTATTTTAATTCTGGCTGTACACCGCCCTGAGTCCTTTGGGAGAATGGCCGGTATATAAATAAAATTATTATTATTATTATTATTATTATTATTATTATTATTATTATTATTATTATTATTATTATTATTATTATTAAGATGAGTCTCGAACCCTTGCAGAAAAAACACAGTTTACTCCAAGGTTCAGCCTTGCAGGCATTATCAAGATGCATCTCGGAACCCTTGCAAAAAAACCCACAGTTTACTCCAAGGTTCAGCCTTGTAGGCATTTTGCAAAAATCTGATGTTAGGTGGGACGTTCTCCTCACATGTACACACCGAGGAGGAGAAACCCTCCGAATTCCCAAATGCCCTCATCAATTGTGTGTGGCCAAGCAAGAAATCCGGGTCTGCCCATCCAGTCCCAACATTTTCACCATGGGGTACCAGGCCTCGATTAATTGGCTCTAATTAATTTAATCTCCATGCAAAGTTGAATTAAATTAAGCGCTGTTAATTCCCCTCCCCTCTTTGGGAAACCCATAAGGGAATGCGAGATGCCGATTGGAGCTTGTCGTTATCCTATTATGGGGTCACGTGGGATTTGGGGTGCCGGAGAAACCCCAACACGCATCGAATTTCCCCAAAAATATTCCTTCTCTTTTGCAGTTCCGGAGCTGAAAAAACCCAGCCGGGATTAAGATTGGCAAAATTCAACATTGATCATCCATTGCAAGCTATAGCATGTCGCTAGTCCTCATTGCTTTGGACTCTTACACAGCTTTACTGGTTGGATGAAAGGTTCCTGATCGGCATGGTGAGATATTTCTTCATCAAACCCAGTGCATTCGTCAGAGTTTTAGCCCTTGATTTAACACTTGTTCATTTAGTGACTGTTCTAACTTACGACGATATCAGAAAAAATGACTTATGACCGTCACAGGATCCCAACAGTCACGTGATCAACCCAGCGTGATTGACGCGTCACGGGATCGCCGTTTGGGCCCGTCCCAACCGACTTCCGACGACGGGGGAAGCTGGATTTGCTTAATGACCGCACGATTCACTTAACGACGGCAGTGATTCACAGAACAACCCTGGCCAAAAGGTTGCAAAATGCGGCAAAACTCACCGTAGAAGCGTGCCGAGGAAGTAAAACACGCCGGTGCCCTTGAGCAGGGGGTTGGACTAGAAGACCTCCCGGGGTCCCTTCCCACTCAACGACCACAACTGAGCCCCAAAATTTCTCATGCTAAGTGAGGCGGTGGTTGGGAGTTCTGCTCCCTTTTACAACCTTCCTTGCCATCGTTGTTAAGTGAATCGCTGCAGTTGGTGATTAAGAATCAGGATCCCCCCGTGGATTTTGCTTGTCAGAAGGTCACAAAATGGGATCAAGTGATTCCCGGGACTAGGCAACCATCATAAACACGAGTCAGTTTGCAAACGGTCTGAATTTTGATCGTTGACCGCACCGATGCTGCAACGGTCATAAGTGTGAAAAAACGGTCCTATGTCCCTTTTCTTCAGTGCCGTTGTGCCTTTGAACGGTCACTAAACGAAACTGTCGTAAGTCGAGGACTACCTGTATTGAATTATCAGTCCATTCATCCCACGTTTAAACGGCTTATTCGTTTAGCTTGTCGTGGGTTATTTTTTTTCTCCCCACTTTGCTGGAATCAAGGTATATTACGTCGACGGCATTCCCACTGTCTATTAAGCAAGTTACCCGATCAAAAAATAAATGAGCTCTTGTCCTATCCATGCTGAATTCTGGGAAAACTTGGGGAATTCTGGGAACTGAACTGGGGGGCCAAAAAAAACCAACTAGATCAGGAACAATCGGTGCTGTCGTAACTTTGCACGGACTGTCGTAAATCAAGGACTAACTGGAATCCGTTTCTCCGTAATGTTCTTCTTCTGTTATGATTTTCCCAGGTTTTCAGCTTGCAAAAAAAAAAAAAAAAACACCTCCCTTCCTTGCCCCCAAATCCTGGCTTCGGAGAGGGGAGACCCCCCCCAAAAAAACTCCGTGGAAAAAGCCGGAATGTATACAGAACTGGGCGGAGAGCGAGTAAGCCGAGTCCAGAAGGGTTACAAGAAAATATTTAGATTTTGGGGACGCTTCTCAGAGATCCCGTTTCCAACAACGTAAACATGGAGAAATGCAGCTCTTTCCAGCTTTGAATAGAGACGGAGTTGAGAGAGGGGGGAAAAAAAAGGGGGGGGGTTGTTTAGAAATCCCGAATTTCCATCCCTCTGCGCGTGCTCAGAGGCTTCGGGATTTTGGCCTCGATTCGAACCCGCGGCCTTGGGGGAGCTTGATCTGGGCTTCGGGTTTTTCCGAGGTTGGCGTTGCAGCCAAAATATGGATGGATCGGCCTTGGTGGGTTTCACCGATTTGCACGACCAGGTTAGTCCTCGATTTACGGCCCGCAAATCGAGCTTCGGTTGCTAAGCGAGACTTTTGCGAAGGGAGTTTTGCGCCATTTTAAGACCTTTCTCGCCACAGTTGGTGAATCACCGCAGTCCTTAACTGAGTAACACGGTTGTTAAGTGAACTTTGCCCCGTTTTGCGACCTTTCCTGATGCAGTTGTTAAGTGAATCACTGCAGTCCTTAAGTGAGTAACAAGATTGTTAAGGGAGTTTTGCTCTGTTTTACGACCTTTCTCGTCACAGTTAAGTGAATGAGTGCAGTCCTTAAGGGAGCAACACGGTTGTTAAGCAAACTTTGTCCGATTTTACAACCTGTCTTGCCGCAATTGTCGTAAGTGTGAAAAACGGTCATAAGTCACTTTTTTCAGTGCCACTTTTACTTGGGTCACTCAACAACTTGTTGTGCTGCAGCTTATTTGCACACTTAAGGTTTCGGGGAGGGAATCAGATTTACTCTGGCAGAAATTTATCCCGCACTTTCACACTGAGGACTAGCCGCCTTGTATATTGTTTTAAAAGTTCCGAATTTTACGAGGCTGCTAGTTTTTTGCTGGCGTCCCTGTGGATTCTGAGCCATCTTCTCTCTCTCTCTTAATTTTTTTTTTTTTTTTTGCAAGAGATATATTTATATATTTTCGAAAGCGAGGAAACACAGATTGTGGTTGGTTACAATATGCTTATTTACTGAATTATTACGTTTTCGAGACGGGCGCGAGGCAGCAAAATAGGAATTAAGTGGGCTGCGTTTAAATAACACATTAAGGGGCCAAAAAAAGAAAGAAAGAAAAAAAGAGAAAGAAAAATACGATGCAAATTTACAGCCAGCCTAGCATCATGTGTGAATGCAGCCAAAGAAAGTTCAACTATCTCGGTTTCCCCGGTGCAGATCACAAAACCTGGGTTCCTTTTCTTTCTTTCTTTCTTTCTTTCTTTCTTTCTTTCTTTCTTTCTTTCTTTCTTTCTTTCTTTCTTTCTTTCTTTCTTTCTTTTTCTTTCTCTCCTCCCTTCCTTCTCATTCCCATCTTTCTTTTTTCTTTCTTTTTTCTCTTTCTTTCCTTCTTTCCTTTTCTTCTTCCCATCTTTCTTTCTTTCTCTCTCTCTTATTCTTCTTCCATTCTTCCTTCCTTTTCTTCTCCTTCCCATCTCCCTCCCTCTCTTTCTTTTTCTCCTTCCTTCCTTCCTCTTTCTTTCTTTCTCTCTCTCTTATTCTTCTTCCATTCTTCCTTCCTTCCTTTTCTTCTCCTTCCCATCTCCCTCCCTCTCTTTCTTTTTTCCTTCCTTCCTTCCACTTTCTTTCTTTCTTTCTTTCTTTCTCTCCTCCCTTCCTTCTCATTCCCATCTTTCTTTTTTCTTTCTTTTTTTCTCTTTCCTTCCTTCTTTCCTTTTCTTCTTCCCATCTATCTTTCTTTCTTTCTTTTTCCTTCCTTCCTTCCTTCCTTTCCTTCCTTTTTTCCTTTTTTTATTCTCGTCTTTCTCTCTCTCTCTCTTATTCTTCTTCCTTTCTTCCTTCCTTCCTTTTCTTCTCCTTCCCATCTCTCTCTCTCTTTCTTTTTCTCCTTCCTTCTTTTCTTTTCTTCTTCCCATCTTTCTCTTTCTTTCTCTTTCTCTCTTTCTTCTTTCTTTCCTTCTCTCTCTCCTATTCTCCTTCCTACCTTCCTTCCTTTCTTCTTATTCTCCTTCCCATCTCTCTTTCTCTCTCTCTTTCTTTCTTTCTTTCCTTCCTTCCTTCCTTCCTTCTCTCTCTCTTATTTTCCTTCCTTCCTTCCTTTTCTTTTCCTTCCCATCTCTCTCTCTTTCTTTCTCTCTCTCTCTCTCTTCTTTCTTTCTTTCCTTCCTTCTCTCTCTCCTATTCTCCTTCCTTCCTTCCTTCCTTCCTTCCTTCCTTCCTTCCTTCCTTCCTTCCTTCCTTCCTTCCTTCCTTCCTTCCTTTCTTCTGTCCTTCCTTCCTTCCTTCCTTCCTTTTCTTTTCCTTCCCATCTCTCTTTCTCTCTCTCTCTCTCTCTCTCTCTCTCTCTCTCTCTCTCTCTCTCTCTCTTTCGCAGTTTTTCGCCCAAAATTCCTTCTCCGATTCAGCCTGGTAAAACCCGCGAACACAAAATGCACCTTTGCGCTTGTTAAATATGCTAAGTGAGGCCCGGTGCAGATTTACAAGGTGCCCTGGAAGCTCTGAGGTTTCTGGAGGGCTGCAAAATGAAAGGTTTGCTGTAAGCCAAGATAATTATATAGCCAAAGAGCCGCTTTTGCTGAACAGATTCCGAGGCGCTGGCAAAAATACGGGTTTTTTAACCGCCATGAAAGGCCCGGGCCTTTGCAAATTAACCTCCCTGACTCGTAGGCCTGCGGTGATCAGGAATTGGCAGTTCCCAGCATCCCCTGCTGTTCACCCGCTAGGAATTCTGGGAGCTGTAGCGCTGGGCCCTGCTGGTTAGAGCTACAGGCTGTGGGTTTAGCTTGAGGGGGTTCCCAGAATCCCCTGTTGGCAGGGATGGTACAATGCTAGGAGGTCTGGGAGTTGTAGTTCTAGCACAGCTGGTTTTGAGGGACTCTGTTGGCAGGGATGTGGAATTCTGGGAGTTGTAGTTCTAGCAGAGCTGGTTTTGAGGGACTAGGTGTAGTTCTAGCTTGACAGTCACAGTTCCCAGAATCCCCAGCAACATGGATGTTCCACTGCTAGGGATTCTGGGAGCTGTAGTTCTGACTCTGCTGGTTAGAACTACCGGCTGTGGGTTTAGCTCGGCGGTTCCCAGAATCCCCTGTTGGCAGGGATGCTACAAGGCTAGGAGTTCTGGGAGTTGTAGTTCTAGCACAGCTGGTTTTGAGGGACTCTGTTGGCAGGGATGCTACAATGCTAGGAGTTCTGGGAGTTGTAGTTCTAGCACAGCTGGTTGAGGGACTCTTGGCAGGGATGCTACAATGCTAGGAGTTCTGGGAGTTGTAGTTCTAGCACAGCTGGTTGAGGGACTCTGTTGGCAGGGATGCTACAATGCTAGGAGTTCTGGGAGTTGTAGTTCTAGCACAGCTGGTTGAGGGACTCTTGGCAGGGATGCTACAATGCTAGGAGTTCTGGGAGTTGTAGTTCTAGCACAGCTGGTTGAGGGACTCTTGGCAGGGATGCTACAATGCTAGGAGTTCTGGGAGTTGTAGTTCTAGCACAGCTGGTTGAGGGACTCTTGGCAGGGATGCTACAATGCTAGGAGTTCTGGGAGTTGTAGTTCTAGCACAGCTGATTGTGGGACTCTGTTGGCAGGGATGCTACAATGCTAGGAGTTCTGGGAGTTGTAGTTCTAGCACAGCTGGTTGAGGGACTCTGTTGGCAGGGATGCTACAATGCTAGGAGTTCTGGGAGTTGTAGTTCTAGCACAGCTGGTTGAGGGACTCTGTTGGCAGGGATGCTACAATGCTAGGAGTTCTGGGAGTTGTAGTTCTAGCACAGCTGGTTGAGGGACTCTGTTGGCAGGGATGCTACAATGCTAGGAGTTCTGGGAGTTGTAGTTCTAGCACAGCTGGTTGAGGGACTCTTGGCAGGGATGCTACAATGCTAGGAGTTCTGGGAGTTGTAGTTCTAGCACAGCTGGTTGAGGGACTCTTGGCAGGGATGCTACAATGCTAGGAGTTCTGGGAGTTGTAGTTCTAGCACAGCTGATTGTGGGACTCTGTTGGCAGGGATGCTACAATGCTAGGAGTTCTGGGAGTTGTAGTTCTAGCACAGCTGGTTGAGGGACTCTGTTGGCAGGGATGCTACAATGCTAGGAGTTCTGGGAGTTGTAGTTCTAGCACAGCTGGTTGAGGGACTCTGTTGGCAGGGATGCTACAATGCTAGGAGTTCTGGGAGTTGTAGTTCTAGCACAGCTGATTGTGGGACTCTGTTGGCAGGGTTGCTACAATGCTAGGAGTTCTGGGAGTTGTAGTTCTAGCACAGCTGGTTGGTGCTAGCTTGACAGTTCCCAGAATCCCCAGCAGCATGGATGTTCCCCTGTTAGGGATTCTGGGAGCTGTAGTTCTTACCCTGCTGGTTAGAGCTACCGGCTGTGGGTTTAGCTCGGCAGTTCCCAGAATCCCCAGCCGGCCTGAATATTCTGCTGGCTAAGAATTCTGGGAGTTGTAGTTCTAGCCTAGCTAAATGAGAGAGAATTCCAGCTGGGCAGTTCCCAGAATCTCCTTGCAAGCACGGCTGTTCCACTGCTAGGAATTCTGGGAGTTGTAGTTCTTAGCATGTCTGACTTAGGAAAACTGAGGTTTTGACAAAAGAGTTTCCTTAAAACTCCACGATTCCCATTGTTTCCCCTTTAGGTGTGGGGAGACCTGGGGGGGGGCACAGCCTCCCCCCCCCGCCGTCTTTGGGGCCACCTCTAACCCCAGTCGCCCCAAGGGCATCCTAGTCCTCCTTTTTTCAGCCACGCCCAACATCAGGCCACGAGATCTTCATTTAGCGCCCCGAAAAGCATATATATATATATATATATGTATATATGTGTATAGTTAATATTTCGGGTTTCTTCCCGTGTAATTGTGGATATATCCCTAAAAGGGATATATATGTGTATGTATCTGGAAATTCAACAGGTGCAGCTTCTGCCTGGGAGACCCCCGAAAAAAAGTTGAAGGAACATCTCCGCAAAAGTGAATTATTTTTGCCCCCCCCCCTTTCCCAAATCTTCCAAACCACATCTGGCGAGCTTGGGAACATCCAGACACAATGCCTTAATTTGTGCAAGGAGGGGTGGGGGAGAGAGAGAGAGGGAGGGAGGGAGGGGGCACAGGCACCCCCCTTCCTCCTGCGTGTCCCCCACCCCACCCCGTTTCCCTCCTCCTCCTCCTCCTCCTGCCCCCCCCCTCCCACCTGTCCTTCCCCTCCACCCTTTTTTTCCCCCCTCTCTCTTTCTCCTTTTTTCCCTGACAAATTCCGGCTATATTTAAAATATGCTGACGCCTTTAAAAGGCAGCCCTGCCATTAATCTCCCACCCTTTCCATTCACCTGGAGGGGAAAGACAAAAAGAAAGAAAGAAAGAAAGAAAGAAAGAAAGAAAGAAAGAAAGAAAGAAAGAAAGAAAGAAAGAAAGAAAGAAAGAAAGAAAGAAAGGGATTTGGGGTGGGGTGGGGGGGAAGAAAGAGAGAGAGAAAGAAAGAGAGAGAAAGAGAGAGAGAGAGAAGGCACCAAACAACCCCTCCCCATTATTATTATTATTGTTATTGTTATTATTATTTGTCTCTATGCTTTTAAATGTCCTTTTTGCTTTGAAAAATTGCAATTGTCTTGCAAAGGCAACGCCTCTCCTTCCATCTCCCGGATTTGTACATTCTTGCAAAGGGAGCTGCTGTCTCGTTTTTTTGTGTTTTATTTTTTTTCTCCTCCTTCGGGGGCTGTTCCCTTCCTTCCTTCTTTCCTTCCATTTGGGCTGAAGTTCTTTCTCTCTCTTTTTTTTCTTTTTTTTTCTCTCTCTCTCTCTTTCCTCCCTTTTTTCCCCCCTCCTTCCCCTCCTCCTCCTCCTCTCCTCCAAAAAGAGAGTGAGAGAGAGAGAAAAAGCATCCGCGTTCCGTATCTTCTTTCATCTTCAGACTCCGGTCCTCTGTGTTGGGGGAAAACTGTCTCCTTCATTCCGCTTTTTCGCGCTCGCCAATTCTTCACTCCTCCCTTTCTCTCTGCCTCTTTCCTCCCCCCCAAAAAAGAGAGAGAGAGAGAGAGAGAAAGAGAAAGAAAGAACAAGAAGGGAGAGAGGAGCGAGGAGAAAAAAAAAATCCTCCCTGATTTTCTGATTCTCATATTTTATTTTATTTTATTTTCTCTCTCTCTCTCTGTCTCTGTCTCTCTCTGTGTCTGTCTGTCTCTCTCTCTTTCTCTCTGCATCATCCATCGTTGGAGTTTTCTTCGTTGCTGGGGAAGGAAGGAAGGGGAAAAAAAACCAGGAGGAGGAGGAGGTCGCCGAGCCCCCAAATCAGCGCTGCGGAGGGATGGAAAAATAGAGGAGGGGGGGGGCCTTGCAAATGAATTCCTCCTCCTTCTCTCCCCCCCTTTTTCTTCTGTCTTACACACTTTTCCACACCTCCCTGAGGATCTGGAAGCAGAGAGGCTGAAGGAGCTGACTGGATGAAATTTCTGCTTTTCTGGATTTGATTCTTGGTTCACCTTTCTTTCTTTCTTTCTTTCTTTTTCTTTCTCTTTCTTCCCTTCCTTCCTTTCTCCCTTCCTTCCTTTTACCATCCTTTCTTTCCTTCCTCTCTTACCATCCTTTCCCCTTCCTTCCTTCCTTCCTTCCTTCCTTCCTTCCTTCCTTCCTTCCTTCCTTTCTTTCTTTCTTTCTTTCTTTCTTTCTTTCTTTCTTTCTTTCTTTTTTTTTTCTTTCCAGCAGGAAGAGAGAGGGGGAAAAAATGCCCTTCCTTTGGGCAAGTCTTTGGAAGTGGTGGAAACTTTTCGCATCAGCCCAGACCCTGGTGCAAAAGAGAGGATTTAGAAAACTTTGTTGCGAGATCTAGTAGATTCTTTCCTTAAAGAAAAAAGAAAGAAAGAAAGCAACCCCAAAACTCTTCTCTCTCTCTCTCTCCCTCTCTCTCTTTCTTTCTTTCTCTCTCTCTTTTTTTCTGCCTCTCTTTCTCCCTCGAATAGATATATTTGGTATGCGCCCTTCTCTCTGTGTGTGTGTCTCTCTGCTTATTTTTCCCACCCTGCCTCGTCAAGGAGGGGATTCGGAATTGCCTCTTGAAAACCGTCGGGGGTGAGATTGTCCAAAAAAGAAAAACAAAGGCAAAAAGAAGAAAGAAAGGGAAGAAAAAAAAAAAAGAAAGAAAGAAAGGGAAGGAGAAACTGGAGGGGAGTTGGTGCCGGCCTCCCCCTGGCCGCCCCTGACTCTCATTTTTTTTGCAGTGATGGCCTTTGAAAACTCTGGAGTTGGATTTTATATGGCTTTGAATCTCTGTTTTTGGGAACTCTTGTTTGTAGACGGACTCAGCCTGGAACCTATTTATTGGAACACTTCGAACAAAAAGTAAGCCTTTTCATTTTTCTCGGGCCTGGGAAAATCCAGGTATTGTCTGGGGAAGCAGCTTCAGGTGCTGGGAAGATTTGCACCTTTGGGTTGGGTTGGGGAAAAAAAATCATCATCATCATAATTTTTAAAATGGCTTTTTTTTTTTTTTTTTTGGTAACAAAATCTGGCGAGGTTGAGTGGCTTTTTTGCTTTGTGTTTCAATGGTATTTGGAAGCAGATGCTTTGAGCAAAGAGGAAAGCGGGAGGCCAGGAAAATATCAGCATTTGGAGATGCCCAGGGGTTTCTGTGGTGGTGGTGGGGAAAGTAGACACCCTGATTTGATTTGGGGCAAAGTTGAAGAGGATGAAGAAAGGAGAAGTTTCTGGCCACGCGTGAAATCCTGAACTTCACTTATTTTCCCTTCCCCAAACTTTTGCCAATCTCCATTTTTTTTCACCCCCCTTCTACTTTGGGAGCAAAAAAAAAACCGGGGTGAAAAAAAATATATTGGCATCGCCTTGGCTAAGACCTGCGGGGAAGGGGGTGTCTACAGACACAAGACAGACAGAGAAACAATTTTTTCCCTCTGTCTTCCCTCCTCTCCCCCACCCCCCAAAAAAGAAATGTGATTTCCACCACATACCACCCCCTTCTGCTGCTCAGTTTGGGCATCAGATTCAGCTTGCTTGGTCAAGTTTCCTAGATTATGCCCGCGAAAGATTACTTCTTGGACCGTATCTCAAAGTTGGCTGGCGAGAGAACTCGTCATCCTAAACTGGTTTTCTTGCAAGTTTAGTCTGGAATGTCAGCACTTCTTGTTTGGGGTTTCCTTTGTCTTGTTTCCCCCCCCCCAGTTTTGGCAATCGCAGAAGACAAAAAAAAAAAAAATGGAAATTAAAATAAAACCGAGGTCTGTGAACCTTGCAATGAAGCTGTTGGATTAATTAACTTTACTGGATGTATAGTCTACTTTTAACCGCAATGTATATGGGTGGGCATTTATGGCTATTCAAAGAGAGAGGGGAGGGGGGGAGAGGGAGATAAAGAGAGAGAGACACACACACAAACACAAATACACACACAGAGGGCATCTCAAGGTAGGGGACTGTGTGTCTGTGTGTCTCTCTTTCTCTCTGTGTCCCTGGCTGTGCATCTTGCTGGTGCTTCCCACTTTTGCGATGGGGTGGGTCTGTCTGGATTGTAATTTTTGCATTTACCTACGGGGCGTGTGGCCGCTGCGATGGGGGGGGGAGCGGTTTTACGTGTATGTGTAACTGTGTGTGTGTTTCTCCACCTCTCCTTGCATTCTTGCACGAATTAAAAATTGTGAAATCCGACACAATCTGGTTTGCTCGCTCGCTCTCGTTCTCTCCTTCCCTCCCTTCAAAGCAGGACTTGATCTCTGCAAAAGCCTTTGAAAAGTGGCTTGGAACTGGATTAAGTGTAACTTCTTGCCTTGAAAAGGAGTGTGTGTGTGTGATTGTGTGTCTTTGTGCAGGGGAGGGGGAGGGAAGAAGCCCATGCCTTGTTCAAAGATGGGGAGTTGTGGGGGAACCAAAACAGAACTTATTTTTCTTCTCCTTCCTGATTTTTCAGGCCAGTTTTCACGCCTGCCAGTCACTTTCCAACTCTGGATAATCCTGGACACTTTTGTCTTTCCCCCCAGCTCTCTCTCCCACACACACACACTTACACGCTCCCCCGGGAGTCCAGCCTGACTCCTCATCTGTTAACAATTGTGGCTCCAATCCCCCCCAACAACTTCTGAAACTCAAGTCTTCCCTTGCACACTTTTGAGAGAGGCAGGAGGGGAGAGGCCCAGAACTGAGTTAATTTGGGGTGATGTCATTTTTTTTTTCTCGGGGAAGGGTCCCCCGTGGAGGGATGCGGGGGGGGGAAGCGAGAGAGAAGAATTGGGGGTCGAGGGGAAGAGGCGAGCTTTGAGAGGGGCTGCCAGAAAAACCACTCTCTTGCACATTAGAGGGGAGAAGGAGAGAGAGAGAGAGAAAAACACTGTGATTCGTAAGTGCTACAATTTGCAGGCTGTCGCTATGCAAGGCAACGCTTCCTAGCAACAGGAATATATATATTAGAACTAATGAGCCCTATTTGCCTAAATCATGCTGTGTATTTTCCTCCCGCCTGACTTCTGATGTTTTGATTCTATTTCCCTCCTTTTAACCCTCTCCTCCAAAGGGGAAAATGTCCCCTGTTCCAGGTTTTGGGGTGTGGGGGAGGGAGGAGACCCTGCCCCGTCTTGAAAACCAGAGTAGAACAATGGGTTGAGGGCCCAGGGAGAGCCTGACGGAAGCCGAAGGGGGAAACTGGACAGAAAAGACCTGAAAGAGGGTCTCTTCTAGGATTGGGGATCCCTTTGGAGGTATCCCCACTTGATAATGGGATGCACAAGGCTGTCCCTCTTGCATTGGGTATTGTCCCCGCGTTGGTCTTCCTCGGTGGGATCCGTAAAATGTCAACCCTTCGGTTCCGTTGGAAGAGAGAGGTGTGCTTGTTCTTCTCCTTTCCCTTGAAGGGGACTCTAGAGGAAGGGAAGGAGAAGTTGTTTCAGAAGTTGAACAAATTGGGGTGCCCAAGTGGAAGAGCTGTACACCTTCTCTGGAGGTCCAACTCAACCGTCCTTGGTTGCTACAACAGGTGGAAGGAGAATCCAGACTCTGTTCTGCCCACGTTGCCTCGGAAAAGTTGAACCTCGGGGATGGAGTACCTGGTTGATTCATCTTCTCCTCCTCCTCCTCCTCTTTCCAAGATGCCACGTTGGGGAAGACACATTCTGAAGACCTGCGAGTTGAGTTGGGCTCTCCGACAATGTGGCAATAGTTAGGTGGCACCTGTTATGTGTTTTGGGGTGTGTGCTGGACCCCCTGGAAGAGGGACCTTGTAGATTTCATCTCCTTCCTTCTCTCTTCAAGTTGCCATGCTGGGGAAGACACATTCTGAAGATCTTACAGTTGGGTTGTGCTGTCCGACAATGTGGCAATAGAGAGGTGGCAGCTGTTATGTGTTTTGGTGTGTGTGATGGACCCCCTGGAAGAGGGACCTTGTAGATTTTGTCTCCTTCCTTCTCTCTCCAAGATGCCACGCTGGGGAAAGCACGTTCTGGAGATCTTCCAGTTGGGTTGTGCTCTCTGACGATGTGGCAATAGTTAGGTGGCACCTGTTATGTGTTTTGGGGTGTGTGCTGGACCTGCTGGAAGATGGACCTTGTAGATTTCTTCTCCTTTCTGATCTCTCCAAGATGCCATGCTGGGGAAGGCACGTTCTGAAGAGCTTCCAGTTGGGTTGTGCTCTCTGACAATATGGCAATAGTTAGATGGCAGCTGTTATGTGGGGTGGACCTGTTGGAAGATGGACCTGTTTGGGGGGGGGTCCTGTACTTGCTGGAGAAGTAGGACTTCAGTAGATCTATCAACATGTGCTTGGGGTGAATCCTTGAAAGCTCTCTAGAAGTTGGAAGTAAGATTTTTCCCAAACAATGATAGACTCCCCGTACGAACCTCCTGTCTTGCCCACCTAGGTTTTAATTATTCCGTTGCAAGTTCTCTCATTATTTTCTTTTGACAAGGCCGTGAATCCAGCCCGTTCTAATATGGAGATTTATTTAAATGCGATAAGTTAATGAGTCAATTAATTGGCTGACCTCCCTATCGGAAAGGGAAAACGTCTTTCCGCGCAGAAGGTGACACCAATACACGTGCCCAAGATGGTGGAAAGGGGCGGGGGGGGAAGAGAAGGAATCAGTTGTGGTGATGTGGCGAAAAGCCCGTGTGTGTATGTGCGTGTGTAAGGATGAGTGAGCTCAGTGTGATGTTGTTTCCCCTCGCATGAGTTGATGGCTTAGATATTCAGGGTGGTTGGGGCTTGTTTTTCAGCACAAAAATGGGATAGTTGCCTTCATAATAAGTGGCATAAAACATCAGATTTGCCAAGGTAGATCTGGGATTTGAACAGGAATTGGAGACCGGCCCAATGCTTGAGCGGTATTCAAAAAAATGGGTGCCACAAATATTTTGCGTTAAAAAATGGTCTGCCACAAAATTTCACGTTCAAAAAGTCTGCCGCAAATATTTCGTGTTAAAAAAAAATCTGCCACAAATCTTTTGTGTTCAAAAAAATCTGCCACAAATATTTCGTGTTCAAAAAAATCTGCCACAAATATTTCATGTTCAAAAAAATCTGCCACAAATATTTCATGTTCAAAAAAATCTGCCACAAATATTTCATGTTAAAAAAAATCTGCCACAAATATTTCGTGTTAAAAAACTCTTACTACAAATATTTTGTATTTAAAAAAAGTCCACCACCAGTATTTCAGGTTTAAAGAAAAGCCTTCCACAAATATTTTTTGTTAAAAAGCCTTCCACTAGTATTTCATATTAAAAGAACTCTGCCACGAATATTTCACGTTAAAAAATTCTACCACAAATACTTCGTATTTAAAAAAAAAAAACCCACCACAATTTTCAGGTTAAAAAAAGCCTTCCACAAATATTTCATCTTAAAAGAACTCCGCCACAAATATTTCACGTTAAAACAAAATTCTACCACAAATATTTCACGTTAAAAAATTCTACCACAAATATTTCGTATTAAAAAAAAACACCAACCCACCACCATTTTCAGATTTAAAAAAGTCCGCCGCAAATATTTCGTGTTCGAAAAAGTCCGCCGCAAAGATTTTACGTTGAAAAAAGTGCGTCACGAATAATTTTGTGTTAAAATAAATCCACCACAAATATTTAGGGTTAAAAAAAAAAATCTGCCACAGTTTTTTTGTGACCAGAAACCTACACCCGAGCATCCTACACATCTTTTACACGTGGCGGCTTGTGAAAATACTGTCCTTTTGGAGGCTGGCGCATCCCCGTCTCTCTGGCCACGAACGCGCACGCTTTCCAAAAAAAGACTCCGAATATTCACTATCCCTCAGCCACATCTGGAAGAGCGGGGGTGTTACAGAAACAAGTGAAGATGGCAGCTCTGATTGTGCAAGGGAAGCCCCCCTCCCGTGTTTCATGTGACACGCCTGCGCCACACGCATGAAAAAGTAGGGCAGAGATTTGGCCGCACAAACACGGGTGCCATCTTGAATTTTTTAAAAAAAATCCACAGATGCTCTCCTGACCGGGAATCCGTCTTCTTTCTCGACTTTTCAATATTTCGATCTGGATCAATTCACGCTAATATAACAGTTGAACTCTGAATTTGGTCTCGAATCGGGTACGGAGCGAAAGGGATATGTGTTTGTTCTGGTCGATGGTGGTTTGTTCTGGTTTACGTTGGGGGGGTCGAGGGAAGCTAGTCTGGCTTCATTCTCTTTTAACGTCTCATCTCAACATAATAAGGTGAAAAGGAGGATTTATTTGCAAAGTTTTAGCTCTGGATTCAGCACAGAGATCAGAGATTAAATCTAGATTTCTCGGTCAAAAAGAAGAGAGTTAAATCTGTCATACGTCGGGTGGTCCTGTCACGTAACAATGGGTGTGAAGACCCCTTCCTCAAGCAAGAACCATGATTTAAATGAACTACAGATAGTCCTCGACATACGACCGAAATGTTTGTCGCTAAGCGCAACAGTTGCTAAGCCAGTTTTGTCCCGTTTTACAACAGTTGTCAAGGCAATCGTTGCAGGTGTTAAGTTAGCCACATGGTTGTTAAGTGAATCTGGCTTCCCCGTCGACTTGTCGGACGGTCGCAAAAGGGGATCATGTGACCCTGGGACCCTGTAACTGTCATAAATATGAGTCGGTCGCCAAGCGTCCAAATTTTGGTCCTGTAACCACAGGGATGCGGCGACGGTCATAAGTGTGAAAAATGGTCATGTCGCTTTTTACAGGGCTGTTGTAACTTGAAACATCACTAAATGAACCGTTGTAAGTGGAGGACTATCTGTAATAATCTGACCTAATATAGGAAATCCTCCATGTGCAAACATTCACTTAGTGACCATTCAAAGTCACAATCATCTCCTTTTGATGACCCTTGCGGGGTGGAGTCTGGCCAACTGAATGAAGCTAGCAAAGTGTTTTACTGGCCGGATGCCTTTCCTGTCTCCAATGCAGAGTTTTGTTCAGCAGATATATTCTCATTGTGCCCAGAGAGAAATATCTGCCTCTACCTAGGATCGAACTCACAGCCTCCTGATTATGAGCCAAGAGCTCCATCTCTAGGCCCCGCACCACTCATTCAAAGTCACAATGACCCTGAAAAAAAGGGTCTTCGCACTTACGACCATCGTGTGATCAAAATTGGAGCGCGTAGCAACTGGCATGTCTTTTACGACGGTTGCAGCCTCCCGGGGTCACGTGATCGCCCATTGCGACCTCCCTGGCCAGCTTCCAACACTCCGCGTCGATGGGCGAGGAAGCCGGATTCGTTTAATGACCACACGATTCACTTAACAACTGCAGCAATTAATCCCCAGGGCCAAAAAGGTTATAAAATCAGGCACGAGTCGCTCGAGAGCTGCAATGGCAAGTCCGGTTTCAATTGCGGTCATAAGATCAGGACCGGCTGCATGGAAAACTTTCTAGAGTTTTCTTTATTGCTTTACCGCATAAAATTTTGGAAAACGCCAGTTGGATGGCAACGCCTGGTTTACGTCTTGTTACTCCGCTGTTTTGCAAAACTCTTGTCTGCCTGTTGCTGCTGCCCCTGTGATGTGTGACTTACAAAGCTTGCCTGCAGCACAATTTGAAACGGGGGCCCTGGGTGCGTGTTAAAAATTGTGTTGCCTTCCATTGTCGTTGTCCTCTCTCTTTTGGCCCCCTCTGTTTCCAGCGACTTTGCTGCATCTCATTTGTGGGGAGAGACCAAAAAGAGCCGGGTAAATCCTGGATCAGAGATGGGATTCAGCTGGTTCGTACCAGTTCGGGCGAATTGGTAGCGGCGACTGCTTGGATGTAATGTAATGTATTTAGCCACGTTTTCGAGGCCATCTGCAGAAGGCGCCCGCGGTGAACTGGTGGTAAGAATATATGGAACCCACCACTGTCCTCTACTTATAACAGTTCGTTGCGTAACCATCCAAAGTCCCAACGGCACAGAAAAAAGGGACTTACGGCTGTTTTTCACACTTACGACGGTTGCAGCATCCCCGGGGTCACTTGATCAAAATTCAGACGCTTGGCAACTGGTTTGTATTTATGACGGTCGCAGCGTCCTGGGTGCCGGCAGAGGAACCGGATTCACTTAACGCCCGTGTTACTGACGTTGTTACTGACTTAACAACCGCAGTGCTTCCCTTGACGACAGTGGCAAAGAAAGGTCGTAAAATTGGGCAAAACTCACTTAACCGTCTCACTTAGCAACAGAAATGTTGGGAGGGGTCAATTGTGGTCGTAAGTTGAGGACTACCTGTATTCATCCACACCTCTAAAATTTGGAAATTGTTCCTTTTTGGGGGGCGGGGCTCTTTCTTCTGGCCTACAGCAAATCCCTGACCCGAAAGATCAGCCAAATTTTTGACCTTGAACAAGACCTGAGCAGATTCGAGGTTGGTTTTCTGAAGATGTTTATTCTGGCCTTCTTCTTGAAGAATCAAAAATGTTCATCCATATGTTCTCCAGAAGGTCTTCTCAAGAACCTGGTGGTTTTCCAAAGATGTTTCTGGAGCCCCTAGAAGTGACCTCCTCAAAAAAAAAGTTGAGTTTGTTGTTGTGAAGTCCTGGTTGCCGCCATCATCTGGACCATGTTTGGTCTTCTGTGTGGACACCTCCCAACTCTGTGGACACCTCCATTATCTTTATGTAGATCACTGTTTCTTAAACTTGAGGACGTTAAGATGGGTGGACGTCAAAGTTGTGGGAGCTGAAGTCCACCCATCTTAACATCGCTGAGTTTGAGGTACGGTGGCCTACGTCAGGGGTCTCCAAACTTGGCAACTTTAAGTCTTGCAGTCTTCAACTTCCAGAATTCATCATACTGGCTGAGGACTACACAAAAACAACTTCTCAAGATGATATTCCATCTTGAAGTTTGGAGACCGCTGGTCTACACGAAAACAAGTTCTCAAGGTGATGTTCTACCTTGACATTTGGAGACCCCTGGTCTTCATGAAAACAACTTATCAAGGTCATGTCCCACCTTGAAGTTTGGAGACCCCTGGTCTTCATGAAAACAACTTCTCAAGGTCACGTTCCATCTTGAAGTTTGGAGACCCCTGGTCTTCATGAAAACAACTTCTCAAGGTCATGTTCCACCTTGAAGCTTGGAGTCCCCTGGTCTACATGAAAGCAACTTCTCAAGGTGATGTTCTACCTTGAAGTTTGGAGACCCCTGGTCTACACAAAAACAAGTTCTCAAGATGATGTTCTACCTTGAAGCTTGGAGACCCCTGGTCTTCATGAAAACAAGTTCTCAAGGTGATGTTCTACCTTGAAGTTTGGAGACCCCTGGTCTACACAAAAACAACTTCTCAAGATGATATTCCATCTTGAAGTTTGGAGACCGCTGGTCTACACGAAAACAAGTTCTTAAGGTCATGTTCCATCTTGCAGTTTGAAGACCCCTGGTCTTCATGAAAACAACTTCTCAAGGTGATGTTCTACCTTGAAGTTTGGAGACCCCTGGTCTTCATGAAAACAAGTTCTCAAGGTCATGTTCCATCTTGAAGTTTGAAGACCCCTGGTCTTCATGAAAACAACTTCTCAAGGTGATGTTCTACCTTGAAGTTTGGAGACCCCTGGTCTTCATGAAAACAACTTCTCAAGGTCACGTTCCACCTTGAAGCTTGGAGTCCCCTGGTCTACATGAAAGAAACTTCTCAAGATGATGTTCTACCTTGAAGTTTGAAGACCCCTGGTCTTCATGAAAACAACTTCTCAAGGTGATGTTCTACCTTGAAGTTTGGAGACCCCTGGTCTTCATGAAAACAACTTCTCAAGGTCACGTTCCACCTTGAAGCTTGGAGTCCCCTGGTCTACATGAAAGAAACTTCTCAAGATGATGTTCTACCTTGAAGTTTGGAGATCCCTGGTCTACACAAAAACAACTTCTCAAGATGATATTCCATCTTGAAGTTTGGAGACCGCTGGTCTACACGAAAACAAGTTCTCAAGGTGATGTTCTACCTTGAAGTTTGGAGACCCCTGGTCTTCATGAAAACAACTTCTCAAGGTCGTGTTCCACCTTGAAGCTTGGAGACCCCTGGTCTTCATGAAAATGTTCCACGTTGAAGTTTGTAGACCCCTGGTCTTCACGAAAACAACTTCTGAAGACGATGTTCCAAAAATCACCATCTGCTTTTCTGGCTCCTCCCCGAAGAGCTTCCAAGAAACGGGTCCCTCACATCTGTCCTGAGCGAGCAGATGACACAGCGGCAAAGTCACAACCCGACGGTGAAGAGCAGCACACTTGCCTAGGTGCGAAAACATTTCCTTCCGCTTCTTGACGCTCACCTGTGATTCCTCGGCGAACAGATGTCGAGGTGTCGAAGGTGTTTAGTCTTTTTATCTCCTGCACGGAGAATCTGTTCTTTCTTTCTTTCCCTCCCCCTTCGCTATCCAGCTCCGGCGTATGTGTGAATCCCACCTCTCGAGGGGTGTGTAACACTCCCGAGCAAACACGCATGCACAAAATTCATAGTTACACAACGTGCTGTTCCTTTCGACAACGTTAGGCTAAGTAAGTGCAAAAAATAAAAATAAAATCAGGAAAACTTGCGAAATCCCCAAAATTAAATCCGTGCATTCATGCACGGAAAATAAAATATGATTAGAATGAGGGGGCGAAAATTCTGTAGGACTTGTCCCGTACTGGTCGTCCTCGGCTTACGACCGCAAAAATGAGCCCCACATTTCTGTTGCTAAGCGAGATGGGGGTTCGGCGAGTTTTGTCCCGTTTTTACCACCTTTTGTGTCACTAAGCGAATCACTAGTCCTTAAGTGAATCCGGCTTCCCCGTGGACTTTGCTCGTGAGAAGGTCGCCAAACCGGCGGTAACAATATTGGAAACCCACTGCTGGTCATAACTATGAGTCAGCCAAGCGTCCCAATTTTGATCACGTTGATCAACAGTCGTAAGTGTGAAAAACGGTCCTAAGTCACTTTTTTTCAGCCCCGTTGTCACTTCGGTCACTAAACAAACGGTCGTAAGTCGAGGACTACCTGTGAACATGACTATAAGAAGGTGGTGCCAGTTCTAGAGACTTCTCTCTACAGGTGGTCCTCGACTTACGACCGCAAGGGAGCCTCAGATATCTGTTGCTAAGTGAGATGGTTGTGAAGTGAATTTTGTTAAGCCCGTTTTATGACCTTCCTTGCCACCGTTGCTCAGTGAATCTCGGCGGTTGTTAAGTGGATCGTGTGGTCGTTAAGTGAATCTGGCTTCCCTGTTGACTTTGCTTTGCCGGAAGGCCGCAAAAAGGGGAATCATGTGATCCCGGGAGGCTGCGATCGTCATAAATACGAGTCAGTTGCCAAGCCTGTAAATTTGGATCACGTGATCATCAGGGAGGTGGCAACGGTCGTAAGTGTGGAAAATGATCCTAAGTCACTTTTCTTCAGTGCCGTTGCAACTTCGGACAGTCACTAAATGAACGGTCGTAAGTCAAGGACTGCCTGTATGTTTCAATCAGTGCCAATTTTCTCTGTTTCCGTTCTTTCCTCCATTCTCTTTTCTTCTTTAGTAAATATTCATCCATCTATTCATCTTCTATCATCTCTCTCTCTTCTATCATCTGTCTCCATCTATCTATCTATCTATCTATCCATCCATCCATCCATCCATCTATCCATCCATCTATTCATCTTCTATCATCTCTCTCTTCTATCCGTCCATCCATCCATCCATCCACCTTCTATCATCTCTCTCTTCTATCTATCTATCTATCTATCCATCCATCTTCTACCATCTCTCTCTCTTATATATCATCTATCTATATCTATCTATCTATCTATCCATCCATCTATCCATCTTCTATCATCTCTCTCTCTTACATATCATCTATCTATATCGATCTATCTATCTGTCTATCTATCCATCCATCCATCCATCCATCCATCCATCCATCCATCCATCTATTCATCTTCTATCATCTCTCTCTCTATCATCTATCATCTCTCTCTCTTCTATATCATCTATCCATCCATCTATCCATCTTCTATCATCTCTCTCTCTTATATATCATCTATCTATATCTATCTATCTATCTATCTATCTATCTATCTATCTATCTATCTATCCATCCATCTTCTATCATCTCTCTCTATCATCTATCTATCTTCTATCATCTCTCTCTCTTCTATATCATCTCTCTTTCTATCTATCCATCCATCCATCTATCCATCTTCTATCATCTCTCTCTTCTATCTATCTATCTATCTATCTATCTATCTATCTATCTATCCATCCATCTTCTACCATCTCTTTCTCTCTTCTATATAATCGATCTCTATCTATCTATCTATCCATCCATCTATCCATCTTCTATCATCTCTCTCTCTTACATATCATCTATCTATATCTATCTATCTATCTATCTATCTATCATCTCTCTCTCTCTTCTATATCATCGATCTCTCTCTCTCTCTCTCTTTTCCAAAGAGGCAGGAAAGTTCTCGCCCATTAGAAAACCCACCAATTTCAACCCACTTAACTTTGTGCCCCACGGAAGATTCTGACGGTATGTCATTTTTCTTCGCCTTGGCTTGTGGCCAAGTCTAATTTTTCCTGATGGTGGCTTGTCTCCCCCCCCCCCGATACTTCATCTCCTCTGCAGGGTTTGGGTGTGACAGATCCTGCCCCCGTGGCACGCAGAGGTCAGATTGGATGATCTTTGCGCTCTCCGGAAGACCTATAATTATTTCATGCTATAATCTTCCTCTCAAAGCCACAGAAAAGCCACGGTCTTCGGATGCTTTCACCGTCTCCCCCTTTGCAGGAAAACCGTCGGCTTCTAAAATTCGTCCTCCGTAGCACGATGGAAAAAGAGGGATCTTTTGCCCTGGCGTGAATTTTTCCCCTTAAATTTGTGGAATGGAAAGAAATAGGAAGGAAGGAAGGAAGGAAGGAAGGAAGGAAGGAAGGAAGGAAGGAAGGAAGGAAGGAAGGAAGGAAGGAAAGAAAGAAAGAAAGAAAGAAATGCAGATAATAAGATAGTTCTTCTGCAACGAGTGGAGAACAGAAAACAGATAGTCCTCGTCTTACGACCATAACCGAGCCCCAAATTACCACTGCTAAGCGAGACAGCAGTTAAGTGAATTCTGGGAGTTGAAGTCCACCCCGTTTATAATCCTCAAGTTTGAGAAAAACTCCGCGGGCCTATAACGTAGGAATCTCCAACTATTCCCCGAAAATAAAACTGGGTCTTATATTAATTTTTTATATATTAATTAATTAATTTTATTAGGGTTTATTTTCCGGTTAGGTCTTATTTTTAGGGAAATACGGTACTAAATGCATCCATCTGGGGCTTATTTTTGGGGTAGGGCCTATATTACGAGCATATTACGAGCATCCTGAAAAATCATGCTAGGACTTATTTTCTGGTTGGGTCTTATTTTCGGGGAAACAGGGTAGTAGTCCAGATTGTGGGAGTGCGGAAGAGAGATAGCACTGCAGACTACAACTCCCATCCTCCACATCCAGTGGGGCTGCCTGGGGAAGATGGGGGAGGGACCCTTCGAAGATGCTGTGCAGCAACTTTCTCGGGCCGTCCGCACGGCCACAATATATGCCCCCTCCTCGGTTCTTCTCGCCGGCTCAGCGCACCGAGACAAACGGGATTAATCGATTAACATTTTAATCACAGGTTAAAATTTACCACCCGCCGAGTCTATTACAAATTGATTTTTTTTTAAAAACACACACAGACACACACACACACACACAAACAACAAGGCTGACTTCGTCGACAGGCCTAATTTGCAAAGCAGGAAACGGATCCGAAATACGAGCGATTTACAAAGACGCAAAGATGGTTGTAATTTTTTGTCCCCGATGCGTTAAAATGTCTCGGTGGATAAACCTGGAGAATTGGGATGCGGGAAAACTGGATCTGTTTCAGGCCTAATCTGGGGAATGCTGGGTAAATCCCGGAAAGATGTGGGGGGGGGAGAAACCCCTTGCCCAACTGACTTGAAAAAAGACACAAGATTGGCACAAACACATGTCCGTTTTTTTCCGTCTGAGCTTCCTGAGTTTTTGGACAATTTTATCAGAATGAGTTGGAAGGGACCTGGGAGGTCTTCTCGTCCAACCTCCTACTCAAGCAGGAGACCCTATACCACTCTGGACAAATGTTGTCCAATCTCTTCTTGAAAACCTCCACCCACAACTTCTGGTGGCAAGCAGTTCCACTGGTTAATTGTTCTCACTGTTTGCAAGTTTCTCCTTAGTTCTAAGATGCTCCTCTCCTTGGTTAGTTTCCATCCATTGCTTCTTGTCCTGCCTTCTGCTAATTTGGAGGACAGGTTGACTCTCTCTTCTTTGGGATAGACCCTCAAATATTGGAAGACTGCTATCATGTCACCCCTAGTCCTTCTTTTCATTAAAGTAGACATACCCAGTTCCTGCAACCGTTCTTCATATGTTTGAGCCTCTGGTCCCCTAATCGTCTTTGTTGCTCTTCTCTGCACTCTCTCGGAAGTCTCAACATCTATTTTTTATATCATGGCGACCAAAATTGGATGCAGTCTTGCAAGGGTGGCCTTACCAAGGCATTATAAATTGGTATTAACGCTTCACATGATAAGTATCCCATATTGTGGTTTGCTTATTCTCTTCTAATCCCTTCCTCTGCGATCTCTCTACTTTAGGGGGTAGGAGGAAAAAAAAACCCAGGCATGGCTGGCTGGGAAATGCTGGGGTCTTGCCAAGGCCTTATAAAGTGGTACTAACACTTCACATGATAAGTATCCCATATTGTGGTTTGCTTATTCTCTTCTAATCCCTTTCTCTGCAATCTCTCCACTTTAGAGGGTAGGATGGGGGAAAAAAAACCCGGCATGGCTGACTGGGGAATTCTGGGGTTTTACCAAGGCCGTATAAAGCGATATTAACACTTCACGTGATCTTGATTCTATCCCTCTGTTAATGCAGTTTAGGATTGCGTTGGCTTTTTGGGCTGCTGCCGCACAATGCTGGCTCACACTTAAGTGGTTGTCTTCTACGATTCCAAGATCCCTCTCGCCGTTAATGGTATTGAGCTACGTTTCACCAAATCTGTATTTATACTTCTGTTTTTTTCTTGCCTAAATGTAAAATCTTCCTTTTCTCACCATCGAATTTCATTTTGTTAGATAGGATAGGACTCAGTGTTCAGGTTTGTCGAGAACCTTCTGGATCTTCTTGAGCCTATCTTTTGGGGTGTTTGGCAAGGAGGAGGAGGAGGGGGGGAGGGGAGGGGAGGGAGAAGGGAAGGGGAGAGAAAGAAAGAAGGAAGGAAAGAAAGAAAGAAAGAAAGAAAGAAAGAAAGAAAGAAAGAGAAAGAAAGAGAGAGAGAAAGAAGGAAGGAAGGAAGGGAAGAAGAAAGAAAGAAAGAAAGAGAAGGAAAGAAAGAGAGAGAGAAAGAAGGAAGAAAGGAAAGAAGAAAGAAAGAAAGAGAAAGGAAGGAAGGAAAGAAAGGAAGAAGAAAGAAAAAAAAGAAGAGAGAAAGGAAGGAAGGAAGGAGAAAAAGAAAGAGAGAGAAAGAAAAAGAAAGAGAGAAAGAAGGAAGGAAAGAAGGAAGGAAAGAAGAAGAAAGAAAAAGAGAGAGAGAGAAAGGAAGGAAGATGGGAAGGAGAAGAATAGGAAGGGAGGGAGGAGAAAAAGAAAGAGAGAGAGAAAGAAAAAGAAAGAGAGAAAGAAGGAAGGAAAGAAGGAAGGAAAAAAGAAGAAAGACAAAGAGAGAGAGAGAGGAAGGAAGGAAGATGGGAAGGAGAAGAATAGGAAGGGAGGGAGGAAGGAGAATAAGAAAGAGAAAGAAAGAAAAAGAGAAAAAGAAGGAAAAATGGAAAAGGAAGGAAGAAGAAAGAGAGAGAAAGGTAGGAAGGAAGGAGAAAAAGAGAAAGAGAGAAAGGAAAAGAGAGAAAGAGAAAGAAGGAAGGAAGGAAGAAGGAAAGAAGAAGAAAGAAAAAGAGAGAGAGGAAGGAAGGAAGATGGGAAGGAGAAGAAAAGAGGGAGGGAGGAGAATAAGAGAGAGAAAGAAAGAAAAAGAAAGAGAAAGAAGGAAGAAGGAAAAATGGAAAAGGAAGGAAGAAGAAAGAAAGAAGAGAGAGAGAAAGGTAGGAAGGAAGGAAGGAGAAAAAGAGAAAGAAAGGAAAAGAGAGAAAGAGAAAGAAGGAAAGAAGGAAGAAGGAAAGAAGAAGAAAGAAAGAGAGAGAGAGGAAGGAAGGAAGATGGGAAGGAGAAGAAAAGGGAGGGAGGGAGGGAGGAGAATAAGAAAGAAAGAAAAAGGAAGGAAGGAGACATGGATAGGAGAAGAAAAGGAAGGAAGGAAAGTAGGAAGGAAGGAAGGAAGGAAGGAAGGAAGGAAGGGTAAAACCTTATTTTCCTCTCCATTGAATTTCATTTTGTTAGATGGGGTCCAGAGTTCAAATCCTTCTGGATCTTGATGCCAATTGGGCTTGGCATCCCCAAAGAACCAATTTTTTGTGGGGGGGGGCAGGAGTTTGCCTTCAGTTCTGAGAGATCCTGTCATCCTCTCCCTGGCAGAGACTCGCCTCTCAGCCCTTCGGAAGTTCTGCTTTCTCTTTGGAATCGGAATTGAGCTGCTGCTACAGTTTAGTCCTCGACTTACGACGCCGTTCGGACCACAATTCCCGTTGCTAAGCAACGTGGTTGCTACCCCCTTCTTTGTCACAGTTGCTAAGCGAATCATTACCGGTTGCGAAGCGAATCACTTCAGTCGACGATGAATCGCTGCCGTCGCGAAGCCCATCACCGGGTCATTAAGCGAACCCAGCTTCTTCCCCCGTTAACTTTGCTCGTCGAAAACTGGCTGGAAAGGTCGCAAAGGATCATCCTGACCCTCGGGCGCTGCATCGGGGTTACGCCAGAGCCCAAATTTTCCCCACGGTCGTTAAATGAATCACCGCAGTCCTTAACCGAACCACGCGGTCCTTAAGCAAATCCATGATTGGTCGAGAAAGTCGCGGACGCTTCAACCGTCGTAAATACATCCCGGTGGCCCATCGCCCGAATTTTGATTACGGGACGTTGCACGAGGCTGCCGCAACGGTCATTAAGTGTGAAAAACGGCCCTAAGTACCCTTTTTTTCCGTGCCGTCGTCACTTCGGTCGCTAAACAAACGGTCGTAAGTTCGAGGACCGTCTGTATTTCTTGTTCCGGTCTGCAAACAAAATCCAATATTTCCCTAATTTTTTTTTTCCTGGGAGTCCTTCCTCGTCTTCCGAGATCTCTTTTTCGATCGTTTTTTTTTTGGGTGGGGGGAAAATCCTTCCAACTCTCCCGCACCCTCGGGAGAAATCACAAGGGGGGGCAGATGTTTTCATGGAAAGTGGGGGGCTCGAAATTTAACCCCCCTTCTCCTTTTCCAGGGTACAAATGTAGCATTTGGGATTTGATTCAGGTGAATTTTAAGCACAAATTGGTTTTATGTTTTTCTTTCTTTCTTTCTTTCTTTCTTTCTTTCTTTCTTTCTTTCTTTCTTTCTTTCTTCCTTCCTTCCTTCCTTCCTTCCTTCCTTCCTTCCTTCCTTCCTTTCTTTCTTTCTTTCTTTCTTTCCCTCCCGGCTCAATTTGTCTATTCATCTGAGCCCTTTTTTTCCTTTTTCTTTCTTATTTTGGCTTTTAAGGCAAATGGTTGCAGTGCATTTTTCCTTTGTCAATTTTGTTTTTATATATATACAGTATATAAAATTTATATTTTGCTGATAAAGAAATAAAGGGAGACTAGTATAGATCTGTTTCAAGCTTTTTAGCTTTCATCAGGGGTAGACCAGGTGTCTCGATAGAAAAATATTTATATATATATATATATATATATATTTAAAAAGGGGGGATTTCCGGGAGTTTTTTTTAAAGCATTTAATGGCATAGGAGAACCCAGCATCTTCCCGATAAAGGTAAAGCCATTGAGAGAGAGAGAGAAAAAGAAAGAGAGAAAAAAAAATCTTTTGTAATAACTCTCCGGTCCTTCCATTTTTGTTTAATTCAGCTTTCGATTTAAAAAAAAGAAAAGAAAAAAAGGGAGCTTTTTAAAAGCTCGTCATGCGAGGGTCTCGCTCTCTCTTAGAAAGCTGGAAGATCCTCTAATGGGCTTCAGGTGGGATGCATCTGCTCGCAGGTGATACCCGAAGACAGATCCAGCTGCAAACGCCTGTAAAACCATCATCCTGGTCCCCGTCTTCAGCTGGCTTTTAAAAGCGGGTTTCCTGCCCATTTAAAAAAAAACAACACACACACACATTATCTGCCTCCCCTCATTCACGCACAAAAGAGTAAGAGAAAGAACCCCGCGAGGCATCTCTCTTATATATATTTATATATATATTTAAAAGCCTTTTTAGATGCTTCGTTCGTTCTCTCGTCTTATAAAAGCTGTCCTGGTTTACAAAAAAATCTAATTTTTTTAAATTTTATTTTCTTTTCGCTCTCTCACGTCCGAATTTGGGGCTTTTTCAGATCTTGCCAAAGCGACGGCCGTAAAAAATCCCCCCCCCCAATATTTTTCATATCGTGAACAATCGTAGAGCGGTATTATTCAGTATGAAACAATCCACGTTTGTCTGACGTTCGTCGTTTTATTCAAATCGACAGATTTTGTCAAAATAACACCTCTCTTTTTCGGCCACTTGTAAAAAAAAATCGGGTTTGAAATTCCGAGTAAAATTCCAATACCTCATATAGGTAGTCCTCGGCTTAACAACGGTTTGTTTAGTGACCGTTCAAAGTTACGACGGCACTGGAAAAAAAAGGGACTTGGGGATGTTGTTTACACTTACGACTCGTGGTCACAGGATCAAAATTTGGGCGTTTAGCAGCTGACTCGTATTTATGACGGACGCAAAGTGTCCCAGGGTCGCGCGATCCTCCTTTTGCGACCTTCCGACAAGCAAAGTCAGTGAGGAAGCCAGATTCACTTAACAACGGTGGCAAGGAAGGGCGCAAAATGGGGCCAAACGTGCTTAACAGAGGTCTCACTAAACAACAGAAACATGGGGCTCAATTGTGGTCGCAAGTCAAGGACTGCCTGTATGTGAGCCGGGGATGCTACAACCGTCATAAGTAGGCGCCATTTGCCAAGCGCCTGAATCTCGCTAAGCGTGACGAACTTTCTTGACATGGTTGTTAAATGAATCACTGCAGCTGTTAAGTTAATAACTTGGTTGTTAAGCAAATCTGGCTTCCCGATTGACTTTGCTTTGTTAGGAGGTCGCAAAAGGGGATCACCTGACCCCAGGACACTGTGACCGTCATAAATACGAGTCCGTTGCCAAGCATCTGAATTTGATCACGTGAGCAGGGATTCTTGCAACGGTCGTAAGTAAATTCACTCCCAGAATCCCCCTGCCAGCCAGCAACTATGAGAGAGGTGGACTTCAACTCCCAGAATCCCCCAGCCAGCTCTTTTTTCCCCATTTTGCTTGAAGTCAAGATATATTACGTTTACTGCATACCCACCATCTGTGAAGAAAGTTACCCTACGTGACTGGCTGAGGAATTCTGGGAGTTGAAGTCCACAACTCTTAAAATGGCCCAGAAACTCTGATCTAATTGAAGGAAGGAAACAGTCCCGACTACCAATTAGACACCTTTTAGATCAGTGATGGCTAACCTTTTTGCCGTCGCGTGCCAAAAGGGGGGGG
>NW_027256895.1:2102345-2207345 GCF_029215685.1 Pituophis catenifer annectens
TCCTTTCGGCTTGGACTTCTCTCCCGCAGAATTCAGGAGGGCCGAGGGCCTTCAAAACTTGTCGTGTTTTCGAGGGTGTGGGGGAAGATGCATACCCTGGACGAAGAGAGGAATCGTTTCGGGCAGGCGAACGAGCAAACTGGGGAAAGTGGGAAATTGTGCATTCTTTTCTTCCCCCCCCTTCCCGCGCGCATTCAGATAAATTGCACGATTTCTTTACCTCGCCGGCAATCAGCCACCCGGCCGGTTTGTGGCTTTACCGGGCAAATTGGCTTGCCAGGGTTCTCTTCCCCTGGTCCAATTACCACTCCATTCTGTCCCAAGTGGTCAATCATAATCTATTGTGTGGAAAGATAAAGTGGGGAGGGGGGGGGAAAGAGAGAGATCCTTAAACCCCCTCCAGTCCCCCCCCTCGCTCGGTTTTCTGAAACCCCCGGCTCTTATTCTGCATTCTGGCCTCCGCCAGATTTCAAGAGCCTCGCCCCCCCTCCCGTTTCTCGGATGCCGTGCGGGAAAGTGCCCAGAGACACAGAGTCAGGTGCAGAGTGGGATTCAGCCGGATCAGACCGATTCGAGCAAACCGGTAGTCACTATGTCGTCCTATTTAGCTGCGTTTTTTTAAGCCGTACGCATTAGTAGTGGGCTGCCCCCGGTTCGCACCGGTTCTATAGAACCGGTTATAAAACCGGCGGGAGGCTCCGCCCACCGACCCCGACGTCACTAAAACGCTTCTGCGAGGTTGGGGCGAGCTTCAGCCACAGGTTAGCGCAAGCTGTCAAATGCAATTTCATTGAGGGCCGCATCAGGGCTGTGGTTGACTTTGTGGGGGGGGGGTGAAGCGGAGGTGGGCGTGGCTGACTGGGTGGGTGTGGCCGACTGAGAGGGCGTGGCCTGCTTGACGCCACTCCTCTTCGCATTGGGTAGACCAGGGCAGCCTCGCGGGCCCCATCCGACCACATCGCGAGTCAGATCCAGCCCGTTTGACACTGCTGGGTTAGCGGAATGCGCTTGCAAAAAAACGATATTATTTTTTTTAAAAAAAACTAGGCGTTGGGAGTTCAGGCTTTGGACGAGAAAAAGGCCCTCTTTTCATCAACTGGTTTTCCTCCTGGCCAACCTCAGATTAAACCACAACTAGTCGTCCTTCTGAATTTAAGAGCAACGAACGCTTGTATTCGGCTTTTAAAGCTTTCCGTCTTGGAGCGCCAAATCACGTGGTCCTTAAACGAATCTGGCTTCTCCCATTTGTTGGAAGTTAGCTCAGAAGGTTGCAAAATGACAGTCAGGTTACCCTAGGATGGGGTAACCGTCGTAAATACAGGCAATCCTCAATTTACGACCACAATTGAGCCCAGAATGTTTGTTACTTCAGTGAGTTTTGCCCCATTTTATGACTTTTCTTGCCATGTTTGTTAAGTGAATCTCTTAATTTGTTAAGTGAGTAACCCAGTTGTTAAGTAAATCAGGGTTCCCTATTGATTTGCTCGTCGGAAGGTCGCAAAAATATTAATTTCCATCCGTTGCTTCTTGTCCTGCCTTCAGGGGCTTTGGAGAATAGCTTGACTCCCTCTTCTTTGGGGCAGCCCCTCAAATACTGGAAGACTGTTCTTATGTCCCCCCTAATCCTTCTTTTCTCTAGATTGGCCAAACCCAAATCCTACAACCGTTCTTCGTATGTTTTCGCCTCCAGTCCCCTAATCATCTTCATTGCTCTTCTCTGCACTTTTCCCAAAATCTCAACCTTTTTAATTATAAAGTGGTGACCCCCCCAAAAAAATTGGATGCAATATTCTAAGTCTGATCTTAAAAAATAAAATAAGAGGGGGTGGAATTAGTCAGCCAGATAACCTGCAAATTCTTTAAAGTCCTGTGTAGGTGCTGCCTTCTTCGACACACCCTTCCAAAAAATATCTCTGTAACACATGGGATATATGTTGGTTTTTGGGCCTTGTTTGTGTTAACTCAGCAGGTGTGCGTTTGCTCACCCACAGGCTCTCTGGCTGTTGAGTAAATCCTGGGTAAACAGCTGTGAAGTTAATCCAGATCTGGTTGAAGATTGATTTTTTGTGTGTGCGTTTGTGTGTCTACGGTGAGAAACGTCCCTTCGGGGTCGCCAAAGCGTTCGGGAATCCCGAGAGTAATACGTTCTCGTAAAGTCTCCACAGAAGCGCATAATCTCAGCGCAAACTGCTTCCACCGAAGAGTAAGAGCTGGGTTGCTTGTTAGCTCAGTGGGTGAGCAGAGTCCAGCTCAGCTTTCTGACCCCTAGCCGGGCCCTACATTTGGGTGCGTTGATGTTCCCAAAGCCTTCCATGAATCCGAAACGTCTCGCCATCCCAGAAACCGTCCTGGGTATTTCCTATTTAACATAATAATGGGGTGCATCAGAGCGGACGTGGTCGAGTGACGTGTCTGCATTACTTCCGTTGGCATTTTCTTCCGAGGCCCATAAGCCACAGGAAGAAGGAAATTATCTCTGGGTGTGATTAAAGGACACCAGATTGAGGAATAGAATAAACCCCGGAGCTCACTGTAACAGCATTGCTAAAAAGGCATTAAGAGTCATTAACCTAATTTTGCGAAGCTTTTTCTCCGGTAACACTGTACTGCTAACTAGGGCATACAAAACCTTTGCCAGACCAATTCTTGAATACAGCTCATCTGCCTGGAATCTACACTGTATATATCGGACATTAATACAATTGAGCGGGTCCAGAGGTATTTTACGAGAAGAGTACGACTACGCCGCCTACAGTCTGACCTAAGCGTAGTACACAAAATTGTCTGCTATAACGTCCTACCTGTCAACGACATACTTCAGCTTCAACAGCAATACTACATGGGCAAACAATACATACAAACTCGAGGTAAACCGCTCCAAACTCGATTGCAGAAAATACGACTTCAGCCACAGAGTGGTCAATGCCTAGAATGTACTACCCGACTCGGTTGTTACTTCCTCAAACCCCCACAACTTCAACCTTAAACTGACTACCGTGAACCTCACACCATTCCTAAGAGGTCTGTAAGAGGGCGTGCATAAGCGCACCAGCGTGCCTATCGTACCCGTTTATTTGTACTCGTTTCACGTGCTCATGTCCATGTTTATACTTCTGCCTGTTATCTCGTACATGTTTGACAAACTAAATAAAATAAACAAAATAGAATAACAAGAGTTGGAAGGGACCTCGGAGGTCTTCTAGTCGAACCCCCTGCTCGCTCCCATTTCAGGCAAACGGTTGTCCAGCCTATTCTTAAAATCGTCCCGTAATGGAGCACCCACGACTTCTGGAGGCAGGTTGTTCCACTGATTAATTAATAGAATAACAGAATAAACAGAATTGGAAGGGGCGTTGGAGCAGTTGTGGGTTTCAATTTCGGTCGCTACTGGTTTGCTTGCAGGCGCGTGCATGCCCAGAGACATCCAGGCGGGTGGCGTAGCCTCCCGTCGCCGCTACTGGTTCGCCCCGGATAGCAACCCACTACTGCCTTGGAAGTCTTCTAGTCCAACCCCGTTTCAAGCAGACGATCCTATACCCATGATGGCGAACCTATAGCACGCGTGCCACAGGTGGCATGTGGAGCCATATCTATGTGGCACACGAGTGCCCTAGCTCAGCTCCAGCACGCATGTGCGCGCCTGCCAGCTGATTTTCGGCCCTTTCAGGCTCACTGGAAGTTGGGAAACGGGCTGTTTCCAGTCTCCGAATGGCCTGCAGGGAGGACGGGGAAGGCTGTTTTCACCCTCCCCAGGCTCCTAGAAAGCCTCTGGAGCCTGGGGAGGGTGAAAAATAGACCTCCCAGTCCCACCGGAAGTTGGGAAATGGGCCGTTTCCGGCCTCAGGAGGGCCTCTGAGGGGGAGGTTGCGGAAGGCCGTTTTCAACTTCCCCAGGCTCCAGGAAAGCCTCTGGAGCCTGGGGAGGGTGAAAAATGGGCCTATCGGGCCCACCGTTGCTTCTTGTCCTGCCCTCAGGTGCTTTGGAGAATAGCCTGACTCCCTCTTTTTTGGGGCAGCCCCTCAGATATTGGAACTCTGCTATCATGTCTCCCCCGGTCCTTCTTTTCATTAAACTAGACCGACCCAATTCCTGCAACCGTTCTTCATATGTTTAAGCCTCCAGCCCCCTGATCATCATCGTTGCTCTTCTCTGCACTCTTTCCAGAGTCTCAACGTCTTTTTTTATATCGTGGCGGCCAAAACTGGATGCAGTATTCCAAGTGTGGCCTTACCAAGGTATTATAAAAGAGTATTAACACTTCATATGATCTGTATCCCCATTGTGGTTCGCTTACTCTCTTCTAATCCTTTCCTCTGCGATCTCTCCCCTCTAGGGGATAGGAGAAAAAAAAAACAGGCATGACTGACTGGGGAATTCTGGGGTCTTACTAAAGCGATATTAACACTTCACATGAGCTTGATTCTATCCCTCTGTTACCACATTGGCTTTTTTGGCTGCCGCCGCACACTCCCAACTCACACTTAAGTGATCGTCTACTAGGACTCCAAGATCCGTCTCGCCGTTACTACGATTGAGCTACGTTTCACTTAATTTGTATATATACTTCTGTTTTTTTTCTTGCCTAAATGTAGAACTTTCCTTTTCTCACCATTGAATGTCATTTCGTTAGAGAGGGGCTGTTCAAGTCTGATTATAGATTAACGGAAGGGACCCTGTAGGTCATCTAGTCCACCCCCTCCGTCCAAGCAGGCGGGATCTTGAGCCTATCTTTTGGGCTGTTGGCTGTTCCTGCCAGCCAACGTCCTAACAATAAATAACAATAAAATGGAGAAGCTTAAGAGAAGCCAGCCGAGGTTTAAGGGGAGCGTTGGCAAATTTATAATGTGTAATTCCCGAAAATTGTGTTGAAACACTTGGGGTGTTTCTCTGTCCAGAAATTTGGCAAGAGAGGTAGGCGGCGTATTCCCTGGTTGTGTGCATTTTCCCATGGAGTTGCAGTTGTGACATTTGGAGAGTTGTGATATCCTCCGTCTCCAGGCCCTGTTTGCTAAGCGAGACAGCTGGGAAGTGAATTTTGCCCCGTTTTACGAACTTGCTTACCACCGTCGTTAAACGAAGCGCCGCAATCGTTAAGTTAGTGAACCCAGTTGTCGTAAGGTCACAAAAAAAAGGGATCGCGGCATAACCCTGGGACACCGCAACCGTCATAAATGTGAGCCACGGGGATGCTGCAACGGTTGTAAGTGTGAAAAACGGACGTAAGTCACTTTTGGAAGTGTCATCGTAACTCCGAACGGTCACTAAGCGAACTGTTGTAAGTCGAGGAGTACCTGTATTAGGGCACGTAAAGCTGAGCCGTTGAATTCGTGGCTGGAAATTCTAAGCTGGACTACAGATCGTCCTCGAATTATGACTGTTTGTTTAGTGACCGTTCGAAGTTACGACGGCAATGAAAAAAGCGACTTACGACCGTTTTTTCACACTTACGGCCGTCGCAGCGTCCGCAGCTTTTAGCAACAGACATTTTGGGCTCCGTTGTGGCCGTCAGTTCGAGGACTGTACCTGAATTCGCAAATTCGGACGAGGAGGAGTTCGGCTATCGTGACTCTCTCGTTCCAGAGGCCGAAAAAGCGCCCGAGAAATTAAATTCCCCGAATCAAATTACAAAGTCATTGGGAAGATGCTTTTTAAATGCCAGGGGAAACGTAAATCCGTCGTTAAATTGAATCCCGGGGTGCCCGGTGCAGACTTTTCCAAGGTTTTTATTTTATTTTATTTTATTTCCTGGTGCAATAAAGCCCAGATTTTGCAATAATGCCGGATGACCCTGGAGAATTCTCTCTCTCTCTCTCTCGAAAGCCGGTTAATTTTCTGGCACGGCCACACCTTAGCTAAGGCACCTGGAAAATGCCTAGAGCTAAACTCATTAACTCGTTTTATTTTGTATTTTTGAGGTGGAGGCGGGTGAGGTACGCTAACCAGGGCCCGAATCCGGAACGGGGCTTCCCTGTGTCTCCGTTTCGTGACCGTCTGCCATAAAAACGTGGCAGGAATATGCACAGCCTGCTTTTACAAGGTTTTAAGAGCCCAGAGTGAAAAACCAGGATCTTGCAATTTCGGAGACCTTTCAGACATGCAAATGTATGCAGAACCGAAGCTGACGCTCAAGAATTAAAAGAGAATTTCCCCCCCCCACTCCCCGCCCTCTTGACTTGATGCCAGACGGTGCCACGCCAGCCGGGGACGAACCAAATCAGGTTGGCTCAAGGTTCCTTCCCCCCCCCACCCTCCCCCTTGGCAGAGGAATGTAACATCTGGCACATCTTCAGGTGTGGCCCTGGGTTTGAGGAGGCAGCCATTTTGGAGACGAGGGCATAGGGGTCGGTCGGCGTTTCGGATTTGCCAAGTGGAAAAAAATTCTCCGGCAAAATCTTCGGTTTTCTGTTTCTCAACTTTTAAGACGGTGGGGGGGGGGGGGGACTTCAACTCCCAGAATTCCCCCACTTGGGAAGGCCCGTCGTCAACATGCTGGCTAGGGAATTCTGGGAGTTGAAGTCTATTTGTGCTGGCTGGGGAATTCTGGAAGTCGGGTTACATGTGCTGGCTGGGGAATTCTGGGAGTTGAAGTCCACCGGTGTTAGTTGGAGGATTCTGGGAGTTGAAGTCCACTAATATTAGCTAGGGAAATTCTGGGACTTGAAGTATATAAATGCAGTCTGGGGAATTATAATAGCTGAGATGCAATCCATGCTCGCTAGGAATTCTGGGAATTGAAATCCATCAATGTTTGCCAGGGAATTCTGGGATTTGAAGTTCATGCATGCTGGCTGGGGAATTCTGGGAGTCGAAGTATATAAATGCAGTCTGGGGAATTATAATAGCTGAGATGCAATCCATGCTAGCTTGGAATTCTGGGAATTGAAATCCACTGGTGTTCACTGGGGAATTCTGGGAGTTGAAGTCCACTAATGTTAGCTTGGGAATTCTGGGACTTGAAGTCCATGCAAGCTGGCTGGGGAATTCTGGGAGTTTGAAGTATATAAATGCACTCTGGAGATTTGTAGTAGCTGAAATGCAATCCATGCTAGCTAAGGAATTCTGGGAGTTAGTCCACCTACCCTGGCTGGGGGATTCTGGGAGTTGAAGTCCACCCATCTTAAAATGCCCCAAATTGAGACGCGCTGCTCCCAAGTTTTGCCTGGACCATCCACACCCCTAGGAACTAATCCTGCTCTCAAGACCAGACAAGCTTCCTTCTCCACCCCCGGCTTGGCTCCCTCCAAACCCTTCATCATCATCACCATCATCATCATCAGAGCCTCTTAAAGGCTTAAAACCACCCTGAAAGTCAGGGAGGCATCCTCGGGTTGGGCCTGGCACCCCACCCAAGCCGCCTTCGCCTGGCAGTTACTGCCCCGAGGCGGAAGAAGGAACAAACTTCGCCCCACACGCTGAGCGGAGCTCTTCCTGGGGAACTTCCGCCTGCCCCGTGCTAGTTCTACTGGTGGGCATTTCGGGGGGGGTCTCCAAAGTCGCCCCCCTAACCCACCAATTTTGGGGGGCCTGAAGGTTGGCAGAGCAGAACTGCCTCCCCCTTTTTAGACGGTGCTCAAAAAGAAAGAAAAAAAAATCAGGATTTTATTTTTTTCCTTCCTTGGCATCGTCTCGACTTTCTCATCTCTCCCTCCAAAGTTGGGACTCGTGGCTCCTTTTAATGAGCACCCCCAAAATGCCAACCCACGTCAAATAGGGCTGGGAAAAGAATTCCTCCTTTCCAGAGGCAGTTTTGGAAAGTCGGGGGGGGGGAGAAAAATCAGATTAAATCTGGAAGCAGAAGACAGAGATGGAGCAGAGGCAGAGGTGTTGGCCTGCATCCAGGCCTCTCCTGCTCCTTCCAGCGGGCAGGGTGTGGGTCTTGTCTCTCCCGACCCCAGGAAAAGTCCTCGCTAATCTGGCCAGGATGAGTTTTTTTTGGGGGGGCTGGAGAGTTTGCAAGGTGGGGGTCGGCGGCCCTGAGAATGGCCGACGTCGTCCTCTCGCGAGCCGCCGAGCCCTGGCTGCATGCGTGCCCGTCGGCCTTTTCCATCTGGGAAACCGAGGCAGCCTGGCACGGTGCGCCAGGGAACAGCAGTGATGCTGGGAATCTTGCCTCCGGGGGGAGAAGGAGTGGAGGCAAGTCGAGGCTCGGAAAAAAAAAAATCCCTGGGGATTTGACACACAGGTGTGGGTCGGAGCGAAGCAGGGAATTGCAAAAAAAAAAAAAAAATTGTGCAAAGGAACAAGATGGCAGCCTTCCCCTTCGGCTGGGCTGGGAGTGTGGGGCAGGCTTACGAGGTGGGGGGTGGGGTGGGGGGACAGAGAGATTCCCCCACCCCACAGACACAGGCTGGGACTGGGAACACCTGTTCACCCCAAAGGGGCTGCTCTGGAAGGGATCATGTGGGTGCTCTCTATCCATTATGTTCTTCCCAACAGCCCTGCGAGGTAGGGTAGGCTGAGGAAGTGTGTCTCACACTCGGCATCGCCTTCTAGACCTCAGGACCTTCAGGGGTGGGGATGATAGGTTTCCTTCCTGCCTGCCTTCTTTCCTTCCTTCTTTCTTCTCCCTTCTATTTTTCTTCACCTTCCCTTCCTCTTATCTATTTTTCTCCTTCCTTCCTTTCTTTGCATCCTTCCTTCCTTCCTTCCTTCCTTCGCATCCTTCCTTCCTTTCTTCGCATCCTTCCTTCCTTCCTTCCTTTCTTTGCACCCTTCCTTCCTTTGCATCCTTCCTTCCTTCCTTCTTTCCTTCCTTTGCATCCTTCCTTCCTTCCTTCCTTCCTTCACATCCTTCCTTCCTTCCTTTGCATCCTTCCTTCCTTCCTTTGCTTCCTTTGCTTCCTTCCTTTGCATCCTTCCTTCCTTCCTTCACATCCTTCCTTCCTTCCTTTGCATCCTTCCTTCCTTCGCATCCTTCCTTTCTTTGCATCCTTCCTTCCTTTGCTTCCTTTGCATCCTTCCTTCCTTCCTTTGCTTCCTTTGCATCCTTCCTTCCTTCCTTTGCATCCTCGCTTCCTTCCTTTGCTTCCTTCCTTCCTTTGCATCCTTCCTTCCTTCTTTCCTTCCCTTCCTTCCTTCCTTCCTTCACATCCTTCCTTTCTTCACATCCTTCCTTCCTTCCTTCCTTTGCTTCCTTTGCATCCTTCCTTCCTTCCTTTGCATCCTTGCTTCCTTCCTTTGCTTCCTTTGCTTCCTTCCTTCCTTCCTTCCTTCCTTCCTTCCTTCCTTCCTTCCTTCCTTCCTTCTTCAAACTGCCGGTCGGTAGTTTGCAAAAAGGGATCACGAGACCGTCATAACTAAGAGTCAGTTGCCAATGGTTCGAATTTTGATCAGGGGTCCCTGGGGGGGAGGGTGCCACGGTCGATAAGGGTGAAAAACGGTCCTAAGTCACTTTTTTTTAGGGCCGATGTAAGTTTGAATGGTCACTAAATGAATGGTTGTAAGTTCGAGGACGGCCTGTAGTAGAATCTAACGAAGTAATAGGCGTATCATAAAATGCCACCCGGCCACTGGTTCTCCTGGCTTCATTCCAAATATTCCTTCCCAGCTCTGGAAACGGAGGCAGGCTCGGGGGTCTCTGAGCATGCACAGAGGGCCTCCGGTTTGACCCCCCACCCACCCATCCAAAGCAATGGTGGGTTAAGGGATTCCCAACGGATGGGTTGGCAATGCGGCCGTGGGAAGGAAGGAAGTCCCGTGGGGAGTTGGGGGTATTTCGTTACCCTGTGTGTGTATTTTGGGGGTCCCAGGGGCCCCGGTTTGCTGTGGAACAAGGGGGCCCCATATTCCAAAGGCTTCCCTTGGCTTTTGGGCAGGGGGTGGTCAGGGGGAATTAATTATTTCGTTAAGGGGAAGCTGGTGAAGCGACCTGGATGGCCCCAGTCTTATCTCGCCCCCCCGACCGTACCCCCCCAAACAAATGGGAATTAGAGAGCGTTTCAGTCCAGCGAGCTGGAACAGGACAGAGCAAGCTGGAGGGTCACGCGGGGGGGGGGAGGAGCGAGGGGGCAGGGGGAGAAGGGTGGGCTCTCTCTAATATTTAACCAGAAAAGAGATTAAATTCCTGCTTGGCCTTGGAAGGCAGGGGGGAGCATGCGAGAAGGGGTGGGGGAGAAAGAAAGAAAGAAAGAAAGAAAGAAAGAAAGAAAGAAAGAAAGAAAGAAAGAAAGAAAGAAAGAAAGAAAGAAAGAAAGAAGGAAGGAAAGAGAAAGAAAGAAAGAAAGAAAGAAAGAAAGAAAGAAAGAAAGAAAGAAGAGAAAGAAGAGAAAGAAGAGAAAGAAGGAGGGAGGGAGAAAGGGAAGAAAGAGAAAAAAAGAAGGGAGGGAGGGGGAAGGGAGAGAGAGAGAAAGGAAGGAAGAAAAATGGAAAGAAAGAGAAAGAAAGAAAGAGAAAGAAAGAAAAAAGAAAGAAAGGAGGGAGGGTGGAGGATGTGAAGAAGGGTGAAAGAAAGAAAGAGAAAGATGAAAGGAAAAGAAAGAAAGGAAAGAAAAGGAAGGAAAGGAAAGAAAGAAAGGAGGAAAGAAGTTAGGAAGGAAAAAAGAGAAAGGGATGGAGGGAGAAAGGGAAGAAAGAAAAAGAAAGAAAGAAGGGAGGGAGGGAGGGGGAGCATGTGACAGGTGGGGGAGAAAGAAAGAGAGAAGAGAGAAAGAAGAGAGAGAAAGGAGGAGGGAAGGAAGAGAGAAGAAAGGGAAGGAAGGAAGGGATAGAGAGAGACAGGAAGGAAGAAAAAATGAAAGAAAGAGAAAGAAAAGAAAGGAGGGAGGGAGGGAGGGAGGGGCATGTGAAGAAGGGTGAAAGAAAGAAAGAAGAAAGGAAAAGAAAGAGAAGAAAGGAAAGGGAAAGAAAGAAAAGAAAGGAAGGAAGGAAGAGAGGGGGAGAATGTGCAATGGCAAAGGGGACCCCTTCCCCCAACCGCCTTGGGGCCCCCCAGCCCTTCGAAGGGCCCCGGTTGGAGAACAGAGCCAGCCGGGGGACGCTTATTTGCGGGGCCTTTCCATCTGGGCCGAACAAGCCCCCCACCCCTCTGACCTTGGGGCTGGGGGCTCTTTGCATGAATGGGACTCGGGGACCCCTCCCTCCCTTCCTCCCTCCCACCATCCCTGTCCGGAGGGGTACATGTGAGGAGTCGAACGCCAAAGCATCTGGAGGGCAGGAGGTCCAGCGGTCAGGTGCCGGGGGGGGTGTATGGGACGGTTCCCGAGGCTGGAATTTGACCCCCCACTCTGGGGGTCCCGCTTGGGCCGGGGAGGGTCCCCCACGCGCCCCCTCCCACCTCTCCCCGGTGCTCGTTAGCTCTTTTCCTGAGCTGTCACTTTCCATTTCATCTCCTCTTTCCCCCTCCTCTAATTCCAGCAGAGCCCCTGACCCTTTTGCAGGAGTGGGGCAGGGGAAGGGGGCCGGTAGGGAGGGGAGGGGAGGGAGAGGGCACAGCTTGGGTACTCTAGCCCCCTCCCCAACCAAGCCAGACCTCCCTCTGGGCCCCTCCATCAATTAGCAACCGCTCCATCATTAGTTACTCCGGCAACTGGAGGGCTGGCCTGGGGGCAGGGGGCTTTCGGGGAGGGGGGCTCCTTAGCGTGTTGCATACATGTGAGTGGCAGGGAGAGGCACAGAAGGGGCTTTTGGGGAGGGGGGAGCCTGAATCCTAGGGGTCAATACAGCTTGTCCTCAATTTACGATGGTTCATTTAGTGACCCTTCGAAGTTACACCGGTTCCGAAAAAAGTGACTTAGGATCAGTTTTCACACTTACGACTGTCACCGTCGCATGGTCAAAATTCAGACGCTTGGCCACTGACTCGTATTTACGATGGTTCGCAGCGCCCCGCCCCCCTCCCGGGGTCACCTGATCCTCTTTTGTGACCTTCCGACGAGCAGTCGGGAAGCCAGATTCGCCTAACGAAAGAACGATTCGCAATGATTCTCTTAACAACGGTGGGAAGAAAAGTCGTAAAACGGGGCCAGACCTACTTAACAACGGCCCAGCGTTGCAACGGACACTGCAGACTCAATTGGGGTCATAAGTCAAGTCCTCCACTTATGACCCTCTAATGGAGCCTGGAGTTCGTTCGTCTGGTAGTATGTCACGATTTTTTGAAGTCCACGGGGGAGCCCGATTCGCTTAACAACCCTGTAACTAACTTCACAACTGCAAGCGATTCACTTAACAACGGCGGCAAAAAAAGTGGCAAAACGGGGCAAAACTCACATAACCAATGTCTTTGCTTAGCAACAGAAATTTTGGCCTTGATTGTGGTTATAAGTCGAGGACTATATACAGTTTTTCAACTTTAAAGACAGGTGGACTTCAACTCCCAGAATTCCCTAGTCAGCAAAGCAAAGCTGGCTGGAGAATTCTGGGAGTTGAAGTCCGCCTGTCTTAAAGTGGCGGAACCTGAGAAACAGTTTTAAAATATGAATTAACGTTTTTCCCTGATCACACAATACATCACAAATTTCAATTCCTTCCATAAAAGAATTCCAGATTTGTTTTTTTCTACGCCAGATATTGGCGAGGCAAATTTTTATCTCATATTTTGCCGTTACCTCAGCTTCTCTTTTGCCGGCTCAAATTCTTCCATCGGGATGGGGAATAAATTTATTTCATTTCATTTTTTAAAATATCTCCTTTCATTCCTTGTTTAGTTTTATTTTTTTATTTTATTTTATTCTACTTCATTTTTTTTAAAAAAAACCATTCTTCTTTTTTTAATTTTGTTTTATTTCTTGGATTTTATTTCGTTATTTGGATTTGAATTGATTTGGTTTCTTACTGTATTGTTGGATCAGATCGGATTTCGTATTTGATTTGATTTTTCATTTAATTTCATCTCATTTTTTATTTCATTCCTGATGTCATTATTTTCTTTTTTATTTTATTCCATTTATTTTATTCTGATTTTTTTATATTTTATATCCCTGGGCATCAGGGACATTTTTGAATTTTCATTTTATTTCCTTTTTCCTTTTTTTTTTTTTTTAATTGACTGGATTTATTTCATTTTCATTTCATTTTTTCATTCATTTTATTAGATTTCTATACCGCCCTACTCCCGAAGGAGTATTCCATCTTGTTTTGATTTCTTTTTTTAAAAAAATTATTTTGATTTCCTTTCCTTTCCGTTGGTCTCGTGTTTTATTTTATTTCTTATTTCATTTCTTTTATTTGATTATTTTGCTTCATTTATTATTTTATATTTTATTTTATAAAATAAAATATATTTATTTAAATATATATTTTATATTATATTTAACTGTATTATTTTATTTTATTTTCCTTTCTTTCTTTTATTTTAATTCAATTGTATTATTTTAATTCAATTCAATTTTAATTTAATTTTACACCCCTGGCCCTCAGAACTCCATTTGTCTCTTAGCAGCCCTTGGCAATCGTTTTTTTTTTCGATTTTAGAGCCTGGAACCATTTAATATTCTCAGCAAACATTTCCCGCTTTCTCTTCAGCCATAACCTCGGATCATTTATTTTCAAGCTAAAAATCTCCATCACTTGGCCCATCAGTTTGAGAGCCCTCCATTTCTCTTCTTCTTCTTCTTCTTCTTCTTCTTCTTCTTCTTCTTCTTCTTCTTCTTCTTCTTCTTCTTCTTCTTCTTCTTCTTCTTCTTCTTCTTCTTCTTCTTCGTCTTCGTCTTCTTCGTCTTCTTCGTCTTCTTCGTCTTCTTAAGTCTCTGCTTAAGACTTTTTTTATTTCATCAAGCTGGCCTGGCCTAAATCTTCTCCCCTTTTTAAATATAAATTTTAATTTGTTTTAAATTATGGGGTATTTTAAATTCAGCCAAATTATTTAATTCGTTTTTAATTTATTTTAAATTTTTGGATTTATGTGTTTTATCTTGTGGCTGTTCACCGCCCTGAGTCCTTCGGGAGAAGGGCGGTATAGAAATTTAATAAAATAAATAAAAATAAAATAAATAATCAGTTGCAATCGACTCGTGGATGTTAGAAAAAGGGGTTTTGAAAATCCAAGAATTAAATTTTCAGTGTGTTTATCGGTGTACAAGTAGACATACGGTTTGCCTTTTATATATAATTTCCCACTCGGTGAAATCCGATTGATTCCAAGTTTAAAAGGAATCTGCACATTTTGGGGTTTTAGTATCTTTTAAAGAACTTCCTGGATCTCAGCTTTATTTATTTTTTGATCCATCCATATATTTTTTTTTTCTTTTAATGCGTCGGTTCTATCGAAGATGCCAGCGCAGGAAATCTCTTCTGTTTTTTCAGCACCAAAGCCAGAAGAAAAATATTTGTTCGGTTTTCTCTGCTGTTTTCCTCTGCTCTTTTGGCACCCTCGGCTGTCTCTCTTCCAAATCCAGGAAGTCTTCGAGTTACGACCGCGTGGGAGCCCAAAATTTATGTCATTAAGCGAGACGGTTGTTCAGGGAAGTTTCGAACTTTCTAGACGCAGTTATTAAATTACCCACACACTTGTTAAGTGAATCTGGGGTCCCCTGTCCCTCCCATGGACTTTGTTCGTTAGATCATGTGACACCCCTCCCCGGGATATTATGACCGTCGTAAAGCAGCCAAATTTTGATCACAGGACCTTGGGGATTCTGCCACTAAGTGTGAAAATCAGTCATAAGCCATTTTTTAAAGTGCTGTTTTAGCTTTAAACGGTCACGAACGGTTGTAAGTCTTCTACGATTCTGTAAGAGTCTCCTGCTGGAGCGGGGGAGTGGGGCTGGACTAGATGACCTCCAAGTGCCTTCCAACTCTTATCCTCCTATGATTCTATGAGGACTACCCGTATATTAAAATAATTTTTCCTTGATGTCCTTCGGCCAACTCATTTTAATTGTTGTCTTTTCTTTTGCCGTTTTAGCCATTGCTGGTGCAGGCAGTCCTTGGCTTACGACCACAATTGAGCCCCCAAATCTCCGTCGCTAAGCGAGACAGTTGTCAAGTGAAGTTTTTGCCCCACTTTTCTGGCCGCAGTTGTTAAGGGAATCCCTGCCGTTGTTAAGTTAGCAACACCGTTGTTAAGTGAATTTGGGTTTTTTCCCCCATGGTCAGACGGTCACAAAAGAGGATCGCCTGAGCCCGGGGACGCTGCGACGGTCATAAATATGAGACAGTTGTTAGGTGTCTGAATGTTTGATCACGTGACCCCGGGGAGATGCTGCGATGGTTGTAAGTGTGGGGGAAAAAAACGGTCACAAGTCACTTTGGTCAGCGACGTTACAACTTTGAACGGACACTAAACGAGCGGTTGTAAGTCGAGGACTGCCTGTAAATCTTTTCCCATAGTTTGTCTCCTTTTTTTGTTCTTCTAATCTGGATCAACTTCTGGATTTTTTTCTGGATTTATTTTCAAGGAAGCGCTCTGCCTTTACATCTAGTCCTCAATTTATGACCGCAATTGAGGCTAGAATTGCCCATGGAAGGGAAGGCAGTTGTTAAGTGAATCACACCTGATCTTATGACCTTTTTTTTTGCCATGTTTGATAAATGAATCTGCGGTTGTTACGTGAAACTGGCTTCTCTCATTGACTTTGCTCGTCAGAAGGTTGCAAATAGGGTTCACGTATCTCTGGGACATTGAAACCATCGTAAATAGGAGTCAGTTGCCAAGTGCCTGAATTTTGATCCTGTGCATGTGGGGATGGCTGCTGTAGTCATAAGTGCGAGGACCGGTTGTAACTCGCTCTTTTCAGTGCTGGCTGTTGTAACTTGGAACGGTCACTAAGCAAGGGGTTGTAAGTCGAGGACTAGGCTTAACAATTGCCTTGCCTAGCAATGGAAATGGAGGTCTCAATTGTCGTCGTAAGTCAAGGACTCGCTGTAAAAGAAGACTTCCTTGAAAATAAATTGTGGTCATAAGTCGAGGACTCAATGTAACGGCTTCTTTGAAATGGAATTACGATCGTAAGTTGAGGACTCGATGTAAAGGAGGAGGGCTTCCTAGAAAATAAGATGTGGTCGTAAATTGAGGATTATCTGAAAAGGAATACTTGAAAATAAATTGTGGTCATAAATCGAGGACTCGCTGTAAAGGAGGAGCTTCCTAGAAAATAAGACGTGGTCATAAGCTGAGGACTCGCTGCAAAGGAAGAAGACTTCCTTGAAAAGGAATTGTGGTCGTAAGTCGAAGATTTTCTGAAAAGGAAGTGGGCTTTCTTGAGAACGAATGGTTATAAGTCAAGAGAAGTTGAGAGAAGGTTAATGGTTGTCCCCAACCTTCTCATTAACCGTCGTTGAACGCAATGCTCCATCTTCAGATCCTTCTCCAATCTCATTCTTCTCTGTGGGACATCTCGACCTTCTAGGTCTGGATCCATCATTGTCCCTAGTTGTCACTCGGCCCACAGCGGTTGAGCAGAAGATCTTGTTCCATTCACGAGTTCTCCTTGGTGGGTTTCCATTATTTCCTCCAACCTTCAGTGCATTCTCCGTTGTCCTTTCAGGAGCATGTAGATCTGTAGGGCTTGGCCTCAAGAAGTTGGTGGACTTCAACTCCCAGAATTCCCCAGCCAGCATTGCTACGTTCATGAGTTCTCCTTGGTGGGATTCCATTTTTCCTTCAACCTTCAATTCATTCTCCGTTGTCCTTTCAGAAGCATGTAGATCAGTAGGACTCAACCTTAAGTAGTTGAAGATGGGTGGACAAATCGATGTCCGCCCATTTTTAACTTGTGGAACTTGAGAAACGTTGCCGTAGATATTTTTCTTCTGACCTCAAGCATTCCAGCAACCCCTTTGAGATATGAAGGCCCTCAACTCTCACACGTCAACACCTCTTCCCCGTCCCGCCTGGAGATTTATTACGGCATGTTCTTTCCCCCTTATGACCTCGTGGGTGTCTTGGCTGGCCGTAGGAGTTTCCAAAATTCAGATTGTCCCCTCAGAAGTGTTTCCACCCGGCCTGCTTCCCTCAAGATTCCCTTCTGGAATCTTCTCGGGGAAACGCTTGCAGAGACCTTCTGTTGTCGGTTTGACCCGACGACAAATTTAGGTTGCCTTGTCGATGCCTCACGGTGTGATTTTTTGTTCTCATGCCACTGTTATCTTAAAATGACTTTTGTTGTTTTTTTTTTGAGATGGTTTGGCTCCGTTCGTCCAGTTGTCTTGGCCGGAAGGACCGGGAAGGTTTCCAAGAAAGAGATCCAAGAATCTAAATTTGTCTTCTGGGACCATTTGGCCGCTTTTCTTTGTGGTCTTGGTTCCAACTAACAGGCTAGATCGGGGCTTCTCAATCTCACCAGCTTTAAGGGAGGTGGACTTCAACTCCCAGAATCCCCCACTAGTCAGCAACTGTGAGAGAAGGGGAATTCAGCTCCCCAAATCCCCCAGACAGCCAGAAACTGTGAGAGAAGTAGATTTCAACTCCCAGAATTCCCCTATCCAGCCAGAAACTGTAGGATAGGTGGACTTCAACTCCCAGAATCCCCTATCCAGCCAGAAACTGTAGGATAGGTGGACTTCAACTCCCAGAATCCCCTATCCAGCCAGCAACTGTAGGATAGGTGGACTTCAACTCCCAGAATCCCCCACTAGTCAGCAACTGTGAGAGAAGGGGAATTCAGCTCCCCAAATCCCCCAGACAGCCAGAAACTGTGAGAGAAGTAGATTTCAACTCCCAGAATTCCCCTATCCAGCCAGAAACTGTAGGATAGGTGGACTTCAACTCCCAGAATCCCCTATCCAGCCAGCAACTGTAGGATAGGTGGACTTCAACTCCCAGAATCCCCCACTAGTCAGCAACTGTGAGAGAAGGGGAATTCAGCTCCCCAAATCCCCCAGACAGCCAGAAACTGTGAGAGAAGTAGATTTCAACTCCCAGAATTCCCCTATCCAGCCAGAAACTGTAGGATAGGTGGACTTCAACTCCCAGAATCCCCTATCCAGCCAGAAACTGTAGGATAGGTGGACTTCAACTCCCAGAATCCCCCACTAGTCAGCAACTGTGAGAGAAGGGGAATTCAGCTCCCCAAATCCCCCAGACAGCCAGAAACTGTGAGAGAAGTAGATTTCAACTCCCAGAATCCCCCTATCCAGCCAGAAACTGTAGGATAGGTGGACTTCAACTCCCAGAATCCCCTATCCAGCCAGAAACTGTAGGATAGATGGACTTCAACTCCCAGAATCCCCCACTAGTCAGCAACTGTGAGAGAAGGGGAATTCAGCTCCCCAAATCCCCCAGACAGCCAGAAACTGTGAGAGAAGTAGATTTCAACTCCCAGAATTCCCCTATCCAGCCAGAAACTGTAGGATAGGTGGACTTCAAACAGAATTTGAAGGGACTTCAAGAGGTCTTCTAGTCCGACCCCCTGCTCAAGCAGGCGACCCTATCCTATCCCATTCCAGACAAATCCGGTCTCTTCTCAAAAACCTCCAGTGAATGGAGCACCCACAACGTCTGGTGGCAGGCAGTTCCGCGGATCAATTGTCCTCAGCGTCCAGAAATTCCTCCTTATTTCTAGAACGTCCCTCTCCTTGATTCCTTTTCCCATCCGTCTAGACACCCCCGTGGCTTCTCTTCTCTTCTCAACCCAAGAGACGGGTTTGCGTCTCCTCCAGCCACGGGGGGGGGGGGGTGTCTCCAATGATAGGGGGTCGATCACCCCATCATCCTTAACCGGATGGAAATCCAGAGCAACATTGCTCAACAGCAGCTGTTTGGGTGGGGGGGAAAAACCCCTCAACCGAGTTTCCTGTCTCGCCCCCACAAGCCCCCATCCTCCATTGTGCAAGCTAAGATCTGGGCAGGGTCCACACGCATTCGAGGGGGCGGAGGGGGGGAGTGGGTGGGTGGGTGGGAGGTCGCAGCCAACCATGCGAGATTGCTGCCTCAGCTGTTTTCTTAAGTTTGTGTTTCTTCTCTGCAAGAGAGAATGCGAGGGAGCTGAGCATTTTTGAGGAGGGGTCAAAGGTCCTTGTTTTCACAGCTCTGGGTTTTTTTTGGGGTGGGTGGGTGGGAGGGGGTGAAGTTTCAGGGAGGGGAAGGGGAGGTTCTGGGCCCATAAGCCCCAGCAGGCTTCACTGCCGGGCGAGTGTGATTGTGTTGGCATCCGACTCGCCGGAAAATCTCCAGCTTGCAAAAAAAAAAAAAAAAAGGGTCAGGTTGGAATAAGCGAAGATTCGGAAGGGGACCCCGGAGGTCTTCTAGTCCAACCCCCTTTGCAGGCAGGAAACCCTATGTTTTTTTCAGACGTGTGGTTGTCCGATCTCTTCTGAAAATTGGTTCTTTCTGGATGGGATTTCCTTCCTGAGCAAATGAATCAAAAAGGGAATTTATTTTTAAATCTATAGGATTGTTTAATCGACTTCCTAATTCAATCAACTTTCATCCCCCAAATGGATGAGCTCGCTTTTGAAAGAACAACCTGGGGTCTAAGTAGGGGGAGGGGGGGGAATTACAAGTGTAAGTCCTCGACTTACGACAGTTCATTGAGTGACCATTCAAAGGTACAACGCCACTGAAAACCCAGACCAATGACCGTTTTTCACACTTAATGACCGTTGCAGCATCTCCACGCGCACAAAATTCAGACGCTTGGCAGTTGGTTCATATTTATGACGGTTGCCATGTCACTGCAGTGAGTCACTCAACACCTGTGGCAAAATAGGTCGTAAAATGGGACAAAGCTCCCTTAACAGCTGTCTCGCTGAGCGCCGGAAATGTTAGGCTCAATTGTGGTCGTAAATTGAGGACTACCCGTATTTATTAAACGTGGTCGTAAGTCGAGGATGACCTGTGTTTATTAAATGTGGTCATAAGTTGAGGATGACCTGTGTTTATTAAATGTGGTCATAAGTTGAGGATGACCTGTATTTATTAAATGTCGAGGAATACCTGCGTTCATTAAATGTGGTCATAAGTTGAGGACTACCTGCGTTCGTTAAATGTGGTCATAAGTCAAGGAGTACCTGTATTTATTAAAGGTGGTCATAAGTAGAGGACTAACCTGTATGCAAATTCTGGATGCCAGGAGGCTTAGTTGCTCTCGGAAAAAGTCATAAAATCCTAGGGCTGGAAGGGACCTCGGAGGTCATCTAGTCCAACCCCCTGCCCCAACCACAAATCACTTCTTTGTCCACTTCCATCCTCCCGACAACCCTGCTAGGTAGGCCGGCGGTCTCTTTTTCATCCCACAGGAAAGGGGAAAACTCCGCTCCGCTCCCCTTTTTTCCTCCAGCCTGTCCCACCCCACTTATCCTCCCTTTCTTCCCCACGCTATTATCTCATTTGGCAGCTGATCTGTCCCAGGGGCTGTCCCAGGCGGCTCTGGGGGGTCAAAGGTCAACAGGTTGGAATGCTTTGGGTTTGCAAGGAAAGGGGGCGGCGGAGGGGGGCGGCGGGGGGGAAAGCGGGGTGGCAGAGGGAAGAGCCGGCTGCTGCGTGCTGCGAGAGCGAGCCAAGTAACCAAAGAAGCTAAAATTAAAGGCAGATGCAAAGAATTACACGCCCCGGAGAGGAAACGCACTCCAAGTTTTCCTTGCAACGCTCAACAATTTTTAGATTTTTGTCTGTTAACAAGGAGTCGGGTTTTCCAGTCTTGGAAAAATCCTCTTTTGGGTACTTTGAACCTGGAAAGAAAGAAAGAAAGAAAGAAAGAAAGAAAGAAAAGAAAGAAAGAAAGAAGAAAGAAAGAAAAGAAAGAAAGAAAGAAAGAAAGAAAGAAAGAAAGACAGGAAGGAAGGAAGGAAGGAAGGAAGGAAGGAAGGAAAGAAAGAAAGAAGAGAAAGAAAGAAAAGAAAGAAAGAAAGAAAGAAAGAAAGAAAGAAAGACAGGAAGGAAGGAAGGAAGGAAAGAAGGAAAGAAAGACAGGAAGGAAGGAAAGAAAAAGAAGGAAGGAAGGAAGGAAGGAAGGAAGGAAAGAAAGAAAGACAGGAAGGAAGGAAGGAAGGAAAGAAGGAAAGAAAGAAAGACAGGAAGGAAGGAAGGAAAGAGAAAGAAAGAAAGAAAGAAAGAAAGAAAGAAAGAAAGAAAGAAAGAAAGAAAGAAAGAAAGAACCGCTCCGAAACTTCCTTGACGTTTGCAAATCTTTGATCCGAATAAATCCGTCGGTTCAATTTGTTTTTTTAATATATTTTATATATATAAAATAAAATATTGATTAATGGCATATAAAGGCAGAGATCTCTGTAATGGTAGTTTAATACTCTGACGATATCAGCAGATGGCTGACGAAAGCTTAGTAAAATAAAATTTTAATTCTTTTAAATTTTAAGTTCCGGAGTTCGCAGTATGTCTGCTTCTTTTTTTTTACTAATATACCTGGAACTCGTATTTTTAGAATAGTTTGTAAAAAATAAAATATATATATATTTTAATATTTTTTTTTTTAAAAAAACATACAAGGCTGAAGATCTGCTCCAGGCCTGCAATGGAATTTGCAATTTCGCAAACGATTTTCTATTTCGCGGATTTCATTTCCGCGGATTCATCAAATGATGCAACCGACGCGGGATTTTTTTTTTTTTTTTTAAAAAGCCCTGATGTTAGATCGGCCCAAAGCGGAGACGGATAAACGTCCGGTGGGAAGAGTTGGGAAATGGCTTTAAAAGGTTGGCAGGGTTTGGTGGTGGGAGGCTTCGTTAGTTTCTCACCCCCATGCCCACCCCATCACCACGCCGCAACGCCACGCCCGCCCACCTCCCCCACCTGATGGAGCTGAACAGGTATAACAAGGTTTTCCATGGGAACACCTGCCACGCCTTTGGAAGGGAGGCAGGGAGAAGAATCTAAGGGCTGCTCAGCCACGTAGTAGCTCCGTGGAGAAGCGACTTCTTCTCCTAAGTTGTGGTTTTTAAAGAGGGCGATTTGCCCACCTTTGGCTGAAAAGCAAAATAAAAATCTGAGGGAAGAGAATATTTGTAGTGCAGGATTGAATTGAGGGGGTCCTTTTTGAGTTTGGGGGCTTTTTCGTGCAGACGTCTCATGACCGAACTAGGGAATGTCATCAGTCCTAGAAGGGAGTGGGGTTTGTGGAGAGGAGGAGGAAGGAAGGAAGGAAGGAAGGAAGGAAGGAAGGAAGGAAGGAAGGAAGGAAGGAAGGAAGGAAGAAGGAGGAGGAGGAGGAAGAGGAAGACTATAGAGTTCTTGGTGCTCTCTGAACTTGATTGTTTGCATAAAGACGTCTCATGACCCAACTAGGGAACGTCATCAGTTCTAGAAGGGAGTGGGGTTTGCGAAGAGGAGGAGGAGGAGGAGGAGGAGGAGGAGGAGGTGGAAAGAACTGTGGGGTCCTTGGTGCTCGCTGAGCTTGGTGGTTTTCTTGCAAATGTTTCATATGTAAACACAGCAAAACCCCACTCCCTTCTCGTACTGATGATGTTACCTAGTTTGGTAATGAAATGTCTGCTGGAAAACCGCCGAGCTCAGAGAGCACCAAGGATAATCCCACAGTCCTTTTCTTCTTCTTCTTCTTCTCGTTCTTCTCCTTCTCCTTCTCCTTCTCCTTCTCCTTCTCCTTCTCCTTCTCCTTCTCCTTCTCCTTCTCCTTCTTCTTCTTCATCCTCCTCCTCCTCCTCCTCCTCTTCTTTTCTCCTCCTCAGTACTACTACTGAGCTCCCACAGTACTACTACTACTTCTTCTTCTTCTTCTTCTTCTTCTTCTTCTTCTTCTTCTTCTTCTTCTTCTTCTTCTTCTTCTTCTTCTTCTTCTTCTTCTTCCTCCTCCTCCTCCTCCTCCTCCTTTCCTCCTCCTCCTCTTCTTTTCTCCTCCTCAGTACTACTACTGAGCTCCCACAGTATTTCTTCTCCTTCTTCTTCTTCTTCTTCTTCTTCTTCTTCTTCTTCTTCTTCTTCTCTTCTTCTTCTTCTTCTTCTTCTTCTTCTTCTTCTTCTTCTTCTTCTTCTTCTTCTCCTTCTCCTTCTTTCTCCTCCTCCTCATAACACCCCCCTCCTCCTTTCCAGCATTGATGACGTTCTCTAGCTGGGTCGTAAAACGTCTGCAAGAAAACAGCCAGGATCCGAGAGCTCCAAACAGAATCTGCTCTGAATCCAATCTTGATCCCTTGCAGGGAAGCGGACAAAGGGCTCCCTAGAGTTTTCCCAAACAATCCCGTGTGTTTTCCTCCCGTTTTCCTTATTTTTTGAAGTGGGATTTTGGGAAAACAGAAGGGGCTTTAAATAAACAGAAAGATGTCACTGAAAACAGGGGGGGAGAAAAAAATCCCATTTTTTTTTCCCACGGGAAATCTTCACGGCTATCGGGAAGCCGACACAGTTCAAATGTCCCATTTATGGGGAGTCCTTGATTTACGACTGTTCGCTTAACAACACTTCAGAGTTATGACGCTTTTGGGGAAAAGGGGCTTCCGACCTGTCCTCGAAGTTACGACCGTCGCACAACCTCCGTAGTCAGGTGATCGCAATTCAGGGGCTTGGCGACGGGCTGGCATTCGCAACGGTTGTAGCATTTCACACACACGGGGTTGTGTTTTGTGACCTTCCCAGCTGGATTCCGACCAGCAGAGAGAATCGGGGAAGCCAGATTCACTTAGCGACTGTGCGACTGACTTAACGTCCATGTGATTCACTTAATGACCATGTGATTCACTTAACGTCCATGTGATTCACTTAATAATCATGTGGTTCACTTAACGTCCATATGATTCACTTAATGACCATGTGATTCACTTAATGACCATGTGATTCAGTTAACGGCCAAGGTAAAAAAAATCTTGGAGAAATCGGATCCGGACACACACAAATTTTGATTGTAAATCGAGGGCCACAATTGAGCCCCAAATTTATGTTGCTAAGTGAGACATTGGTCAAGGGAGTTTTGCCTCATTTTACGACTTTTCTTGCCAAAAGTTGTTAAGCGAATCGCTGCGGTTGTTCAGTGAGTCAAACTGTCATTAAGTGAATCCGGCTTCCCCCTTTGACGTTACGGGACCCCGGGACACCGTCACCGTCAGAAATATGAGTCAATTGCCAAGCGTCTGAATTCTGATTGTGTGACTGCGGCGACGCTGCAAGAGTCGTAAGTGTGAAAAACGGTCATAAGTCCCTTTTTTTCAGCGCCGTTGTAACTTCAAACAGTCACTAAATGAACTGTTTTAGGTCAAGGACTCTCTGTCGCTTCCAAGTGGAATTTAGCACCTAGGTTTCTCTCCTGTTGAGTTCGATCCTAGGTAGAGTCAGATATTTCTCTCTCTAGGCAGAGTGGGAATATATCTGCTGAATAAAACTCCGCTCTGGCGACAGGAAAGGCATCCGGCCAGTAATACACTCAGCTCCATTCAGTTACCCCGCAAAATGATGATTTCTCTATGTTGCGTGGAAGCTTCATCCCTGGAAGCTTTCCAGAAGTGACTGGACTGCCATCTGTCAGAAATGGGGGAGGGTCTCCTGCTTTGGAGGGGGTGGGGTTAGGCTAGATGACCTCCAAGGGCCCTTCCAACTGTGTAGAAACAGTGTTTGTGGCTTCCCTCCAGAAGTTGCAGATGCTCCAACGCTGGAGTTTTTCAAGAAGAGACTGGACAACCAATTGTCTGGAATGGGATAAAGTCTCCTGTAGGGGGTTGGACTAGATGACCTCCAAGATCCCTTCCAACTCTGTTAACCTGTTATTATCTGTTGTCGGGCTGATGTGCTGCTTCTCCTCTCCCCGCAGGTTCCAGAATGAGGGGGGCTACGTCTTGTACCCCCAGATCGGGGACCGCTTGGACCTTATCTGCCCCCGCTCCGTACCCCTGGGCCCATTCTCCACCGAGGACTACGAATACTATAAATTGTACCTGGTCCAGACCGAGCAGGCGGAGCGCTGCGAGATTCTGCGGACCCCCAACCTGTTGCTCACTTGCGACCGGCCCGAACACGACATGCGCTTCACCATCAAGTTCCAGGAATACAGTCCCAACCTCTGGGGTCACGAGTTCAAGTCCAACCAGGACTATTACATTATCAGTAAGCCTGCTTTTGGGGTGCATTTCTTTACAGGCCGTACTCGGCTTACAACCGTCCGTTTAGTGACGGTTCACACTTCTAACCGCGCTGGAAAAAAAAAGCGGCTTTGTCGTTTTTCACACTTAACGACCGTCGCAACGTCTCTGTGTTCACCAGGGTCAAAATTCAGACGCTCGGTAACTGACTCGTAGTTATGACGGTCGCAGCGTCCCGGGGTCAGGTGATCAAAATTCAGACTGATTCGTAGTTATGACGGTCGCAGCGTCCCGGGGTCAGGTGATCAAAATTTGGACGCTCAGCAACTGACTCGTAGTTATGACGGTTGGCAGCGCCCCGGAGGTCACGCGATCCCCTTTTGCGACCTTCCCGACACGCAAAGTCAATTGGGAAGCCAGTGATTCGCTTAACAACCGGGTTGCTAAGTGAACAACTGCGGCGGTTTGCTTAATAGGTGCGGCCAGCGAGGTCGTAAAATGGGGCAAAACCTCACGGAATGACCGTCTCGCTTAGCGATGGAAATGTTGGGCTCGGTTGTTGGTCGTAAGTCGAGGACCGCCTCTATCGGAGGAGGGGGAAAATGTCACTTTTAGAGGAGGGATGACCAGAGGGGGGGAATCAGCCCATGTGTTGCCCGAGCCCCTTCCTTCCCCATGGGCGCGGACTATATATCCCAGAGTCCCCAGCCAGCCTGCTGTGGCTTCTCCAGCACATTGGGAAAGCTGGGAGGACGAGGGGGGGGCAAAGATGGAGAAGCCAGATTCCCCCCCCTGCTCTGCATCCAGCTGTGCTTCCACATCTGGCCATCCCTTGCAAGGTTGCTGGGGGGATTTTGTTTTGGGGGGTGGGTGGGGGTCTTTTCCAAAAGGGAGGGAGGGGTGGGTGCCGGCCTTTTGTGTCCCCCCCCCCTTCCTCCTCTCCCTCCTCCCCCCCCCCACTCGCCCAGCCTCCCTGTCACATCATCTCTGGCTGCCTGGGGTGGCCCTTCAGCCATCGCCATGGCAACCGTCTCCCCGCAAACCTCGGCACGAGCCGGCGACTTTGGCGCGGGTGCCACCGCCGCTGCCTTGTGGGAACCCGGCCCAGTTTGCACAATTGCACAGGTGCGCTCACTCGCTCGCACACACACATACACAAACACACACACACACACTCGAAGACAAGGGCGGGCGCCTGCCCTGCGTTTTTCAAAAGCTCCCTCCGCCTTGCCGTTTGCCGTTTTACACCGATACCCAAACAGGCACACGAACCATGCACACCCCTGGCCCGCTCGAGCCCAAACACACATCTGCCTTTAAAAATGCTCCCCTGCTTTGCGGTAGGCACCCAATTTTGCACATTTGCAGTGGCACATAGAAATAGATGCATCCTGGCACACTCGAGCCCAAATGCACACCTGGTTTTGCGAGACACTCGTTAAGTGAGTTTTGACCCCCCCCACCCCCGTTTTACGACCTTCCTTGCCACCGTTGTGAAGCGAGGGCCCGCCGTTATTAAATTAACGACGCGGTCGTTAAACAAATCCGGCTTCCCCATAGACGTTGCTGCTCGGGAGGTCGCAAAAGGGGGGGGGGTGTCATGTGATCCCTTAAAAACAGTGGTGAGGCAGGTCGCAAAATGGAACAAAAACTCCCTTAGCAAATATTTCACTTAGCAACGAAATTTGGGGTCGTAACTCGAGGACCTACAACAGTTTGTTCAAGGACCGTCTGAAGTTACAACGGCACTGAAGAACGGTGACTGAGGACCATTTTTCACACTTAACGACCGTCGCAGCATTCCCGTGGTCCCGTGATCAAAATTCAGACGCTGGGCCACAGACTCCACTTACGACGGTCGCATCGTCCTGGGGGTCCCGCGATCCCCTTTTGCTGACCAGCAAAGTCAGATCCATTTAACAACCATGTTCCTGGCTTAACCACTGCGCTGATTCACTTAGCGACGGTGGCAAGAAAAGGGTTCATTCTCCAAGGGGGGCCAAAAGCTCCGCTGGCCACCGTCTCGCTTAGCGATGGATGTTTGGGGCTCGTTTGTGGTCGTAACTCGAGGATATACCCGTAGACACAGCTTCCGGATGAGGCCCATTTTGCAATGCTGCCGGCGGTGGTGTGGCTGTGATTTGGGGGAGAGGGTGGGGTTTGGAAAGGGTGCCCCCTCCCCAGACGGGAGGCTCATCTCTTTGCAAAGGATTATGGATGCTGGTTTTCAACTTGTGTGCCTCCTTGGCACGCTCGGGCATCCATTCTGTGGTGTAGGGTTTCCTGCCTGGACAGGGGGTTGGACTAGAAGACCTCCAAGGTCCCAACTCTGTTATTCTATTCTATTCTATTCTATTCTATTCTATTCTATTCCATTCCATTCCATTCCATTCCATTCCATTCCGTATTTTCTGTTCTATTCTATTCTATTCCATTCCGTATTTTCTATTCTATTCTATTCTATTCTATTCTATTCTATTCTATTCTATTCTATTCTATTCTATTCTATTCTATTCTATTCTATTCTATTCTATTCCATTCCGTTCCATATTTTCTATTCTATTCTATTCTATTCTATTCTATTCTATTCTATTCTATTCTATTCTATTCTATTCCATTCCATTCCATTCCGTTCCATATTTTCTATTCTATTCTATTCTATTCTATTCTATTCTATTCCATTCCATTCCATTCCATTCCATTCCATTCCGTATTTTCTATTCTATTCTATTCTATTCTATTCTATTCTATTCTATTCTATTCTATTCCATTCCATTCCATTCCATTCCATTCCGTTCCATATTTTCTATTCTATTCTATTCTATTCTATTCTATTCTATTCTATTCTATTCTATTCCATTCCATTCCATTCCGTATTTTCTATTCTATTCTATTCTATTCTATTCTATTCTATTCTATTCTATTCTATTCTATTCTATTCTATTCTATTCTATTCTATTCCATTCCATTCCATTTCATTCTGTATTTTCTATTCTATTCTATTCTATTCTATTCTATTCTATTCCATTCCATTCCATTCCATTCCATTCCATTCCATTCTATTCCATATTTTCTATTCTATTCTATTCTATTCTATTCTATTCTATTCTATTCTATTCTATTCTATTCTATTCTATTCTATTCTATTCTCACGCGCACAAAGCGGGCACGGATGCCCAGATGCCCGGCTTCCTCCTCCGCTTTTCTCTGTGCGCCCCCCCAGGCAAGTGGGGGAAAAAAGGGGGGCTGCCCTCTCTGGAAGACCCCTCCCCTGGGGCACCGCTGGGTACCACCGGGTAGCGGAAGAAAACTCGACTCAGCCTTTAAAATCTGGTGGCATGCAAGGATGTCGGCATCGCTGACAGCCCGTCTCGGCCTGCCCCAAATCCCTTCTGTCACCCTCCCCGCTTCCCTCCCATCAGCTGATGTGAGCCCCCCCACCCATTGTAGGAACCGCGGCCGCAGGCGGGCATCACGGCGATGCCACCCTGGTGTCCTTTTTGGTGCCGGCGCGGTGCTGTTGACCCATATTTTTTCTCCTTTTTTGCAAAGGATTTTATGCCCAGCCGAGCGTGAGAGGAGAGGAGTAGACAGCGGAGGGGAAGGGAGGGGAGGGGAGGGAGCCAGCCGGGCAGTGGGCGGAGGTCCCTGGGGGGCTTGGCTGGGCCATCTAGGGCAGGGAGAGGGGAGGAGGGCATGGGGAAGCTTGCAAAAACCGGGTTGCGTCTTGCCAAGAAGGAAGGGGGTGGAAAGATTTGAAGGACGGGGAAGAGTTTAGCAGGAATAGCCAGGAGGATGGGGTTCCCTGAGCATGTGCAGAGTGCGTTTCCCCTCCACAACGGCCTCTGGTGGCAAGGGAGAAGAAAAGGTGGAAATATTTGGACTAGAGGGGAGTTCTTAGCAGGAATTCTAGGAGGAAGGGGTTCCCTGAGCATGTGCAGAGTGCATTCCCCTCCACAACGGCCTCTGGTGGCAAGGGAGAAGAAAAGGTGGAAATATTTGGTCTAGAGGGGAGTTCTTAGCAGGAATTCCAGGAGGATTGGAGTCCCTGAGCATGTGCAGAGTGCATTTCCCCTCCACAACGGCCTCTGGCGGCAAGAGCAGTTCGGGAGAAGAAAAGGTGGAAATATTTGGACTAGAGGGGAGTTCCTAGCAGGAATTCCAGGAGGATGGGAGTCCCTGAGCATGTGCAGAGTGCATTTCCCCTCCACAACGCCCCCTGGCAGCAAGAGCAGTATAGGAGAAAAAAATATTTGGACTAGAGGGGAGTTCCTAGCAGGAATTCCAGAAGGATGGGAGTCCCTGAGCATGTGCAGAGTGCATTTCCCCCCCACAATGGCCTCTGGTGGCAAGAGCAGTTCGGGAGAAGAAAAGGTGGAAATATTTGGTCTAGAGGGGAGTTCTTAGCAGGAATTCTAGGAGGATGGGGTCCCTGAGCATGTGCAGAGTGCATTTCCCCTGACAACGCCCCCTGGCAGCAAGAGCAGTATGGGAGAAAAAAATATTTGGACTAAAGGGGAGTTCTTAGCAGGAATTCCAGGAGGATAGAGTCCCTGAGCATGTGCAAAGTGCATTTCCCCTCCACAACAGCCTCTGGCAGCAGGAGCGGTTTGGGAGAAGAAGGGGTGGAAATATTTGGAAGGACAGGGGAGACCTTAGCAGGAATTCCAGGACAATGGGTTCTCTGAGTATGTGCAGAGTTCAACGGCTTCTGCTGAGGAATTGCGGAGAAAGCATTTTGCCTTTTGGACCCATCTTCATCCGGGCTGGGTTAGACGGAGACGCGACACCCCAGGAGTGTAGGACTAGGGGATGCCGCAAAGCTGGCTCTGGTTGTGTCGAGACTTGGCTCCGTCGCCCATCCACCGGCTGGGCACCATGGGTTTGAAGGCACAAATGCTGGGCGCATCTAAAAACAGATGAGTTTGGCTTGCCTGCCTGCCTCCACCAGTTTACAAAACCCGTAGTAATATAGACGTAAAATATAACAGTCTGTTTCTTGAAAGCCTCCGGTGTTGGAGCACCCACAGGTTCTGGTGGCAGGGAGTTCCACTGGTTAATTGTTCTTAATGTCAGGAAATTTCTCCTAGGTTGCTTGATAAGTTTCCATCCGTTGCTTCTTGTCCTGCCTTCAGGTGCTTTGGAGAATAGCTTGACTCCCTCTTTTGGGGGGCAGCCCCTCAGATATTGAAACTCTGCTATCATGTCTCCCCCGGTCCTTCTTTCCATTAAACTAGACCGACCCAATTCCTGCAACCGTTCTTCATATGTTTAAGCCTCCAGCCCCCTCATCATCTTGGTTGCTCTTCTCTGCACTCTTTCCAGAGTCTCAACGTCTTTTTTATATCGTGGCGGCCAAAACTGGATGCGATATTCCAAGTGTGGCCTTACCAAGGTATTATAAGAGAGTATAAACACTTCATATGATCTGTAGCCCCATTGTGGTTCGCTTACTCTCTTCTAATCCCTTCCTCTGCGATCTCTCCACTCCCCAGCATAGGTGACTGGGGAATTCTGGGGTCTTACACAGTATTTCAAGTGTGGCCTTATCAAGGTATTATATCGCTTCATATGATTTGTATCCCCATTGTGGTTCGCTTACTCTCTTCTAATCCCTTCCTCTGCGATCTCTCCACTCCCCAGCATAGCTGACTGGGGAATTCTGGGGTCTTACACAGTATTTCAAGTGTGGCCTTATCAAGGTATTATATCGCTTCATATGATTTGTATCCCCATTGTGGTTCGCTTACTCTCTTCTAATCCCTTCCTCTGCGATCTCTCCACTCCCCAGCATAGGTGACTGGGGAATTCTGGGGTCTTACACAGTATTTCAAGTGTGGCTTTACCAAGGTATTATATCACTTCATATGATCTGTATCCCCATTGTGGTCCGTCTTACTCTCTTCTAATCCCTTCCTCTGCGATCTCTCCCCTCTAGGGGGTAGGAGGAAAAAAAACCAGCATAGCTGAATTCTGGGGTCTTACCAAGGGATTATAAAGTGGTATTAACACTTCATGTGATCTTGATTCTAACTCTCTGCAGCCTAGGACCGTATTAGCTTTTTTGGCAGCTGCCACACACTCCTGGCTCATACTTAAGTGGTTGCCTACTAGGAGTCCAAGATCCCTCTTGCAGTTAATGCTATTGAGCTACGTTTCATCTAATCTGTATATATTTATATATATATATATGTAGGTCTTTGGTTATTCGGGTTTTCTCCCATGTAAAATTGGAAGTAGCTTATCTTCTGGGGATGTTGGCGAGGAGCAGGGGGGAAGGGAGGGAGAAGGGAAGGGAAGGAGAGAAAAAGGAAGGAAGGAAGGAAGGAAGGAAGGAAGGAAGGAAGGAAGGAAGGAAGGAAGGAAGGACAAAAGAAAGAACAAAAGAAAAAAGAAGGAAGGAAGACAAAGTAAGAAAGAGAGAAAGAAAGAAGGAAAGAAAGAAGGAAGGAAAGAAGGAGAGATGGAAAGCAGAAGAAAAGGAAGAAAGGAGCAAGAAAGAAAGAAGGAAGGAAAGGAAGGAAGGAAGATGAGGGAGGGAGGGACGGGAAGGAAGGAAAAGAAGGAAGGAAGGAAGACAAAGTAAGAAAGAGAGAGAAAGAAGGAAGGAAAGAAGGAAGGAAGGAGAGATGGGAAGCAGAAGAAAAGGAGGAAAGGAGCAAGAAGGAAGGAAGGAAGGAAGGAAGATGAGGGAGGGAGGGAGGGGAAGGAAGGAAAAGAAGGAAGGAAGGAAGGAGAGGGAGGGGAAGAAAGGAAGGAGAGGGAGGGAGAGAGGGGAAGAAAGGAAAAGAAGGAAGGAAGGAAGGAGAGGGAGGAGAGGGAGGGGGAGGAAGGAAGGAGGGAGAGATGGGAAGCAGAAGAAAAGGAAGAAAAGAGCAAGAAAGAAAGAAGGAAGGAAGGAAGATGAGGGAGGGAGGGGAAGGAAGGAAAGGAAGGAAGGAAGGAGAGGGAGGGAGAGAAGGGAAGGAAAAGAAGGAAGGAAGGAAGGAGAGGGAGGAGAGATGGGAAGCAGGAGAAAAGGAAGGAAGGAGCAAGAAAGAAAGGAAAGAAGGAAGGAAGAAGGAAGGAAGAAAGAAAGAAGAAAAAAGAGAGAAAGAAAGAATGAATGAAAGAAGGACAGAAGGAAGGAAGAAGAAAGAAAGAGAGAGAGAGAAGGAAGGAAAGAAGATGAAGGGAGGGAGGGAGGGGAAGGAAAAGAAGGAAGGAAGGAAGGAAGGAGAAGGAGGGGAAGGAAGGAAGGAAGGAAGGAAGGAAGGAAGGAAGGAAGGGGGCGTCGGCTCTTCCTGCCCGCCAACATCAGGGCACACAATGGATTTAAAATCTTTTTTTTTTTTTTTTTTTGGTAACGTGGTAACCAAAACTGGATGCACTACTCCAGGTGTGGCCTTCCCAAGGCATAGTAAGGCGATAGGAACCCCTGGCAGGGATCTTGATTCAATCCCTCTCTTCACGCAGCCCAGGATTGTGTTGGCATTGTCTCTTCTCTTCCTTCCGCCAGGAGTTACGGCGAGCAGCAGGCGCGGAAGGGAAGGCTCGGCCATGGCAACCTGGTTTAATGTCATCGCGACCTGATTGCAAATCAAATTGCAAAAATGTCCTTTTTTCCCCCCCCTCCCCACATCTGTCAGAGCCTCTCCAGGTTTTCACCTGGTTTCAGACAATCTCGGGGGGTTTGTTGTTATTTTTACAAAGAGTTCCCAGCGGCAATAATTTACTGCTTATAAAGGGGTATTAGCACCGCTTTGCAAAGCCTTCGGAAGGCCACGCTTGAAATATTCTGCGTCCAGTTTTGGTCCCCACGTTACAAAAAAAAAGAAGTTGAGACTTTTGCAAAAAGGGCAGAGAAGAGCAACGAAGAGGATCAAAGGCCCGGAGACTAAAATTATACGAAGAACGGTTGCAGGATTTGGGGTTTTGGCCGGTCGAGAGAAAAGATGGACTGGGGTGGTATTTGAGGGGCTGCCCCAAAGAAGAGGGAGTCGGGGGGGGGGGGAATTCTCCTATTCTCCAAAGCACCTAAAGGCAGGATTAGAAGCAAGGGATGGAAGCTCATCAAGGAGAGAAGCAACCTGGAATGAAGGAGAAACTTCCTAACAGTGAGGTCACCAGTGGAACAGCTGGCCACCAGAAGTTGTGGGTGCTCCATCACTGGAATAGAATAGAATGGAATGGAATAGAATAGAATGGAATGGAATGGAATAGAGTAAGGAATGGAATAGAATAGAATAGAAAATAGAACAGAATAGATAATAAAATATAGAATTAGAATAGAATAGATAATGAAATATAGAATTATAGTAGAATAGAATAGAATAGAATAGAATAGAATAGAATAGAATAGAATAGAATAGAATAGAATAGAATAGAAAATATGGAATAGAATAGAATAGAATAGAATAGAATAGAATAGAATAGAATAGAATAGAATAGAATAGAATAGAAAATATGGAATAGAATAGAATAGATAATAAAATGTAGAATAGAAAATAGAACAGAATAGATAATAAAATATAGAATTAGAATAGAATAGATAATGAAATATAGAATTATAGTAGAATAGAATAGAATAGAAAATAGAACAGAATAGATAATAAAATATAGAATTAGAATAGAATAGATAATATAGAATTATAGTAGAATAGAATAGAATGGAATGGAATGGAAGAGAAGAGAAGAGAAGAGGAGAGGAGAGGAGAGGAGAGGAGAGGAGAGGAGAGGAGAAGAGAAGAGAAGAGAAAAGAAGAGAAGAGAAAATATGGAATGGAATGGAATAGAATAGAAAATAGAACAGAATAGATAATAAAATATAGAATTAGAATAGAATAGATAATGAAATATAGAATTCTAGTAGAATAGAATAGAATAGAATAGAAAATAGAACAGAATAGATAATAAAATATAGAATTAGAATAGAATAGATAATATAGAATTATAGTAGAATAGAATGGAAGGGAATGGAATGGAAGAGAAGAGAAGAGAAGAGAAGAGGAGAGGAGAGGAGAGGAGAGGAGAGGAGAGGAGAAGAGAAGAGAAAAGAAGAGAAGAGAAGAGAAGAGAAGAGAAAATATGGAATGGAATGGAATAGAATAGAAAATAGAACAGAATAGATAATAAAATATAGAATTATAGTAGAGAATAGAATAGAATAGAATAGAATAGAATAGAATAGAATAGAATAGATAATATAGAATTAGAATAGAATAGATAATAAAATATAGAATTATAGTAGAATAGAATAGAAAATAGAATAGAATAGATAATAAAATATTGAGAATAGAACAGAACAGAATAGAATGAATAGAATAATGGAATGTAGAATAGAATAGAATAGAATAGAATAGAATAGAATAGAATAGAATAGAATAGAATAGAATAACTTTATTGTCACTTTGAATGTACACTAATTGGCATACGTTAAAAACGAGATTTCGTTGCATAGAGCTCTTCAAGGGCCACCACCTCCAAGTTGACCCCATACCACGCGACGAGATAAATAAGCAAATAAGTACAAAACTATGAACCTTGTGGAGGTTTTTAAGAAGCGATTGGACGGCCACTTGTCTGAGATGAGTTAAGAGCGACAGCGCTTAGACTGAGATCCCGCTTCACGGCGCCTTCCCGCCCTCTGTAAGCGGCTTACAGAGTCAGCCTCTTGCCCCCCCCCCAACCAACCCGCCTCCTTAAGGTCTCCGGCTTGACCAGGGGGTCGGACTAGAAGACCTCAGAGGCCCCTTTTCAACCCTCTATTCTGATTCAGCTCGGAGTCCGTGGTGCGCTGGCAGCGTCCCTCTTCCTCATTCTTTGCACCCCGAGTCAGCCCCGCCTAAGGCCTCCCTTGCTCCGTCTTGGCATCGCCTTAGATGCCCCGACTTGGCTCCCGATGCCCGGGTGACGTCTTCGGAGCCAGGACGAGGCTGGCGTTGGCACAGGGCCTGTGGGGACTGCCTGGCTGGCACCCGGATTCCTGCCAGCCTCTGGGAGAGCAGCTGCATTAAATCCGCCTGGGGATTAGAGTGGCTCATTACCAGATCACGCGGGATCCTTGTCTGGACAGATATTAAATGGCTTGTTTAAATATTAAATGGGCCTGTGGCCGTTGGGCGGGGCGGCAAGGAGGCGGGTGGGGGTATATGGATGGGCATCGGAGTGGCTGGCAGGTGACTCAGCCAGGCTGGGCCGTCCGTAAAATCAGATTTCCAGGACGGATAAAGGACTTTTTGTCCCTTTTTGGGGGGAATCTCATCCTTTCTCCTTCCCACAGGTGTGTTCAAAAAAGTCAAGATTATGCTAAGGAGGCTCCGCCCCTATTTTACGGGGTGGCCATCTTGACTTTTTTGACCTCCCCCTCCTGTGGTCATGTGATCCAAAAGTCCGCGGGGAAGCCAGATCCACTTCACAACCTTCAGTTAGTGTGACTCACTGAAGAACTGCACTGATTCACTTAGCAACGGGGGCAGGAAAAGTCATACAAGGGGGCAAAACTCCCTTGGCAACAAATGACTCGCTTAGCGACATAAATTTTGGGGGCCGTTTATGCTCGTAAGTCGAGGAGTCCCTGTTTCAACTCACGTGTGGTTTGATTGGTTTCAAGTACGCTGAATGGGGCAAAACTCCCTTGACAAATGTCTCGTTAAGCGACCTAAATTTTGGCCGCCGTTGTGGTCGTAAGTTGAGGATGCTGAGGGTATTCTCGGGGACCGGAGGAAAAGGAGAGATAGGGACTTGAAGGATGATAAAATTAACTTAAATAAATAAAATAAAATAAAATAAACTTAAATACAGGAAGTCTTCAAATTACGACCACAACTGAGGCCAAAATCTTCGTTGCTAAGCGAGACAGTTGTTAAGTGAGTTTGGGCCTCTTGGGCTGCCATTGTTCAGTGAATCACCTCAGTTGTCAGATTAGTAGCATGGTCGTTAAGCGAATCTGGCTTCCCCATTGACTTTGCTTCACAGGAAGTCACAAAACGGGATCATATAACCCCGGGACACTGCGACCGTCATAAATAAATATTTATTTATTTATAAATAAATAAATATTTATTTATCCCGTCATAAATATGAGTCAGTCTGAATTTTGATCACGTGACCCTGGGGCTGAGGCGACAGTCAGAAGTGTGAAAAATGGTCCTAATTCCCTTTTTTTTTCCAGCATCGCTGTCACTTTGGACGGTCGCTAAATGGACCGTTGTAAGTCGAGGACTAAACCAGCATTCCAATTTTAAAATCTTAAAAACGTTTTTAAAGCAATAACCAAAAAGCCAGTAAAAAGCACGAAAACCATAAAAAAGAATTAAAATGTCTCCGTCGATGACATGCCAGGCAAGAGTTGCCACCGGAAATGCGGTCGTAAGTCGAACAATTCCCGTATTTCGAAGCAGCTGAAGTTCCTAGACGGTCTTCAAGGGTGGGCCCCACCAACAGCCTGCTGCGGTAGTCTAACCCCTGATGGGCGTTAATCTCAAACTCTTTCCTGTCTCCTGCAGCCACCTCAGACGGTACCAAGGAAGGTCTCGAGAACCTGAAAGGAGGCGCCTGTTTGTCCAAAGGGATGAAAGTGATGCTAAAAGTAGGACAGCGTAAGTGGTCCACCGAGGAGGGGGGGTGGAGCCTACACTGGTGGCTGTGGGGAGGCGGGCGGAAGTGACTTATGGGGCTGCGAAATCCAGGCCTCGCTCGTGGGGAGATGACCTGCGGTGGTGGGGTGTCCTTTGTGTTGGAGAACGCCAGTAGTGGGTTTCACTTACCTTCGCTATCGGTCCGGGCCACTGCCGCTACCAATTTGCCCGAATCTGTGCGAACCGTTAGAAACCCACCACTGGAGAATACCCAATTCTTTTGACCAGAAGAAACAGAGGCCAGTATTTCTCAAACTCTGAAGATGGCTGGACTTCAACTCCCAGAATTCCCCAGCGCCATCGCTTGGCAACCGCCTCACATTTAGGACCATCCTGCGGTCCCATGACTGAGATTTTTGGCAATTTTGGGGGCCTGTTTCCGGAATTTCTGTCCGATTTCCAGCAACCCGTCGAAGAAAACAAGTGAAGCGGCGTCCACTTAATGTCCGCTACAAAAATGTCGTAAAATAAGAGTGCAGGCACACGGCGACCCGCTTAACGACAACATGATTATAATCCCGGGCTCAGTTCCGATCCTAGTTTGAGGACTGCCTGTATGTTGGGTTTGTTAAGGCAGCCGTGTCATTCGCATGACATGATGGGCTTGTGTAGAGTAAGGAACGACGCTTGGCTAGTGTCTTAGCGTGGCGCATGAACGCAACTCCTTTGGGCATAGTTTCGACATCCTAGTGTAGCGGTGACACAAAAAATCTAGGTCAAGGCCCTTGTGTGAATGGGGTTAAGACGGTGACGGTAATTGTGTCATCGACGCCGCACCCTTAGTGCCTGATCGTAGAACCGGCAGCACTTTGATTGTGTAGACGTGGGGGTTTTTGACTCACTCCCCCGTTGGGTACCAAGGAGTGGGGGCTTGGGGCGCTGCGTTGGGGCATGGTGTGTCTTTTCCTGCTCGGACCGTCCCTCTTTCCTCTGCCCCACCTTTCCCAGATCGCAACACGGGCTCCAAATCCCAGAATTCCATGCCCGCCACACCTCCGGAGAAGGACCGAGGGACGCCAGGTGCCGCCGAACCCAACAAGGAGATGGTCCCAGGTATGGCCCTTCTCCCACCCCACCCCTGGCGATTTCTCTCCTGCCACCTAACACTGTCGCACTTTTGAAGAGGGATTGCGACTGCTGTCACCGTAAGCCAGCAGGGTTAACCGTCCGCTGTCTGGCAAGAAGCTTTCCGTCGTAATGTGGAACCCAAATATTCCCACGGAATCTTTCTACATTTTTTTTGATGTCCTGGAACCTCTTCCTCCTTTCCTTTCTCTCTTCCTCCCATTGCATGTAGTCCTCAACTAACAACCATTTGCATAGTGACTGTTCAAAGGTACGACAGCCCTGAAAAAAGAGTGACCGGTCCTCATACTTACAACATCTGCAGCATCCCCGTAGTTACGTGATAAAAATTCAGGCACATTGGCAACTGGCATGTATTTATGATCATTGTAGTGTCGTGTGATTGCCATTTGCAAACCTTCCCAGCTGACTTCGGACAAGTAAAGTTAATGGGGGAAGCTGGATTCACTTAATGACCACGTGATTCACTTAACGACTGCAGGGATTCGTTCAACAACCGCAGCAAAAATAGTCATAAAATCGGGCAAAACTCGCTTGCTTAGCCATGGAAATTTTGGGCTCGAGTGTGTCATACGCCGAGGATTCCCTGTACAGTCCTCGACTTAACGACTGTAATGAAGCCTGGAATTTCTGTTACCAAAGGAAGTTCCAGTCCCGTTTGTGGTCATAAATTGAGGACTACCTGAATTCCTCGTGGGCTCTGAGCAAAATTTTCCATGAATGCTTGGCATATAATGAATAGGAAGATTAGGGAAGGAATTCAGTTGTAGCCGTAGTGGAGAAGAAGCAGGGGTGGGCTTCAAAAATTTTAGCAAGGGGTTCTCTGCCCAGTTGCTGGGTGGGCATGGCTATAGTGGGTGTGGCCTAGTCGGCCTCCTGCACCACGGTGGGGGGGGGGGGCGTTTTTGCCTTCCCCGGGCTCCAGAGGTTTTCCTCGAGCCTCCCAGAGGACAAAAACGGCCTCCCCAGGCTCTGGAGGCCCTCTGGAGGCCAGAAACAGGGCCATTTCCAGCCTTCCCAAACTTCCAGTAGGCCCATTTTTCGCCCTCCTCAAGCCTCCATAAGCGCCCTGCACTTACCTGCATCCAAAACGGGCCGCGTGGGGACTCCTGGGAGGGGCGGAGTGGGGTGGGCAGGACCAGCCAGGAGTGGGATTTGAGGGTTCTCCGAACTGCACAGAATCTTAGTTTGAGGTTCTTCTGAACCCCTGTGAACCTGAGCCCTGAGAAGAAGGCTGCTATCTCCAAAGGAACACAGAACCCATTTTCCACAGCGTTGCACTGCCTGCCTGACCTTCATGTCAGCTGACCTTGGAGGCATAGCTGGGGTTAAAAACAGTGAGTCAGCCTTCGTCCCCGTTTCCTATCTCGGCCTAGGTTGAGACGGATACTTCGGCAAACCCAGACAGGGAAGAATTGGGGGACCAGCAGTTCCTGTTTGGGCCCCCCCCCCCCGCCCCTTTTACCAGGAGAATAAAAGAGAGTTGGAGGGGGCAGAGCAGGGTGTGATGGGTCTTGAAATCTGAACGACCCCTATGAGGCTGTCCCGGGCAGATTTCCGCAAGGCAATTAGCTCTATTAATCAGATTCGACAGACGTGAAGGTTGTGCTGAGCAGGCAGTTGCTCCTTTGGGATGTCACGATGCGCCGAACGGTTTTCAACCACTTGTACAAATTGTGAGGCAGTGTTTCCGTGTCCTCTAAATCATGGTGGCTGCGTAGAATTAAGACTAATGCCCATTTCCCTGTGCCCGCAGGACCCTCTTCTGGAAACACGACTGGGAAAGTGGGGGGCGAGAACGGCCCGTTGCCGCAGTCCAACGTACCCATCATTGCTGGTGCTGCCGGAGGAGCGGCGTTTGTGTTGCTGGTGGCGGCGGCCGTGACGGGGGCCCTGTGTTACCGCCACCACCGGGCCAAACACAGCGAGTCGCACCACCCACCGTTGTCTCTCAGCACCCTGACCAGCCCCAAGCGAGTCGGGGGCGGAGGGGGCGCCAACAACAACGGCTCCGAGCCGAGCGATATCATCATCCCGCTCAGGACTTCAGACAGTGCATTCTGCCCGCATTACGAGAAAGTGAGCGGCGATTACGGTCACCCTGTCTACATCGTACAGGAGATGCCACCGCAGAGCCCGGCTAACATCTACTACAAAGTATGAGGCGAGGGGTGGCTCATCTGAGCCCCCGTGGGCGGCCTTTGGAGCTCCGCGGTGGGCAGGCAAGGACTCGGAGCGGACAGGACACAAGCGGACATTTAGCCTTCCTGCCTGTTCTCGTTCATCTCGGATGCTGCACAGAGAAGGGTTTGATGCACAGGTGCCTCGTTCACCTCCAGTTATTTTGGGGGGGACCCTGGAACTGATACGGCCGCTGCCACAAGGGATGCAACTCCTGTCCGATCACGTACGAGCGGATTCGATCGTGACAGCCCTTCCCCGTCGATTCCACGGCAAGGTCCAGCCCAAGTGTGAAGTTCAGCTCCCACCTGCGGTGGGTGCCCACCTGCCAAAACAGATTTGGGAGTGGAAAACACTGCACCTCCCCGTTTCTTTTGCAATAATTCAATCTGATTGCCTTGTCCGTCTCTCTCTCTCTCTCTCTTCTCCTTTTGACAGCTTATTCATGGGCCGCGGCTGATAAGGTTAGACGTATGGGGAAGGGTGGGGGGTTTAAAAGCAAGCACCCCCCAGCGCTCAAAAAAGGTTGCATTTGTTGTTAGTGCCATAAATCAAAACAAGGAACGTTGCAGGTCTGCCTTATTCCCACCACCATCGTGTGACACCCCCCACCCCCAGAGCAGCATTTCAAACGTGGTGTTTTCGTTTCGTTTCGTTTTTTTTAACTTCAAAAGTTCGCACCCTTTTGGTGTTTTTCTTTTCTTTCTTTCTTTTTCTTTTTTTGGCAATGTTGCCTCTGCAAGATCTCTTCTTATTTTTCTCCCACGGGGTTCCTTCGGGGTTGTAGCCCCGCAGACAAAGGGGCTCGTCCGTTCCCTAGTTGCAACCCTCATCCCAAATGGCCAGTTCCCCCCGTCGATACAGACAAATGTGTACATCCTCACGATGCACATGTGAATTGGGGGGGGAGGGGGCACAGCCCCTTTCTCTCTCCCCACGTTTGGATCGGGGAACCCCGTTTCCACAGATTGGACCCTGTTGCTGGGGAAAGGAGATCCTGGTTTGTTTTATCCATCGGCAACCATTTTGAAGTCTTCAATGGTTTCGTTGCTCGAAGGAGATGGCAAACAAAATGGCCGACTTTCCCACCCATCCACATCGGAAGTAGGATGGGAAGATGAATTCCTCCAAATTTTTAATGTTTCTCTCTGTCTCTCTGTCTCTCTCTCTCTTCTCTCCCCACACCTCGCCATTCGGGACGGGATATTTCCCCAGCTTTTGATGGAGTTTTGACGAAGTGGCAACCTATTGTGTGTGATGTTTAGTGGCACGCCGAAAGAGGCGGGACTTCTTGTGTTAGACTGGGAAACGTACGTGGGTCAACTTTCCTGCTTTTTTCAGGGGAAACTGTGGTTTTTTTCAGCTTTAATAGATTTTTTTAAAAGTTCTTTTGTTTCGGTTTACTTTTTTTTAATCTGAAACGTTTTCTTAGCTTTCTTGGTGAAATTTTACTGTTGGACATTGTTGATTATAGACGTTCTTGTGCAACTGGTCTCGGACTCGTCTGGTTATTTCCTACGAAATTTCCTCCCGTTATAAAAAAATAAAAAAAAAATAAAATTAAAAACAAACCGCACAAAAAACCCGGTTCTTCTCTTGGTACCATCCCTGTGGACTTTCAAGGAGCCGATGGTCTTCGCCGTGTAGAACCGTACAGTTGGGTCTTAGTCGGGTCCTAATTAGTTAAGTTGGGACTTAATTTGATCTCCGCTGGATGGTGGGTAGATCCAGCGGTGGGATTCAAATAATTTAACAACCGGTTCTCTTCCCTAATGATTTCTTCCAACAACCAGTTTACCGAACTGCTCAGAAAGTTAACAACCGGCTCTCCCGAAGTGGTGCGAACCGGCTGAATCCCACGACTGGGTAGATCGCAAAGCAACAGGATACCTCCAGATTTTGGGTTTTCGGGGGGAGGGGGAAACAAATTTCATGGCTGAAGTTCGGCTTGGGTGGGTTGTTCAGGGACACATGCATTTGGGGAAGGGGTGCAGAGACATCTCGGTGAATTAGGGGTGCACCTCAACCCCGAGAACCCAGCATCTCGTTCTGGAGGTCCACCATTTTTGGGGCGGCTCAGGGCCTGACGGTGTTTCAACTTCCGGCCTCAAAGTCCGTTGACCCGAAATGCAAGTGGGCAGTTGCTCTGCGTGGGGCAGCCCCCAGCCTCCCCCTTGATCATTCCGGGTTTTCCTTCCCCCCCCCCCCGCCCATCGCCCCTCACCCTCCACAGCTTCTCTGCCCGTTCTTGAGCATTTCGAAGAAACGGCAGCAACATTTTTTGCACATGATGAATTGTGACAGGCCGGGCAGCACTGTGGACTCCCCAGGGCTACGTCTGTCCCTCGTATCAGGGATCTAATGGTGCCCCCCGCTCGACCATGCCTGGGCTTGCATTAAGTAAACAGCAGCCAGGGGGGGATCTATGGGGTGAGAATTTGGGGGAAGGAGAGATAAGGAAACGGCCAGACCAGTAGCACACCAGCATTGCAGAAAAGTGTCGCCTCCTATCACCTCAATTTTGTTCTGATGGCTACAGGCAGGCATGTAATCCTCCTGCCCACCTCCCCAATCTCACCCTGCCCTGCCCTCCCTTTCCTGCCCCACCAATCCAACAACTCTTTGGGGCCGGTCTCTTCCCATATCCAGACACCTTGTCAGTGTTGGAAGGAGACAAGGAACTCAGGAGGTTATTTTGGGAACAGGAGCCGTACAACGCAGCAACTCTGCCGTGCAAAAGAGAAATGCTGATCCTACATACACCCCAGTGAAGTGGGGGGAGGAGGGGGTCAGAAGTGGCCATGAGATGGGTGGGGGGCTGGGAAAACAGAACACCGGCTGCCATATTGGCAGAGTCCAGTTTGAGACAGAATTGAGAGTTACAAAGAGGCCCGTTGGGGTGCCACGCCGTTGAACGTATGTTCCCACCGTGTGAAACGGGACGCCGTAATGAAGGAGGACTTCTACCCATCGCCAGCAGGGGGCGCCCTGCAGAAGATGCCCCTTCTGCGATGCCCCGCGGGGCGACTTCTCCCTCCTGAAAGTCCAACCGGTGCAGCTCCTCTTGGCAGCCTCTCTTTGCCCGCCCAACGGTCTCGTCTACCCTGAGGTCTCTCTGAGCCACAGGGGTATTTTTTTTTTTCCCCAATGGAAAAAGTGGCCAATTTGACCACGGTCTCTGCTGCATTTTGTGGGCTAAGCATACAGTTCTGGATCCGGGAAGGCATTTTTGGAAATAAGTTTTTTTTTTTCCCCAGAGGGGAATGCGTTGATTTTTGGGGCATGTGGGCTTCGGTTTAATTATCCTTCCTAACAAGAGACAAAATCAGATGGGGCACCAACAATTGTGACCTGCCCAATTTATGTGGGGGTGATCTCGGTGGGCTGGGGAAAGCAGGCCATCCTGAAACGTAGTTTGGTTTGAAAAGTCCTTGTCGGCCTCTGAGCTTGGTTGTTTTCTTGCAGACGTTTCATGGCCAACCTAGATAATGTCATCAGTGCTGGTAGGGAGTTAACGCCAAATTTAACATTAGACCAATAATTAAGTTAACAGTAAACAGCCCAACCAAGGAAACGTCAAGACTCTCCCTGACAGGCAAGCTGCTAGAATATAAAAAGAGAGCAAACTCCACTCCCTACTAGCCGTGGTGATGTTACCTAATTGGGTCATGAAACGTCTACAAGAAAACAATCAAGCTCAGAGACCAACAAGGAACCCATACTCCTCCTCCTCCTCTCCATAAATCCCACTCCCTTCGAGCACTGATACTGTTATCTAGTTGGCTCAAGAAACTTCTTCAAGGAAACCACCCAGTTCACAGAACACCAAGGATCTCACTGTCCTTTTCTTCTCCTCCTCCTCCTCCCCCCTTCCAGCACTGATGATGTTCCCTAGTTGGGTCATGAAATATCTGCAACCCCCCCCCCCAGCCCAGCTCAGAGACCACCAAGGACCCCCCCCCCAGTTCAACCCTGAGCTACAAATAGGGTCTTCTCTCTCTATCAATGGGTTTGGCTCCATGGTGGTCCCCAGCACAGTCCTTCCTTCGCCCCGCTGGGGATTTATTATTTCAGGGCTGCCCGGCTAACTACGGTTGCCGTGCCTTTCTGTTTTCATTTTTTACGGAGGCTTTGAAGCCGCCTTCCCAAGTTTGGACGGCCGTTGTCTTCCAAATATGGGCTTAGGCAGAGCGTGGCCGATTCTTAAGGCCTCCTTGAATGAGGGGGTGTGAAATTGGGATTAAGATTTCGCTTTGCGTCGCTGGGGAGGGACGGAGGGAGAAATGCTCCCGCTCTTCTACACACAAACCCACAAACCCACAAAAGAAAACCCGATTCCCACAAGAGAGGAAGGCGTTGACTCCTCCAAAGTCGTGCATCGAACGTGGGACGGACCCAAATCGGTTCTCGTGTCTTTTTTTTAAGACACTGAGCTCGTCGATCGGAAAGGTCGGCCGTTCGGCCATTCGAATCCCTAGCCCAGGAGGGTTGGACTAGATGGCCTCCGAGGTCCCTTCCAACACTGTTACTGTTGTTATTACCTCCTAGCAGGAGGTTTTTTTTTGGGGGGGAGATGCCCTCCCTTCTCCCCAGTCAACCACGGGACTGTGAGGAGGGGAGGGGGCGGAGGGGAGCCCATTAGCTCAGCCAGCTTGGCCGGGAGCCAGAGGTCGCCTGGGGTCACTCCCCAATTAGGTCACACATTTTCCTCCTGTCTCCGACTTGGAACAAACCGCCGCTAATGAGGCAACGGCTTTTCGGGGTGGGGGGGGGTTGTCCCTGGCTTTTGCAAGAAGGGATCTACTGGATTCGATCAGGAACGGGAGTGGGGTGGTGGTGGTGGGAAATGCAGGACACGCTTTCCGCCTGCTGAAGTTGCAGAGAGAGACGTGACGGGAGGGATAAGAATAACGGGAGTAACCGAGCTGGAAGGGAACTCAGAGGTCCTCTAGTCCAACCCCCAGCTCAGGTAGGAAAACTTAGAACATTTCAGACAACTGGTCGTCTTGTCTCTTCTTCAAAATGTCCGGTGATGAAGCATCCACAACTTTTGGAGAGAGGTTGTTCCACTGATAAATAATAGAATAACAGAATAAACAGAATTGGAAGGGACTTCGGAGATCTTATAGTACAATGATGGCGAATCTTTTTGCCGTCGCGTGCCAAAAGTGGAGGGGGAGCGCAGGGGGTGGTTTGCGTACCCACGTGCCCACACCCATAATTCAATGTGGCCCATCCCCCGCACTCCCCCCCTGCTTTTGGCACACGGTGGGCCCTGTAGGCCCGTTTTTTGCCCTCCCCAGGCTCCAGAGCCTTTCTAGGAGCCTGGGGAGGGTGAAAACAGCCTTCCCCCCCGCCAGAGGCCCTCCGGAGGCCAGAAACTGCCCATTTTCTGACTTCCGTTGGGACCGGAGGGTCCGTTTTTTTGCTCTCCCCAGGCTCCAGAGCCTTTCTAGGAACCTGGGGAGGGCGAAAACGGCCTTCCCCACCCCACAGAGCCCCTCCGGAGACCGGAAACAGCCTGTTTCCTGACTTCCTACGGGCCCGCGTGCACCGGAGCTGACCTAGGGCAACGCTTACGTGCCCACCGATATGGCTCCGTGTGCCATAAGTGGCATGCGTGCCATAGGTTCACCATCACAGTTCTAATCTAACCCCCTGCTCCAGCAGGAGACCCTATCCCATTTCAGACATCGTTGTTCAGTCTCTTCCTTAAAACCACGGCTTTCGAAGGCAGGTTGTTCCACTGATTAATTCATAAAATAAAGAGAATAAAGAGAATTGGAAGGGACCTCGGGAGGTCTTCTAGTCCAACCCCCTGCTCCAGCAGGAGATCCTATCCCATTTCAGAGGCCCCCCCCAACCTTTTGGGCATGGAGAGAGGTTTTTCCATGGAGCGGAGGAGGGGCATGGTTTCACATGCTGCCTGCATCCCACGGAGGGGGCTTTGCTTGTTTGAGTGGCCCGGTTTCTGGCATGCCGTGGACCGGTGTCGGTCAGTGAACCGGGGTTCGGGGACCCCTGCCTTAGACCATTTCAGACAAGCGACTGTCCAGTCTCTTCTTCAAAACTTCTAGTGATGGAGCACCCACAACGTCTGGTGGCAAGTAGTTCCACTGGTTAATTGTCCTCACTGTTAGGAAGTTTCTCCTTAATTCCAGGTTGCTTCTCTCCTTGATGAGTTTCCATCTCCTGCCTTCGGGTGCTTTGAAGAATAGTTTGACCCCCTCCTCTTCTTTGGGGCAGCCCCTCAAATACTGGAATAATGCTATCATGTCCCCCCCTAATTCTTCTTTTCTTTTGATTAGCCAAGCCCAAATCCTGCTATTGTTCTTCCTATGTTTTACTCTCCAGGCCTTTAATCATCTTAAATTGCTCTTCTCTGCACTTTCCCCCAAAATCTCAAAAGAACGAAGAGGCAACTGAACTTTCTGGGTTTTCTTTGAAGACGTTTCCCTTCTCATCCAAGAAGCTTCTTCAGTTCTGACTGGAGGGTGGGGAAAGGAAGGATTGATGCTCCTTGCAGCAGTGGTGGGATTCGAATAATGTAACAACCGGTTCTCTGCCCTAATGGCCGGCTGGGGTGGGCGTGGCCATGGTGGGCGTGGCCAGGGGGTGTGACAGGCAGCACTCGGTCTCCTGCACCCCCCTGGGAGCAAAAACAGGCTGTGGGGGGGGGAGGGTGCGCCGCATATTCCCCGTGCCCTGTTTTGGGCCTAGTAGGGCTCCCTGCAGCCTCCTGGGAGCAAAAATGGGCCGTGAGGGGAGAGGGAGGTTCATACACCCCTGCGCCCCGTTTTGGGCCTAGTAGGCCTCCCTGCACTTACCTAGGAGCCAAAACATGGGGACTCCTGGAAGGGGAGGGGCCAGTCCAGTGGTGGGTTCCTCCTGGTTCGGTCCGGTTCGGCTGAGCCGGTAGCGATGACGATATGACGTCACCGAACCGGTTCTCCCCCCCTGCCCTCCCACCCCCTCCACGTTATTCTTACCTTTTATTTGGTCCCACCCCCAATCTATTGCTGCCTCCTGAGTCCCAGCTGATGACGAGAGGGAAAAAAAACTGTTTAAACTCTTGCCGCGGGGCTTCAAAGGGCCGCCCTACAGCTGATCGGTGTTAAAAGCAAACAAATGAGTCGGGTCGTAAGTGCGAGGACTGGTCGTAAGTGCGAAGACCTTCCAGAAATGACTCTGACCAGCTAGCCACGCCCACCTAGTCACATGACGTCCAAGCCACACCTACAAAATAAGCCACACCCACAGAACCGGTAGTAAAAAAAAAATTTAGAACCCACCCCTGGGCCGCTCAGCAATTTAACAATCGGTTCTCCCGCACCGACCCGAACCGGCTGAATCCCACTACTGCCTTGCAGACAGCCGGTCATTTGCATCCTTTCAGAGGGTCCTTGAGGCCACTTGGAGGCTTCTCGGTGTCCTTTCAGCAGTTCCAAGAAGACCCCTCACCCATCTGCACCACTCAGGTGACCCCGAGGACACCGATAAAACCTCCAAGCGGCCTCAACGTCTCTCTAAAAAAAAGGATGCAAATCACCTGCTGTCTGCAAGGAGTATCAATCCTTCCGTTCCCCACCATCCAGTCAGAGCTGAAGAAGCTCCTCGGAGGATGAGAAGCGAAACGTCTTCAGAGAAAAAAACCGGAAAGTCCTTGGAAAAAAAAAGCACCTTTGGGACAACCAGAACCTGGATGACGGAGAATCTCCGTAGACATCTGAAGAACGAAGCATTTCGAAGAATTTTCTGCCTAGCCTACATTACTCTCTGGGATCCGGGGGTCCGGGAAGAAGGGGCAAGTTCACCAACGGCAGAAGAAGAATGAATCCGAGATGCCCCTCAACCACAATCAACCAGGTTGGGGAACGCGCGAATGCTCAGGTGCCACGAAACCGGCTGCCACCGAAGAGCAGACGATTTGTCTCCAAACAGTCGTTCGGCTGCGGGCGTCGTGCAAATTATCGGATGTTTGCTAGTGATGGAGGGTGGGAGTGTGGGCTAAGCCCCATCTTGTTTGCACTTGGGGGGGGGAATGTAGGTCTGAAGGCATACAACTTGTGGGGGTGGGAGGTTGGGGGGGCAGAGGAAAGCCAGATTGTTAATCCATCCCTCCCTCCCTCCCTCCCTCCCTCCCTCCATCATCTCTCTCTCTCTGTCTAGCTACCTACCTACCTACCTACCTATCTATATCACTCCCTCCCTCCCTCTATCCATCCCTCCATCCATTCCTCCATCATGTCTCTGTCTATTATCAATCTACCTACCTATCTATCTAACCATCTATCCATCTATCCATAATCTTTCTCTATCTTTCTATCTATCTATTTATCTATCTATCTATCCATAATCTCTCTTTCTTTCTCCCTCTCTCTCTCTCATCTCTCTCTCATCTCTCTCTCTGTGTCTGTCTACCTAATCATCCATCCTGTCTGTCTGTCTGTCTGTCTGTCTATCTATCTATCTATCTATCTATCTATCTATCTATCTATCTATCATCAATCCATAATCTCTCTCTCTTTCTCTCTCTCTCTCTCATCTCTCTCTCTCTGTGTCTGTCTATCTAATCATCCATCCTGTCTGTCTGTCTGTCTGTCTATCTATCTATCTATCTATCTATCTATCTATCTATCTATCTATCTATCATCTATCCATAATCTCTCTCTGTTTCTCTCTCTCTCTCTCATCTCTCTCTCATCTCTCTCTCTCTCTGTGTCTGTCTATCTAATCATCCATCCTGCCTGTCTGTCTGTCTATCTATCTATCTATCTATCATCTATCCGTAATCTCTCTCTCTCTTTCTCTCTCTCTCTCTCATCTCTCTCTCATCTCTCTCTCTCTCTGTGTCTGTCTATCTAATCATCCATCCTGTCTGTCTGTCTGTCTGTCTGTCTGTCTGTCTGTCTGTCTGTCTATCTATCTATCTATCTATCTATCTATCTATCTATCTATCTATCTATCATCTATCCATAATCTCTCTCTCTTTCTCTCTCTCTCATCTCTCTCTCATCTCTCTCTCTCTGTGTCTGTCTATCTAATCATCCATCCTGTCTGTCTGTCTGTCTATCTATCTATCTATCTATCTATCTATCTATCTATCTATCTATCTATCTATCTATCATCTATCCATAATCTCTCTCTCTCTCATCTCTCTCTCATCTCTCTCTCTCTCTGTGCCTGTCTATCTAATCATCAATCCTGACTGTCTGTCTGTCTATCTATCTATCTATCTATCTATCTATCTATCTATCTATCTATCTATCTATCTATCATCTATCCATAAGCTCTCTCTCTCTCATCTCTCTCTCATCTCTCTCTGTCTCTATGTGTCTGTCTATCTAATCATCCATCCCGTCTGTCTGTCTGTCTGTCATCCATCTGTGTTTCATCTTCCGATTGCAAAAGGCGTCGACGCCTGTACTCCGACCACCAACTCTTACGCGTCGCTTACTCAGACGCACCAATATTTGTCCTGGCACACACTGGATGGGAATCCCACCACACCTGGAGAGGGAGCAGGTCCCACCCCCTGATGGCCAAAACGTCATTCCTTTGGTCAGCCGCCCCCTCCCCCCCATGTTGGGGGTGTCCAGCCGATGGATTTTTCTGCCCCCTCCTCTCATCTCCCCCACCCCCTCTGGCTCCCCGTGGATGGGGGGGGAAAAAATGGGGGTGGGCCTTCTCTGAAGCAACAGGCGGCAGCTGCTGTGGGGCTGACCCGGGAGGAGAAAGGGGTGGTCCATCAATCACTTGCCCCCTACCCCCACCCCACATTTGGCGACAGGGAAACAACCTTCCCCCCCCTACTGGGCCGGAGTGGCAGGGTTCAAAGGTCAGCGAGAATGGATGGGGTGTCAAAACCCCCCTCCCCTCATTTGCAGAGTGGCATCTCCAAACTCTGAGGACAGCGCCCTCTGCTGTACGTTGGCCTGCACTGCGCCCTAAAGCTAACGACGCCATGCTGACCCCTGGTGGACAGCGAGGGGATATCCTCCCCTCCATGGAAGGAGAGGGTTGGTTTGAACAAGGACGGGGGGGGTGTCTTTGGAGTTTGTGGGGGGGGGGACGACTTTCCTAAGGGGGCGGGAAGGGAGAGGGGGGAGATAGAGGAGGGGAGAGGAAAGGTGATCTCGTGCCCACAACGCAACACACAACTGCACAATATGTATTTCTTTTTCTAGGCTGGGGTGGGGTGAGGAATTGGGGTGAGGGTGGGTGGGTTTAAAAGCATAGGATGGCCCTCAAAAGCATAGGATCCCGTCCCCCCTCCCTCCTAGGTTGCTTTCAAGGAATTTTCACCCAAGGTGTGTCTATATCTATGTGTGTGTCGTTGTGTGAATTGTGCGTTCGACGACGGAGAAACCCCTGGGAAGAATAAAGGGGGAAAGTAGAATCTGGGTGTCTTTAGGTGTCTCTAAATCAACACACACCTACATACACAAAAAGGAGGAAAGGGGAGTGGGCCTGGATCTATTAATTCCTGGGTAAACACCGTCTGGCCTTTTGTACACGTCGAGACCGAGTCCCTTTTTTCCTGATATTCCGCACGAGTCCCCCACCTTGTCTGGAGGTGAAGAGGACGCCAAATGTTTTAATTTTTTTTCCCCACCTGTGGGTCCTGCAATACACACACATACACACACGCAAAAAGGAGGAAAGGGGAAGGGGCCTGGCTCTATTAATTCCTGGGTAAACACAGTCTGGCCTTTTGTACACGTCGAGACTGAGTCCCTTTTTTCCCGGTATTCCGCACGAGTCCCCCACCTCGTCTGGAGGTGAAGAGGACGCCAAATGTTTAATTTTTTTCCCCACCTGTGGGTCCTGCAATACACACACACACACACAAACACGCAGAAAGGAGGAAAGGGGAGTGGGCCTGGATCTATTAATTCCTGGGTAAACACCGTCTTGCCTTTTGTACACGTCGAGACTGAGTCCCTTTTTTCCTGGTATTCCGCACGAGTCCCCTACCTCATCTGGAGGTGAAGAGGACACCAAATATTTTAATTTTTTTTCCCACCTGTGGTTCCTGCAATACACACACACACACAAACACGCAAAAAGGAGGAAAGGGGAGTGGGCCTGGATCTATTAATTCCTGGGTAAACACCGTCTGGCCTTTTGTACACATCGAGACCGAGTCCCTTTTTTCCCGATATTCCGCACGAGTTCCCCACCTCGTCTGGAGGTGAAGAGGACGCCAAATGTTTAATTTTTTTCCCCCACTTGTGGGTCCTGCAATACACACACACACACAAATACACAAAAAGGAGGAAAGGGGAGGGGGCCTGGATCTATTAATTCCTGGGTAAACACCGTCTGGCCTTTTGTACACGTCGAGACCGAGTCCCTTTTTTTCCAATATTCCGCACGAGTCCCCTACCTCGTCTGGAGGTGAAGAGGACGCCAAATGTTTTAATTTTTTTCCCCACCTGTGGGTCCTGTAAAACACACACACACACACAAACACACAAAAAGGAGGAAAAGGGAGTGGGCCTGGATCTATTAATTCCTGGGTAAACACCGTCTTGCCTTTTGTACACGTCGAGACTGAGTCCCTTTTTTCCCGGTATTCCGCACGAGTCCCCCACCTCGTCTGGAGGTGAAGAGGACGTCAAATGTTTAATTTTTTTCCCCCACCTGTGAGTCTTACAACACACATACGCAAACACGCAAAAGGGAGGAAAGGGGAGGGGGCCGTGTGCGGGCGAGCCGAGCCCATAAACCATTTTTCATATATATATATATATATGTTGCTGCAAAAGACCCCTTGCATAAGCCTGATGATGGCAGATGAGATTCTGCCGAAACGTTGCCAGACTGCTCTCAATCTTACACAGGGAAAAGACACGAATACACCAAGACTTGCATATATATATATATATAAATTTCCCTCCAGAAATTTTTACATCTCTATTCTTTGGCAGCACCACACCCCCCACAGGAGAGGTGTTCCTATCGCTGGCCATCGCCCTGGGCAACCGCAACTGTAACCATGACAACCTGTTGCCCGGTGACAGAAACACAGTGTGCCAAGAAAGATGCCCTGACCTCAGGATCTCTCCCTCTCTCTCTCTCTCTCTGTGTGTGTCTCTCCTAGGAAAAAGAGGAGGGGGCTTCTCTTATCCACTTGACCCCCCCTCCCTCCTCTTCTTTCTAGCGCACAACTGGACATCTTAGGGAGCGGGAGAAGGGGCTCTGGGAGCTCTCGGACTCTCCCCAGAGTTTGTCGGTGTAAAGGATGCAATTGGCTGGGAAAAGGGAAGGGAGGGAGTGAGAGGGGGAGAATTTGGGGAGGGGGCTTCCGTCTCCTCCTCTCATTGTCGGACTCGAGATTATTTCCCTGTGCGGTTTTTTTTCTTTTTTTCTTTTTTTCCTCCCCTGCTTGCTTGTTGTTATTCCTGTGTCTGGAAATGAAAAAAGAATGATAATTAATAAGAATATGAAAAAAGAATGATAATTAATAGGAAGATGAAAAAAGAATGATAATTCCTAAGAAGAAGAAGAAGAAAATGCGTTTTTAGAAGCAGAATCGCTGGCAAACCTAGGACGGTTAGTCCTCGACATATGACCCCCCCCCCCCAAATCGAGGCCCAAGTTTTGGCTGCTAAGTGAAACGGTCGGTTCGGGGAATCGTGCCCCATTTTACGAGCTTTCTCCTCACGGTTGTTAAGTGAATCACTGCAGTCGTTCAGGGAGCGACGCCGTTGTTAAGTGAAAGCTGGCTTTCCCCGTTGACTTTGTTTGTCCGAAGGTCGCAAAAAGGGAATCACGTGACACCTCCCCCCCACCCGGGACACTGCAACGGTTATAACTATGAGTCAACGTCCAAGCATCTGAATTTTGATCACCTGACTGTGGGGGGAAGGACTGCAACGGTCGTAAGTGCGAAACACGGTCCTAAGACACTTTTTTTTCAGTGCGGTTGTAACTTTGGTCGGTCACTTAATGAAGTGTCGTAAGTCGAGGACGGCTCGACTTACACTCTCCATCCGTTTATTGATTTAGCGCCTGACCTATCAAAAAATGGATTAACAATATAGGCAGGCAGTCCTCGACTTATAATGGTCCGTTTAGTGACCATTCTAAGTTTCAACGGCACTGGGGGGAAAAAAGCGAATTAGGACCGTGTCTCACACTTACGACCATTGCAGCTTTCCCCCACGGTCAGGTGATCAAAATTCGGACGCTTAGCTACTGACTCATATTTTTGACGATCAAACCTTCCCAGCTGGTTTCCCACCCAGCAAAGTCAATGGGATTCGCTTAACGACTGTGGGATTTGCTTAACGGTTGCAGTGATTTGCTTAAGGACCATGGCAAAAAAAAACCTAAAAATCAGGCATGGCTCAGGTAGCCACCGCCCTGCTTAGCAACGGAAATGCTGGTCCCCGCTGTGGTCGTAAGTCGAGGACTATCTCTATCAGAGCTCCTCCCTCTCCCTCAGAAGGATCTCCAATGGTGTGGTCAGAGTGGCCATCTTGAGTTTTCTGACTCCCCCCCGCCCATCCAGTGGTGGGATTCAAATAATTTAACAATCGGTTCTCTGCCCTAATGACCGGCTGGGTGGGCGTGGCCATGGTGGGGCATGGCCAGGGGGTGTGACAGGCAGCACTCGGCCTCCTGTACCCCCCAGGGAGCAAAAATGGGCCAGGAGGGGCTGCGCTGCACCCTCCCCACACCCGTTTTTTGGGCCTAGTAGGCCTCCCTGCAGCCTCCTGGGAGCCAAAAGGGGGCGCTTGGGGACTTCTGGAAGGGGCAGGGAGGGGAGGGGCAGGGAGAGCCAGCAAATTTAACAACCGGTTCGGCCGAAGTGGTACGAACCGGCTGAATCCCATCCCCACTTCTGGTGGACGACGGAAAGTTTGCCGGCCGGCTTATTTAAAGTGGAGAGGACAGCAGAACTGAAATAGCTGGGAATTTCCCATAATGCCCTGCACTGACCCAAAGCTTCAAGGCCTTCTGGGAAATATCATCGGAGGGCCGTGACGAAGGTAGCTGACTAGTACGAGACCCCCGCTGCCTTCCTCCCCCCCCCAATTTAATTTCCACGTTTGGGGCAGAACGGAGCCTGGCAGCTGGGGAAAAGTCGGCGGGCGGAAACGGCTAATTGATTTTGACTTTGCAAAGCGTTCGGAGAACGTGGCCCGTGACGTCCTGATTAGCAGCGTCATTAATCTGGGCGGGATCATGGCACGTCTCTAAGCAGAGCCATGGCAGGCCCACCTCCCCAACCCTCCCGCCCACCGACGCCTGGTGCCAGCCGTCACCCAGGCAAAAAATTTGGGGGTGTCTCATTCATTTTGGGGTTATCACATCGATGACAAAAAGACCATTGACCGATTATAAACCGTCCTCGATTTACGACCACAATGGAGACCCAAATTCATGTTGTTCGGTGAGAAAGTTTGTAAAATAAATCCCTGCAGGCGTTAAGGAGGCAACACGGTCGTTCAGTGAATCTGGCCTCCCTGCTGACTTTTGCTTGTCGGAAGGTCGCTGCGACCGTCGTAAATATGAGTCCATCTGAAATTTGATCTTGTGATCGTGGGGAATGCTGCAACGGTCATAAATGTGAAAAACGGTCATAAGTCACTTTTTTCGGTGTACTTATTTTTCAGCCATCCCCATGCTATATACATACATACAACTATACCAGGAGTCAGCAACCTGCGGCTCTGGAGCCACATGCGGCTCTTTGGGCCCTCTGGTGTGGCTCCCTGTCAGGTGATCCCACCACTGGCTGGCCCCACCCCTCGTCCTCCCCTCCCAGTCACTCCTCGCCTGGCCTGAGAAGATAAAGATGGAGAAGTGGCCAGGGCAGAGACAGAGAGATACAGAGAGAGGGGGGAGAGAGAGACATAGAGAGATACAGAGAGAGGGGGAGAGAGAGATACAGAGAGAGGGGGAGAGAGAGAGACAGACATAGAAAGATACAGAGGGAGAGAGAGAGAGAGACATAGAGAGATACAGAGAGAGAGAGAGAGAGAGAGACATAGAGAGATACAGAGAGAGGGGGAGAGAGAGATACAGAGAGAGGGGGAGAGAGAGAGAGAGACATAGAGAGATACAGAGAGAGAGAGAGAGAGAGACATAGAGAGATACAGAGGGAGAGAGAGAGAGAGACATGGAGAGATACAGAGAGAGAGAGAGAGAGACATAGAGAGATACAGAGAGAGGGGGAGAGAGAGATACAGAGAGAGTGGGAGAGAGAGAGAGACATAGAGAGATACAGAGGGAGAGGGAGAGAGAGAGAGACATAGAGAGAAACAGGGAGAGAGGGAGAGAGAGAGAGAGAGAGAGAGAGAGAGACATATATATATATATATATATATATATATATATATATATAGGGAGAGAGAGAGAGAGAGACATAGAGAGATACAGAGAGAGGGAGAGGGGGGAGAGAGGGAGGGGAGAGAGAGAGATGTCAAAATGATTTTGTGGTTCCCAGTGTTTTTTAACAACTGGTTCTCTGCCCTAATGACTTGCTGGGTAGGCGTGGCTAGGGGGTGTCATGTGACTGGTGGAAGTGAGTGACATCGAGTTGGCCACGCCTACCCAGGTTTTGTTACAAGGAATGGTGGATCAGGCCCAATAAAGAGACTTGAGTCATCTGGTAAAATATAACTCTTTTATTTGCAGGTTCATCACATCATCACTTGAATGCATCAGGAACTGGGGCGAGGAGGAGTGTGCCCACCTTTTATACCTGTGGGCGGGGACTCAGGTAAGGAGGAGTCTATGGGAGGAGCTGACCAGGTGGGAGTCTGGGTTAACCCTTGCACTGCTGCGCTATAGCTGATCCCTGGCATGGGCAGAGCATTTATACCTGACAAATCCCCCTCTAAATGCCTGACCCGTGTCTGTAGGCCTGACTGACTAGTTGGTACTCTGGGGTGAATGTTGAGCTTGGAAACTAAGTGTGAGTGTTGCTTGCCCTGTAAGGGTTTTGTGAGTATGTCTGCGGTCTGTTCTTCTGTATCGCAGTGTATGGCCTTTATGAAACCAATTCTGGAGAGCTGTCTAACGTGCTTATACTTTATGTCTATGTGCCTTGACCTTTGCCCTACAGCGTCGGACATAGATATCTCTATGGCGGCTTTGTTGTCTTCGTAGATATTTATTGGGTAAGCTGGCTCTCTCCACACGCTGGCAAGTAGGTCGTCGAACCAGATGAGGTTGTTGGCGGCTTTGGAGAGGCATATGTATTCGGCTTCAGTAGTTGAGGTTGCCACCAGGATTTGTTTGCCTGAGTACCAATGCACCGGGCAGTTATTTAGGTAGAATATGTACCCAGATGTGCTTTTGCGCCCCTTGGCGTCTCCGGCCCAGTCAGCATCAGCGTAGCATGAGAGGATGGGTTCTTCGGATTTCTCAGGCTCTAGGGTTAAGCATGCATTGACACTCTGTTTCAGGTATCTTAGCACCCTTTTCACTGCGTCCCAGTGGTATGTGGTGGGTTTGCTCACGTGCCTGGATAGTAAATTAACGGATAGAGCGATGTCCGGTCTGGTCCAGTTAGCGATATACAGGAGGGAGCCTATGATTGACCTGTACAGCGTGTTGTCTCCAAATTCGGGTGATTCATCATGCATGTTTTTTAGGAAGTCTGCCTGCATGGGTGAATCACATCCCTTGGCGTCTGCCATGTTGCATTTATGGAGCAACTCTTCTATCTTCTCTTTCTGCGACAGTTGGAAACCCTTTGGCGTCTGGTTGACTTGTACTCCCAGGTATCGGTTAATCCTCCCAAGGTACTTTAGGGTGAAATGCTCGCTCAGCCTGCTGGCGAAGGTGTTGCGGTTGGCTTCGTGTTTGCTGATGTACAGAATGTCATCCACGTAAACTAGGATGTATTCTGGCGAGTCCCCCTCTTTCCTGGTGAAGAAACAGTTGTCAGCTATGGTCGCCGTGAATCCCATAGACTTCAGGGCCTCTACCAGGCATTCGTACCATCGTTTGCCTGATTGTTTTAGTCCATACAGGCTCTTATGAAGTAACCAGGTGTCCCCTCTGTTGGTTTCTTTGCTGTGGGGGGCTCTGATGTATATCTCTTTGTCTAGGTTGGCGTGCAGGTAAGCGGTCTGTACATTGAACTGGTGTACTTCCAGCCCTAGCAAGGATGCGATGACCAGGGCGCTTTTGACGCTCTCTGTTCTTACGGTGGGCGAATAGGTGTCTGTGTAGTCCTCCGGAAACCTTTGAGCAAACCCCTGGGCAACTAATCTTGCCTTGTATAGGCTTTGGCCCCCCTCTAAGTTCTTGACTTTGAATATCCATCGGGTGCCTATTGTGTTCTTGCCCTCTGGGACTTTGGTGGGGGTGTACACCTCCAGCTTCCTCAGGCTGTCCAGTTCCTTGGCCATGGCTAGCTCCCACTTTGCCCTCTCCCCCTGGGGTAGTCTTAGCACCTCTTCGTATGAGTTTGGCGTAACGTGGTTTGCATGCACGTGCATCACGTAATCATTTAACCTTTTTGGCAGCTGGTTTCTGGTCGATCTGACCGGCCTGGTTGCTGCCTGCTCAGTGTCATGCAGATATCTGGCTTCTCTTTGTGTCAGTGATTCGACACTTATCTTGGGATGATTCTCTTTCCATCCCTCAACCTTGATGCCTTGGAGGTCGGGCTTGGGCCTGCTCCCTTCCTGCTTACTCACTGTCTTGTTTTTGTTTTGGGTTTGCTCGATTGGGCTATCCTCCTGCTTGGTGGGTACCTCATTTAGGTGTAACCTGGACCAGTTGGCTTGCTCATGGAATGCCGCTGTTCTGGAGACCACAAACCTATTATTATTGTCCACAAACCTGAAGCCCTTGGTTCCTGGCTCGTACCCCATAAACCTGAGCCTTCTGGACACCTTATCCCCTTTCTTGCGCAACTGCTTGGGTATGTGTACATCAGCCGTTACACCGAACACATGTAGGTGTGCTATCTGCGGCTTCTTGTTATACATGACCTCGTAGGGTGTTTTGTCTATCACACTGGACCATGTTCTATTTAATGTATAGTTGGAGTAGACCAGGGCTTCAGACCAGAAGTGTTGGCCAATTCCCGCGTCCTCTAGGGCGCACCTGACCATCGTTTGCAGCGTGGAGTTCCGTCGTTCTACGACCCCGTTCTGAAAGGCGGAAAACGGGGACGACGTAAAGTGAATCACGCCTTTGGACCTGAGCCAATGTGAGAAGTCCTTAGATAGAAACTCAGACCCTCTGTCGGTCATGATCTGTTTGATCTGTTTGTTGTTTTGGATTTCTACTCTTTTATAGAATTCTTTGAATTTTTGGAAGGCCTCATCCTTTTTTCTTAAGGTGTAGACGAAGCCATATCGACTATGGTCATCCACTATGGTGAGGAAGTACCTTTTTTTATAAGTTATGGATGGCCTTAGGGGCCCTACCAGGTCCATGTGTACTAGGTCGAATATTTGGTTGGCGGCGCGTAATGACTTCTTGGGTCTGGGTTTTACTTTTAGTTTTGAACACTTGCACACCGAGCACTCGAGGTAGTTTTCACAGTTTTTTATTATGGCACCCTCGGTACAATTGGCCATTTTTTGTATCACAGGAAAACTGGCGTGTCCAAGCTTGCGATGCAGCAGGTGGGCACAGTTGTCGTGCATTGGTTTGCCTATTGAGGGTTTCCTTTGGGTGTATTTGTTGTATTGTGTCTCTGGTGTCGTGTTGTCATTGTTATCTACCTCCCTCCCGTCTACCTGTTCACCCTCAGCCCTGCCTTGGTCAGTGTCTTCTGCATTCTCTGAGCTGGTGTTTATGCTGTGGGCGTAATCCTCACAGAAAGTTATGTATGGTAACCCTTGGTTAATGGTTACTCTCCCTATATCCTTCCTGTCCTTGCTAACCTTCACGTTGCCTTTTGAGAATATCATCTCAATCCCTGATTCCCTGCTAAGTTTTACTGCGGCCAGGATGTTGTGGGGTATCTCCGGGACTAGTAGTACCCCCTCTATTTTCCCTACGCCTGGTAATGTAATTGCCCCTTTGCCTGTTACTCTAACTTGGTTTTGGTCTGCAACTTTGATAGAAAAATCCTCTCTCTTGAATGATGAGAGTAGTTCCTGATTGTATGTGGTGTGGTTGGAGGCTCCCGAGTCCAGGAGCCAAGAGCTGGTGTCTTTGTTTTGGTGTGTGGTGTGTGTGTGCTCCCCTATCCCATATAGGGACCCTGTCCTGCTGTCGCGTGAGCTGTCCCTGTTTCCCTTCCTATCCCTGGGGATGGGTGAGTCTCTACGCCTATACCTATCTTCGGATGTGTGCCTTTCTGTTTGTCTGTACCTATGCTCTGGCCTGCCTCTCTCCCTATAGTTCTTGGGGCAGTCCCTTTTGATGTGTCCCCTCGACCCGCAGATGTAGCACTCGGGCGTGTTGTGTTGTTTCTCTTGGAAGACTACTCTCTTCTCACTCTTGTGTTCTCTGGGAGGGCCGGGGCGGCCCCTCCTCAGATTATCTTCTGCGATGAGCCTGTTGGATAGCCTCTCCACAGACAGCATCCCTAGGCTGACGGTGTCTAAGTGTGTCAGGAAGCTATTCCATGAGTGATCTAAAGAGTTGATTATCACACTCTTCATGATTTGGTCAGAAATAACTTCTCCCCTAAGATGTAGCTCTGCTCTGGTACCGCTTAAGGACACTAGGTGCTCACTCATGGGTGTCCCTGGCTTAAGTCTGGCGGAAAAGAATTCCTTGGAAATTTGTGTGGTGGTGGACACACTCTCACTATAAAACAACCCAAACATTTTCCCTATGATTTCGGATACTGTGAGGTTGTGGCCAATACAGTGGTAAATGGTGGGGGAAATACTGGCAATTAAAAGGTAGAATGCTTTATGGTGCATGCAATCTAGCTCTAAAGTCCATGGTCTCTCAGGGGGGTCATTAATAAAATGAGACATGTTTTCTTTCAGAAATACCACCTGGAGCTGCTGTGACCACTCTAGGATATTGCCCCCATCCATCCTCAACTTGGGAAAGTCAACAGGTAAGTTCCCAGCACTAGTAGTAAAATTACTTACTGCTGGCTGCTGTCCATGGTTCCTTATGTCTCTATAGCAGCAATAGGGCATAGGAACGCTTGCCGGTAATTTAAAAGTCCCGCTTTGTAATTTTTTTCTTTTTTCTTCTTCTAGGCGGAAGAGCGCATGCGCGAAGTCCATTTCAGCTCCGCCGTCGCCGAGGAAGGACCTGTTCATCGCGGCTCCGCTGTGGAGGCCTCTGCCGGTCGGGTAGGCCTCGGCTTCGTACTTGGGGGTCCAGATGTGCTCCTGGGGGCGTCGTCCAGCGGCTGCTTCTCCCGAGTGAAGATCCTGGCGGCGTTGGGGCTCCGGTGACGGCTGTAAGTAGCTGCCCCAATCCATGCGGTCCGGGGTGCGCGGCCTGGGCGATCGGAGGCGCGGTGTCCCTGGGGTGCGAAGGTGGGCTGGCGAATCGCCGCGGGCGTCGGTGGCTCTTGGGTGGGCGCTCCGCTGTCCCTCTCCTCGTCTTCCCTTCTGCTTCGGCCTCTCCGGCTTCTCTTTGGTAATTTTGAGGCCTGGGCCGAAGGCGGCAGCAAGGGTCTTCATGGCCCTATCGACTTGCCGCTCGCTGGGGGTGTACCAGGGGTCGGAGTCAGATTCGGTTCCCTCTCCCTGGTCACTTTCATCATTGTTTATGGCCCGGCATTTTTCACGCGCCGGCCATTTTGAATTCTGATCGCTGATTGGTTGGGGGTCGGCCATCTTGTCTGACCATGTGGACAAAGATGGCCACCGTTTCAAATTTAGAGCGGGGCTTTGGGGCTCGGTGGCCGTTGGAAGTGCCCTTTTGGGCGATCCACTCACCGAGTCCAGCTCCTCAAGTTCAGAGTCCGAGCCCTCTTCGCTCCTTGCCACTTCGCGGTCGATTATGAAGCTCCGCAGGTCGGCAAGGAGGTTCTTGTCACCGGCTCGCTCTTTCAGCAGCTGCAGGACGTCGAGTCGCAGCTTCTCTTCCTCTTGGTCGTGGTGGTGGGCCCTTTTTCCTTTTTCGATCTCCCCCCTTTCTTCCGTCGCTGTGGCTTTGGGGGTGGCTGAGGTTCCTGCCTTCCCTGGCGAGTCCGATGGGTTGCTCTCCCGTTGCTTCGGAGGTGTCGCCATTCTGCAGGTAGGTATGGGTCCTTGTTTTGTGGCTTGGGATCTTTGGGCCTTACCAACCATCCTCTGCTACCATTTTGTTACAAGGAATGGTGGATCAGGCCCAATAAAGAGACTTGAGTCATCTGGTAAAATATAACTCTTTTATTTGCAGGTTCATCACATCATCACTTGAATGCATCAGGAACTGGGGCGAGGAGGAGTGTGCCCACCTTTTATACCTGTGGGCGGGGATTCAGGTAAGGAGGAGTCTATGGGAGGAGCTGACCAGGTGGGAGTCTGGGTTAACCCTTGCACTGCTGCGCTATAGCTGATCCCTGGCATGGGCAGAGCATTTATACCTGACAGGTTTTGTGGCTCCCGCTGTTTTCTTTTCTGTGGGAAACGGGTCCAAATGGCTCTTTTGGAGTATTTAAGGTTGCAGACCTCGGATCTATCCATATTGGTATTCAGCTGGTTCGGACCGATTCAGGTGAATCTGTAGTAGCAACCTGTGGGCTGCCGGTTTAGCGTGTTGTCTGAAGGGATCCCAGCTTTCCCCGAAGCGAAAGGCCCTCAGGGAAAAAAAACCACGTGGCTCAGATTTGTGACAGGGAAAAGCTCCATTCACAGCTGTTTCGTTTAGCGACCGTTCGAAGTTACCACAGCACGGAGAGAGTTCTACAATTAGGGGTGAAAAAAACCATCAACCCACTGTGCTGACTCTAGCGAGTATTGGACAAGGCCAATAATGGTACCTTTTGGAATATAAATCTGAAAAAAACGGACTTACGACCCTGTCTCACATTTTACGACCGTTGCGGCATTCCCCACAGCCCCGTGATCAAAACTCAGATGCATGTGACAACCGACTCGTATTTGTGACGGTCGCCGTGTCCCAGGGTCACGCGATTCCCTTTGGTGACCGGAGAAAGCCAGATTCGCTTAACAACCGTGCCGTTAAACGGAACGACATGCAACGATTCCCTTCGACCACGGTAGCCAGGGAGGTCGTAAAAACGAGTCGGAATTCGCTTTTGTCTCGCTTAGCGATGGAAAGGGGGGGAGGGGTTCTGTTGCAGTCGTAAGTCGAGGACTGTTTGTTTCCTGGTGGCTGAAAGAGAAAGCCGAACGGTCTGGGTTGGTGATGGGATAAGGCTGTCTTAACATGCTCAGAGGTACTGTTGTCCTGGCTGTTGTTTCCTATTTTTCGGAGAGCTGGAATCAAGCTTGGGGAAGGAGGATTTGATCCTCTCATGCGATTAGAGGGGAAAAAAATCTAATTTTTTTTTTATTTTTCAAAACACAAAACATAAAATACATCTTTCTAAATCTCCATCATTTTAACAATCAATATTTCATATACATTTCTCAATTTAAGACCCATTAGACCAAATCTATATCTCACCTCTTCTTGATCACAACTAATATCCAAATCTTATCAAAAATTTATTTCCCTGATCAAAAATCTAATTTTTTTTGAAGGGGGGGGCGCATTGAAAGGAAGCAGAATTGCTTGAAGGGACGGAGAAAAACATCCCTCGTTTTTTCTCCAGCAGCCTGTCAGCAGATCCGATGCTTGCCGCCCTGCTTTTCCGAGGTGTTAATTGAGACAGACTGCGTGTGTGTGTATGTGTGTGTTATTTGTGAGTTTGTGTGTGTGTGTAAGGAGAGAAGCAGCTGGCAAAGACGCGTGAAGAAGCCCCATCCAGCATCTGCAAGAAAACGAATCAGGGCCAAAGCAGAAGGAAGGCAGTTTATGGCCAATCACGGGTCGCAGTTCTCAAACCGTCATTTAACTCGGTTCCCTTTTCATCTGGGGCAAACTCAGGACAGGACGATCCAGACATTTGAGGGTTTCCAGGGGGGGCTCAGCGGAAGGATTAGGCCGAGATGACGAACCCTTCTTGGGTGGGCGGAGGGGAGAGGGGTTTGCGTCTTCTCGCTCAATAAACCAGGTTACGTGGGTGAAAGCACCCACAAATTATTTTTTGAACTATATGAGCATTTGGCTTGCTGTCTTGGAAGCCACCTGGAGCCAACCCTGGATAGTGAGATGGCTGGCATGTAAAATAGATGATGAGAGAGAGAGGGAGGGAAGGCGATTGGATGGATGGATGGATGGATGGATGGATGGATGGATGGATAGATAGACAGACAGACGGACAGACGGACAGAGATGATAGATAGATGATAGATAGATAGATAGATAGATAGATAGATAGATAGATGATAGATAGATAGATAGATAGATAGATAGATAGATAGATAGATAGATACATAATGATACAGATAGAGACAGACAACAGACAGATAGATATAGATAGATAGATAGATAGATAGATAGATAGATAGATAGATAGATAATGATAAAGATATATAGACAGACAGATGATAGATAGATGATAAATAGAAAGAGATAGATAGATAGATAGATAGATAGATAGATAGATAGATAGATAATGATACAGATATATAGACAGACAGATGATAGATAGATGATAAATAGAAAGAGATAGATAGATAGATAGATAGATAGATAGATAGATAGATAGATAGATAGATAGATAGATAGATAATGATACAGATAGATAGACAGACAGGCAGACAGATAGCTAGATAGACAGATAGATGATAAATAGATGATAGATAGAAAGATAGATAGATAGACAGACAGACAGACAGATGATAGATAGAAAAATAGATACATGATAGATAGATAGAGAGAGAGAGAGAGAGAGAGATGATAGATAGTTAGAAAAGTAGAAAAATAGATGATAGACAGACAGACAGATAGAGTGAGAGAGAGAGAGAGAGGGATAGATAGACAGAGTAAGAGACAGAGACAGAGGGAGGGAGGGAGGGAGGAAGGGGGAGGGGGAGAGAGAGAGAGATGATGTAGATAGAAGTGTTGGCAAGTTCTTTGCTATTGCCTCATTTTGGAAAAAAAACAACAACAATCCATTTGCTTGTCCAGCTCTTCATTTGCAAAATGCTTTTTTTCCTTCAAAGTAATCCCAGCTGGACAGTCCAGCCTGGGGAGGGGTCCTTGTGCTGCGGCCTCCCCCCCACCCAGCCAATTTTAATTCCCCACATTTATTTATGAAATGTCTCTCCCGCTTCTTCGCTAACCTCTGGGGTGCCTACGGGGCAGTTTAGAGGACCCCCCCCTCCCAGAAATTCACATTTTCAAACGCTCTACGTCAAGGCCTGGCTGGAGTTTCCACGTTCCTGCAGCCCTGCTTTCCGTAGCCCCCTCCTCTGAAAATATATATATATATTTTTAAGGGGCACACACCGTCCCACGGCATTGTTGGAAACCTGTGTGCTCAGCAAATCTCGGGAACAAAAGATTTGTTCGACTCTCTTCGGTGGCAAGCAGAGATGCCTAGGAACCAAGGTTTATTAAAAGAGGGGGAAAAAATAGGGTTTTTTTTTTTTAATTTAAAACCCACATCAATCACGCCCCTGGGGCAGCCGATCAGGCAAATGTCTTCTCATTCCCACAGTCCGGGAGTTTGGGAGGCAAAGTGGACAACAGCTGTGGGGCTGGCAAATGGGCAGCCAAGGGCAGGTGATGGGGGGGGGCACAGGATTTTCTCCAGCCTTCTTGACCTATCTCATATTCGCCTGCCAAGCCAGGCCGGGATCCAACAGGCTGAGTCTTGAGCGCCGGCTGGGTTTTGCAAAACACTCACCCGGACCCAGCTTTTTTTAAGCTGGGGTCTTTAAGCCTCTTTAAAGGGCTTGGCAAAGGGTCTAGGGAAGTGCTATTGTCACTTTAAGATGGGTGGACTTCAACTCCCAGAATCCCCCAGCCAGCATGTGGGAAATAAATTCAGTTTTGGTCGCTTTAAGATGGATGGACTTCAACTCCCAGAATCCCCCAGCCAGCATGTGAGATAAAGACACAGCTCTGGTCACTTTAACACGGGTGGACTTCAACTCCCAGAATCCCCTGGACTACAACTCCCAGAATCCCCCAACCAGCATGTGGGAAATAGATTCAGTTTTGGTTGTTTTAAGATGGATGGACTTCAACTCCCAGAATCCCCCAGCCAGCATGTGAGATAAAGACACAGCTCTGGTCACTTTAACACGGGTGGACTTCAACTCCCAGAATCCCCCAGCCAGCATGTGGGAAATAGAAACAGTTTTGGTCGCTTTAAAATGGATGGCCTACAACTCCCAGAATCCCCCAGCCAGCATGTGAGATAGAGACACAGCTCTGGTCACTTTAACACAGGTGGACTTCAATTCCCAGAATCCTCCAGCCAGCCTGTGGGATATAGATACAGCTTTGGCTGCTTTAAGATGGATGGACTTCAACTCCCAGAATCCCTCAACCAGCATATGCGATAAAGATACAGCTCTGGTCACTTTAACACGGTGGACTTCAACTCCCAGAATCCCTTGGACTTCAATTCCCAGAATCCTCAAGCCAGTATGTGAGATATAGATACAGCTTTGGCTGCTTTAACATGGGTGGACTTCAATTCCCAGAATCCCCCAGCCAGCATGTGAGATAAAGATACAGCTCTGGTCACTTTAACATGGGTGGACTTCAACTCCCAGAATCCCCTGGACTTCAATTCCCAGAATCCCCCAACCAGCATGTGAGATATACAGAATATACAGCTCAGGGTTGAATGCAACGATCAGATTTTTCTTCTCATTGCTCTTAAACCGGTGTTGTGCACTGATTTGAATCCGGAACTGTTTGCTATTGACCGTAAGATCACAGAAATGCCAGCCTGTGCTTTCCCTCCTCACGGTTGTGATAGTCCTTGTGCCACAAAAAGCTGTGCGAGTGTTCACAGGTCTTGGGTTGAAGTTCAGAACTTGGTGCTCCTGGAGCTGAGCAAACTGTGGCTCGGTAGAGGGGTGCCCATGTTGGCGCTGGTTTGATGTGCCCATGGGAGACGGGGTAGAAGAACAGAACCAGCTTAAAAATACCAGCTGGGCGGGCTTGCCCATTTCTAGGCGGGGCACGGATGCCCTCCGGGATCTCATCTGTAGTTGTGGGTCTTTCTTGAGGGTCTTGGCCAGGAGTGTCAAACTCAAGGGCCGGGAGCTGGATTTGGCCCGCGAGGTGCTTAGATCTGGCCCATGGGAAAGCAGGAGGCTGTTGCAACTGAAAACGGAGCTTGCGAGGGCCGTGTGTGGCTCTCCCGAGCTCCATTTTCGTTGGCAGAGGGTTGCAAGAGGCTGTTGCAGCCAAAAACGGAGCTTGGAGGGCCATGTGTGGCTCTCCCGAGCTCCATTTTCGCTGGCAGAGGGTTGCAGGAGGCTGTCGCAGCTGAAAACGGAGCTTGCGAGGGCCGTGTGTGGCTCTCCCGACCTCCATTTTTGCTGGCAGAGGGTTGCGGGACGCTGTCGCAGCCGAAAATGGAGCTTGCGAGAGCCGTGTGTGGCTCTCCCGAGCTCTGTTTTCACTGGCAGTGGGTTGCAGGAGGCTGTTGCAGCCGAAAACGGAGCTTGTGAGGGCCGTGTGTGGCTCTCCTGAGCTCCATTTTCACTGGCAGAGGGTTGCGGGAGGTGGTCGCAGCCGAAAACGGAGCTTGCGAGGGCCGTGTGTGGCTCTCCTGACCTCCATTTTCTCTGGCAGAGGGTTGCAGGAGGTGGTCGCAGCCGAAAACGGAGCTCGGGAGCCTGTTTTCACTGGCAGAGCGCTCGGGCCGCCACAGGTGCCCCCGACACGAGTGAAGTTGAGCTGTACACGCCCACCCCAGGCATGCTCACCCCAGCCCCCCCACCAAAGGTAAAACACAACCCTGATGTGGCCCTCAGTGAAATCGAGTTTGACACCCCTGGTCCAGGCCAACTCACCACAGTCACCTCACCACAGGACAATTCAACACTGTATCAATTGTTATATTCAGGTAGTTTTATTATTGGTGACCACGTTTTCGTCGAAATTATTATAACTCATGCACATCTGGTCCTCAACTTACGACCAGAACTGAGGCCAAAATTTCTGCTGCTAAGCGAGACAGTTGTGAAGTGAATTTTGGCCCAATTGTGCAACCTTTCTTGGCACGGTTGTCCAGAGAATCACCACAGTGGTTAAGTTAACGACAGCCTGGTCGTTGAGTGAATCCAGCTTCCCCGATTGAATTTGCTTCTCGGACGTTCCGCAAAAGGGGATTGCGTGACCCCGGGACACTGCGACCGTCATAAATATGAGTCTGTTGTCAAGCATCCGAGTGTAAATCACGTGACCCTGGAGATGTGGCAAGGTGCCATAAGTGTGAATCGCGGGCCTAAGTCACTCTTCTCAGTGCCGTTGTCACTTTGAACGGTCACTAAACAAGCTGTTGTAAGTTGACCGAGGCCTACCGAGGTATTTCTGGATTGACTTGCTTTCTTTTATTATTAATTCCCTCAAGATTAATTTAACGTTTGTATGTGTTGAATTGTCCCGCGGCGAGTTGGCTTTGACGAGGTGTCTCATATTTCTCTCAGAAGCGGAATTCACATAATTTAGCTACCGGTGCGCCCAGCACCAAAAATATGAGCGCGCCACCTCCGCACATGCGCTCGGCCTTCCGCACACGTACTTTGCTCGCGCGCACGACTTCCTAGCCTCGAAAATGTGCCTAAATAGGACAACATAGAGCCGGGGCGGATGGGCAGGCCCACCTGTGATTTCTGCTACCGGTTCTCCCAAACCGTTCCGAACCGGTTGGAAACCACTTTCTTGAACAGGACGGCGAGAGGCCGAGATGGTTCCTCTCCTTCTCCGCTATCTGCCTTTCTTTTCGCCTTCTTCCCGACTCTCCCGTCCCTTGCATCCGGGGGGGCACGGATGTGTCACCTTCGAGTGTTTGCCTCTGTGTTGTGTATGTCTCTCGGTGTGTGTGTGTGTCTCTCTCTCTCTCTGTGTTTGACACCCGTTAAGGTGGCATCTTGGCTGTTGGCTGTGTAATTTCACAGCTCCGTCTCTTCAACTCTGGGCTCTGGAGTTGGAGAGCAGAGCTACCTGGGGGGGCTCTTGAGTTGGGGAGGGGGCCGGGGAAACCGGGGAGGAAAATTTATTAATCCGCAGACACCCCGGCACTCTCTCGCTTCGAGAGGAAGAAACACCTATCAATAGTCCCTAATTAAGACAAAAGGAACGGGAAGGAGCTTTGATTACATTTCCATCTAAAATAACGCTAATGACATTTCGCTCTTTATGTAGAAACTCTGATCTCGACGGTTTGGCATGGTGTGTGCGCACGCATTGCCTGCTTTCCCCCCCCACACACACACACAAATACCCCATCTGCTTGGCCCCCTCCCCTGGCAGCGGTGCAGCGGGCACAGCTCAAGGTATGTGTGCACCCCGTTGCTGTGTAAGCCATGGTTTTTTATTTTTTTGCAACCTGGCACGCTGGTCCGTGGGTGCGGGCATTACCCAAAGGTGAAAGGGCACCAGCTCAGTTGGAAGGGTGGGGTGGGGGGGTGTCTTTTCAGCCCCCCAACCCTTGTCAAATCCACTGGCCGGAAAACCCCGCAGGGCTCTTATGGCGGCCAATCAGGACTTGATTATCCCTCCCCGGCCTCTCATCTGGCAATCCCCGGCGTGGCTGTTCGGAGAAATGTGCAATTATGGTTTTGTGCATTGGAGGCGTGCAAAGGCATAAGTGTGCCTCGATGGCTCTGGAAGGTGCCGGGTGGGGGAGGGAAGGGGCAAGGAGGGGCGAAGTTGAAAGGAGAAACACGGTGTACTAATGCTAAAATCGCGGATTTTTGTTCTAACGGCTAATTTTGGCGGTTCGTTTTTCCAGGCACGGGTTGCCAAAAAAAATAAAATGAAACAGCTCGCGTTCCCACAGAATAGATGACTGTTATTCAGGATTGAGTGGTAGCCATGGTTAGTCAATCTCTCCTGGAAAAGAGCATCCGGGACCCACACAGGGGTCTCACATGGATGAGTCCCTGTCCGGTTATGGGATACGATGACACTAACTACAACTAGGCCTTGATTTATAGCAGTTCGTTTAGTGACCGCACTGAAAAATGTGACTTATGACCGTTTTCCACAGTTACGACCTTTGCACGTTCCGACGATCGTGTGATTAAAATTCAGGCGCTTGGTAACTGGTTCATACTTACGGCCGTTGCGGTATTCCGAGATCACGCAATTCCTTTTTACGACCTGCTGACAAGCAACGTCCGTGGGGAAGCCAGATTCATTTAACAACCGGGTGGCTAACTTATCAGCTGCAGGGATTCACTTAACATCCACGTCGAGAAAGGTCGTAAAAGGGGGCAAAACTCACTTAACGGATGTCTCGCTTAACCACAGAAATGTTGGGCTCCATGGTAGTCATACATTGATGGCTCCCTGTACAACAGTATGATTGGTTCCACCAAGATGCTACGGGGTGCTTTGCTCAATCATGGTTCTGTAAAGCCACCATTGGCTCAGTTTCATGAAGCCGCTAACCATGGTTCTCAAAGCTGGGTTGAGACCCTTCCGATGGACCTTGATTCACAGTTGTCCATGGTCATCTCGGTGAAATATTCTGGACAACCGTCGAGAAGTGGGAAACTTCCCCTGGGAGGTTTTCTGACTTCTGAGTAGACCTAATTTTGGGGTTCTCCATCCAGGTTCTCACCAGCTCTGACCTTGCTTAACTACCAAGGTCATCCAGATGCTACTAGCTGGCTGGGAATACACACAACCAACTTCCTGTTTCCGAGGATGGCCAACCCACTCTGTGACGGTCCCTGATCAAGGCTCTTGTCGAAGAGACCATGCAGGAAGCTCATTTCGGGGTGTCGCACCCCACAGGAGAAACATGGTGAATGGACTATGGATCGTGACAGAGAAGATCACGTTGACCCTCAAAAACTGGGAGACGTAAGCAAAGATTAAAAATGGTGATCTGTTAAATCGGGGCTTCTCCACCTTGGTAACCTGAAGATGGGTGGACTGCAAGTCCCAGAATCCCCTGCTGGCTGGGGATTTCTGGGAGTTGTAGTCCACCCATCTTCAACTTGCCAAGTTGAGAACGGTCAAGAAATCACTTCCTGCTCTGAGATTCGAGGAACGAACACCCGTTTCCTCTTCGAGCTGGATCTCAGGAACAAAACTGATGCGTCCATCCAAGATCTTGCAACGTTGGGAAGGGGTCTTTCGCCCCCCTCCCAAAAAATAGCCCCCTAACCCCTGGCTCCTCTTGCTTTTCCAGCCCGTCTCCCTCCTTTCCAGTTACTGCGACAGCCGTCTACCACCGAGGCCTCGGTGGGGCAGGCGATGCTGACGGACACATGACTCGGAGATTCTCCGGCCCCCGAGGAGTGGGGTCGGAGGAGCTGTGGCGTGGGCCCCCACGGCGAAGTTAAATATTGACGGGTTGGAAAGGTTGGCTCGTTACGCGCCAAGAGAATAAGCCGGGTCTCCTGGAGCGTTGAGCCTTCAAAAGGCCTTCTGGTGGGAACCTGTCGAGGAAACGAGACGAGCGAAAGGCCATCCAGACATAAAGCAGGAAGGACAAAAGAGTTGAAATCCCACGACGAGCCAATATATTTTCTCTCTCTCTCTCTCTCTCTCTTTTTATTTTGCAATAAGTGTTTGGCCTCAGCAGCTGGACTGATTTAGCGTCCGGAAAGGTGTCTGCCAAATCGGGGAGGCCCAGAGAAAGGTCATCTCCCGCAGCTTGTCCAGCTGACGTCCAGGATCGCTTGGTGGTCGCTCCGGTTTTCAGCAAGACGGCCGAGACGGATTGGCGATCGCCGATGCACCTTGGCAAGCCGAGAGAGAGAGAGAGAGAGAGAGCAAAGGACCCCCCATTGCGTTCGCATTTTCTTCGTCGGGTTTTCCCAGGAGGATAATAGGTAGCCCTCGACTTATGACCCATAAGGGAGCCCAACATTTATGCAGCTAAGCGAGACGTTGGTTAAGGAAGTATTCTCCCCATTTTACAGCGCTGTTCAGGGAATAATCACCGCAGTCGTGACGTTAACACAGAGGGTCCTCCAACGTACGACCCACAACGACTGAACCGAAAATTTCTATGGCTAAAGAAGACAGCTGCTAGGTGAGGTTTGCCCCATTTTACGGCCTTGCTGGCCGCCGTTGTTAAGTGAGTCGCTGCGGCGGTTAACCGAGGAACACGGTCGTTCGGCGAATCCGACTTCCCCGTTGACTTGAAGGCCGCAAAAGGGATCACATGACCCCCGGCAGCAATTTACAGAAGGGGGATCCTTTCCTTTCCTAGTTGACTTTATTCGCCTTTCCCTAGGCAAGTGTTTCCCCAGGACTTCAACTCCCAGAATGCCTAGCCTGTTTGCTCTGAATGCTGGGAATTGAAGTCCCACCTCCCAATAGACAAAGAGAAGAGAAGTCCTCCAGTTCAAGCCCCTGCAGAATAGAATAGGATAGGATAGGATAGGATAGAATAGAATAGAATAGAATAGAATAGAATAGAATAGAATAGAATAGAATAGAGAAAAAATGGAATGGAATGGAATGGAATGGAATATAATAAAGAAAATATGGAATGGAATGGAATATAGAATAGAATAGAATAGAATAGAATAGAATAGAATAGAATAGAATAGAATAGAATAGAATAGAATAGAAAATGTGGAATGGAATGGAATGGAATGGAATGGAATGGAATAGAATATAATAAAAAAAATATGGAATGGAATGGAATATAGAATAGAATAGAATAGAATAGAATAGAATAGAATAGAATAGAATAGAATAGAATAGAGAAAATATGGAATGGAGTGGAATGGAATGGAATAGCATAAAATAGAATAAAGAAAATATGGAATAGAATGCAATATAGAAGAGAAGAGAAGAGAAGAGAAGAGAAGAGAAGAGAAGAGAAGAGAAGAGAAGAGAAGAGAAGAGAAGAGAAGAGAAGAGAAGAGAAGAGCAGGAAGGGACCTTGGAGGTCTTCCAGTCCAACCCCCTCCTTAGGCAGGAAACCCTACACCACTTCAGACTGGATGAGAAAACCAGGTTACCATGTTCCACAACAACCCAACTCTGTTTTTTTTTAAAAAAAAAACAAACAAACTCCGATTCCTAAAGAGGATCCGTGCATGCCCCCTTGGCAGACCCCCCACCTCCCTCCCCTCACCCTACAGCCATTTCTCCTGCCGGCCTGAATTCCCCATCCTGCGCAACTATCACCTCTGGTGCTCCCGACTCCCCTCGCCTCTCCCTTCTCTCCCTCCGCCATTCGCACCTCTCCGCCTGTTCTTCCACCTCTTGATTCCTCACACCTCCTTCTCACAGCCCTCCTGCTGGGCCTGAGACCTCCTTCTCACTCCCCAGCTCCGTCTCACCCCCCCCATCTTCCCTCCCCCCACAACCCCCCCACCCCACCCATTTCTCTTCCTTCAGATCCAGCTGCTCTCCACGGTACACAGGCCGATTTTGCAAATGCAAGACACGGGAGAATTGATGGATGGTAGACAAAGGGGTCCCCGGAAGCCCCTTTTAAACCCACCCTGCCCACCCTTGGAATATTGCATCCAGTTTTGGGTCCCCACGATATTAAAAAAAAAAAAGAAAAGAAAAGAGGTTGAAACTCTGGAAAGAGTGCAGAGAAGAGCAAGAAAGATGATTAGGAGCAGTGGTGGAATTCAATTTTTTTTTTACTACCGGTTCTGTGGGTGTGGCTTGGTGGGCGTGGCAGGGGAAGGATACTGCAAACTCCCCATTCCCTCCCCACTCCTGGGGGAACGATATTGCAAAATCTCCATTCCCTCCCCACTCCAGGGGAAGGATACTGCAAAATCTCCATTCCCTCCCCACTCCAGGGGAAGGATACTGCAAAATTCCCATTCCACGGGAAGGATACTGCAAAATCTCCATTCCCACCCCACTCCAGACAAAGGATACTGCAAAATCCCCATTCCCTCCCCACTCCAGGGGAAGGATACTGCAAAATCTCCTTTCCCTCCCCACTCCAGGGGGAAGAATACTGCAAAATCTCCATTCCCACCCTACTCCAAGGGAAGGATACTGCAAAATCCCCATTCTCTCCCCACTCCAGGGGAAGGATACTGCAAAATCTCCATTCCCATCCCATTCCAGGGGAAGGATACTGCAAAATCCCCATTCCTTCCCCATTCCTGGGGAAGGATACTGCAAAATCTCCATTCCTTCCCCACTCCACGGGAAGGATATTGCAAAATTCCCATTCCTTCCCCACGCTTGGGGGAAGGATACTGCAAAATCTCCATTCCCACCCCACTCCAGGGGAAGGATACTGCAAAGTCCCCATTCCCAGTTCTTCGAACTACTCAAAATTTCCGCTACCAGTTCTCCAGAACTTGTCAGAACCTGCTGGATTTCCACCCCTGGACTGGAGACTAAAATAGACAAAGAACAGTTGCTCGAATTGGGCGTGAGTAGTCTAATGAAGAGAAGGACCAGGGGTGACATGATAGAGGTCTTCCACTATTTGAGGGGCTGCCCCAAAGAAGAGGGGGTCAAGTTATTTTCCAAAGCACCAGAAGGCAGGACAAGAAGCGAGGCATGGAAACTAACCAAGGAGAGAAGCTACCTGGAATTGAGGAGAAACTTCCTGACAGTTGAGGACAATGAATCGCTTGCCACCAGAAGTTGTGGGTGCTCTAACACGAGGATTTGAAGAGACTGGTCAGCATTTGTGTGAAATGGTATATAGTACAGAGTCATCTGCTTGAGCTGGGGGTTGGACTAAATGACCTCTCAGGTCCCTTCGAAGTCTGTTATTCTATTAATTAATCAGTGGAATTAATCATCTTGCCTCCAGAAATTATGGGTGCTCCAAAAAGAGGTTTTCAAAAAGAGACTGGACAACCATTTATCTGAAATTATCTAGGATCTTCTGCTTGAGAAGCGGGTTGGACTAAAAGACCTCTAAGGCCCCTTCCAATTCTGTTGTACTGTTATTCGGTTATGGCCCTAATAAGACTTTTAAGAGGAAAGGGGAAAAAATGGTTCGTGGACCAAGGGGAAAAAAAAAAACACCCCGCTGTGCTGAGACTTGTTCAAAATCAACCCCGCTCCTTAGTTTCATCGCTGATGGCCGGCATTTGAATCCAGAGCTCAGCTGGAGCCTGGGCCCACTTTACGAAGTCTGGGTCGCCATTAGCAGAGACCCCGCCGTTGGGGGCAAATGAAACCGCTCGGCCATAGGGCTCCAGGGGGTCTCAGGTGAATAGGAATCTCCGGGCCCCTTGTTAGTCGTTCAGTCTTTCTTATTCTTGACAATTTGTAGATGAATAGACTTCCACTCCCAGAATTCCCCAACCGGTATGCTTTAAGATGAATGGACTTCCACTCCCAGAATTCCCTAGCCAGTGTGCTTTCAGAGGGATGGACTTCCACTCCCAGAATTCCCTAGCCAGTGTGCTTTCAGAGGGATGGACTTCCACTCCCAGAATTCCCTAGCCAGTGTGCTTTCAGAGGGATGGACTTCCACTCCCAGAATTCCCTAGCCAGTGTGCTTTCAGAGGGGTGGCCCACTATTGAAGAATGGACTTTGAAGATGGCCAGTTTTGCAGAGATGGCGAAGATTTCAGCATATTTAAAAGATCGAACTCAAGAGACTTATGTATGGGAGTGGAAAAAGTGGATAGACTATGTGCAGAATAAATATCAAACTAGGAAATATCAGATAGCTTTTAGCTGAATGAATGTATTATGTAGGGATAGATTAATTGAGTTTTATGAAGGTATAAATGGTATATAGGGGGTGGAGGGGTTTAAGTTTCATAAAATGTATTTTTGATTAGGATTTTATTTTGTGGAAGTCCTGGGGGGAAAAGGGGAGGGTTAGGGAGGGTTTGGGGGGTTTGGGGGGAGGGGAAACTGGGGAGAAAATATACTTGTAAAACTTTTTAAATAAAAAAAAAAAGAGGGGTGGACTTCCACTCCCAGAATTCCCAAGCCAGTGTGCTTTAAGAGGGGTTGACTTCCACTCCCAGAATTCCCCAGCCAGTGTGCTTTAAGAGGGGTGGACTTCCACTCCCAGAATTCCCAAGCCAGTGTGCTTTAAGAGGGTGGACTTCCACTCCCAGAATTCCCAAGCCAGTGTGCTTTAAGAGGGGTGGATTTCAACTCCCAGAATTCCCCAGCCAGTGTGCTTTAAGAGGGGTGGATTTCAACTCCCAGAATTCCCCAGCCAGTGTGCTTTAAGACGGATGGACTTCGACTCCCAGAATTCCCTAATCAGTGTGCTTTAAGATGAATGGACTTCAACTCCCAGAATTCCCCAGTCGGCATGCTTTAAGGTGGGTGGACTCCGACTCCCAGAATTCCCCAACTGGTATGCTTTAAGATGAATGGACTTCAACCCCCAGAATTCCCCAGCCAGCATGTTTTACATTGGTGGACTTCAACTCCCAGAATTCCCCAGTCAGCATGCTTTACATTGGTGGACTTCCACTCCCAGAATCCCCTAGCCGGCATGCTTTAAGATGGGTGGACTTCAACTCCCAGAATGCCCAGCCAGTGTGCTTTAAAATAGGAGGGCTTCAATTCCCAGAATCCCCTAGCCGGCAGGGTTAAGAAAATTGCCCTAGATTTATGCAAAGGCGTTAAGTATCAAAAACGTCTGAACCTTCCCTGCTAAAGAATCGGAGAAGACTCGCCTTGTTTGTTTACTCCGAAGCTCCTCATGCGAAGGGGGTTTGTGTGTCTGTGTGCTTGTGCGTTTGTGTGTATGTGTGTCTGCTTGTGTCCAGCTTAGCGCCAAAATTGGCACCATTTTACCCCATGTGCGAACAAAGGGATGCGTGAACAACTGACTGCATTCCAGAGAGCTGTTCGAGTCCCTGCACAGCTGTCCGAGGACGACCAAAGGCAGAGACACAACGAGCAAATTAAAATAGGAAGAAGGCGGCTAGTCCTCATGCTCCCATCCCTGCGAGGTCCTTATCCGACCGTAGATATTCAGGAGCAGCAGGATTTTGAAATATTAAAGCGCGGCGCGGCGCATTATCCTTGCCACCGGGGCCGGCTCCCGCTTGGAACTCGAACACCGCCGAATGAATCATTGCAAACCCAGCTTAACTCCTCGCTGGGCTGCTTGGCTGCATTTCCCGGCTTGGCCGGCGCTGCGAGAACCGTCCCTGGACGCTCGCTCCAGTCTGGAAGCAACAGCTGGGTTTTCACTACAAACGCACACATGAGGTTTTTTTTTGCGGGTATCGGATCCAGGCTGGGAGGAAGGACGGTGGTGGGGAGGCTTGCCCTAGCCCCCTTCTTTGCGGAATTCCACCCCCCTACACACACACACCCCCCTCTGGCCTGGCCACTGTGTGAGACGAATGAGGCGCGGCGTGGAATTGCAGGACCGCCGTGCCAAAAAATCTGGGCCACCCGGATAGCTGGGGAAGTCCGCGAGTCCAGCCAATGCCTCCCTGGCTTGGGAACGTGAATTTTAGAATCCTATATTTCAAATACAGCCGGCTTTCAGTGTCCGAGCGCAACGGAGCTTGAAGAATTTCGGGTCGTTAAGCGAGACCTGTGTTATGCGAGATTCGCCTCCTCCTTTTCACGGCCTTCCTTGCCGCAGTTGTCACGATGTGGTGAAGGGACGCCATCGAATCTGCCTGTCAGAAAGTCACCGAAATTGCACGACCACCATGCCGGTTGTTGCAACCGCTGTTAAGTACGTGCCAAGCGTCCGAATTTCGACCACGGGGATGCTGCCATGGTCGTAATTTAAAGGGAGGGGGGTCTTCCCTCCCTTAAGCAGGGCTGGGGGGCTGCCCCCTTTGTTTCCTCCGTTATGGCCAGGCCTGCTGTCTCCCCACGCCCCGTCAGCTGCCCCTCTGTGCCAGCACCGAGCGCCCAATCCACGCCGTTCCTCAGCCAAATGTACGGCTACACATGAAATCGACCTGGCTTCGTTTAATTGATTACGGAGAAATTGGCCTCGTTGCAGGCCGTTTAGTTAATTACTCCTGGACGGGGAATCTCACCCGCTAATTGCCGCGTTTGGACGGAGTGGTAGAAGAGCTGCAGGTGCGGTGCAGTACCAGAGCCAGAAGAGGCCCAGGGCCTTCTCGCGTTAAACTACGGATAGTTCTCGACTTAAAGTAAAGGTAAAGGTTCCCCTCGCGCGTCTGTGCTAGTCGTTCCCGACTCTAGGGGGCGATGCTCATCTCCGTTTCAAAGCCGAAGAGCCAGCGCTGTCCGAAGACGTCTCTGTGGTCATGTGGCCGGCATGACTCAACGCCAAAGACGCACAGAACGCTGTTCCCTTCCCACCAAAGGTGGTCCCTATTTTTCTACTTGCCTTTTTTACCTGTTTTCAAACTGCTAGGTTGGCAGAAGCTGGGACAAGGAACGGGAGCTCGTCCCGTGACGCAGCACTTAGGGATTCGAACCGCTGAACTGCCGACCTTCTGATCGACAAGCTCAGCGTCTTAGCCGCTGAGCCACCACGTCCCACTCTTGACTTAAAACAGTACATTTAATGAGTGTTCGACGTTACAACAATTAACTACTGTAACGCTCTCTACATGGGGCTCCCCTTGAGGAGCACCCGGAGGCTCCAACTGGCGCAAAGTGCGGCCGCGACGTGGCGCTCCCATGTAACACCTCTCCTGCGTGAGCTGCACTGGCTCCCGGTGGTCTTCCGGGTGCGCTTCAAGGTTTTGGTTATCACCTTTAGAGCGCTCCATGGCTTAGGGCCTGGTTATTTACGGGACCGCCTGCTGCCGCAAACAGCCTCCCACCGGCTGGTACGCTCTCACAGAGAGGGACTCCTCCGGGTGCCGTCGGCCAAACAATGTCGGCTGGCGGCCCCCAGGGGGAGAGCCTTCTCTGTGGGGGCACCTACTATCTGGAATGAGAATCCTCTTTTATGACCTTCAGACGAGCAATGTCGACGGGGAAGCCAGGTTCGCTTAACAAGCGTGTTAACCGCTGCCGTGATTTGTATAACAACCGAGACAAGGGCGGTTGCAAAAGGGGGCAAAACTCACGCAACAACTGTCTCACTTAGCGACAGAAATATGGGGCTCGATTGGGGTCGTAAATGGAGGACTACCTATACATATTAATCATGAGGGAGCTCGGGTTCAGATTAGACGACGCCTGGCTCAAAAACAGGAACTGCAAGATGGACCTTGGAGTCCCACGATCACTTGAAGACGCGCCAGCCATGTGCAGCAGCAGCCAAAAAAAGCAAATACGATCCAGGGTTGTATAAACAGAGGCATAGAATTAAAATCACGTGGAGTATTAGCACCGCTTTGTAAAGCCTTAGTAAGGCCGCACCTGGAATCCTGCGACAAATTTTGGTCCCCACATTCCAATATTTGAGGGGCTGCCCCAAAGAAGAGGGGTGTCAAATTATTCTCCAAAGCACCAGAAGGCAAGAGAAGAAGCAACAGATAGAAACTAACCAAGGAGAGAAGCAACCTGGAATGAAGGAGAAACTTCCTAATAGTGAGAACAATTCACCAGTGGAACAGCTTGCCACCAGAAGTTGTGGGTGCTCCATCACAGGAGGTTTTTAAGAAAAGACCGGACAACCATTTGTCTGGAATGGTGTAGGACAGTGACGGCTAGCCCTTTTGCCATCGCGTGCCCCATTCCCCAACTGTTGGTAGCAGAGGATGGTTTAACGAACCTACGCTCATGTGGTAATGCGCTAGACTGGAATGTCTGCAGTGGAACAGATGTTGACTAGGGCAGCAGCAGCAGCAAAAAGTATGAAGTCACAAACTGGACTGTCTGGGGCTCAGGCCAAAAATGTTTTGGCTGAAAAACCCCAAACTCTAATTGATTTAGAGAATAGTGGAGCTGTAGGTTTTGGAGCAGAGGCCTTAACTTCTAAAGTGCCTAAGATAGTGACTAAACCATCATCACCTAAAGAAGTAGAGACTGGAAGAACGCCACTTCAGGTCTTGAAAACAAATACAGAACTGCCCCCCCCCTCAACTCCCCTTGTTTTTGGCACACGATGGCACTGTGGGCGCAGTAGGCCCATTTTCCATCCTCCCCAGGCTCCAGAGCCTTTCTAGGAGCCTGGGGAGGGCGAAAACAGCTTTCCCCCATCCCCCCAGTGGCCCTTTGGAGGCCAGAAACGGCCCGTTTGCAGGAAGTCGAGAAACGGGCCATTTCTGGCCTCCGGAGGGCCTCCAGGGGGGTGGGGAAGGCTGTTTTCGCCCTCCCCAGGCTCCTAGAAAAACTCTGGACCCTGGGGAGAGTGAAAAACGGGCCTTCCGGTCCCACCGGAAGTTGGCAAATGGGCCATTTCCAGCCTCCAAAGGGCCTCCGGGGGTGTGTGGGGAAGGCTGTTTTCACCCTCCCCAGCCTCCAAGAAAGCTTCTGGAGCTTGGAGAGAGCAAAAAACGGGCCTTCCCCATCCCCCCGGAGGCTCTCCGGAGGCTGGAAACAGCCTGTTTCCCAACTTCTGGTGGTCCCGGAAGCCCCGAAAATCAGCTGGCCAGATTTCGCATGCGTGCCAGAGCTGAGCTAGGGCCACACTCACATGCCCACTGATATGGCTACGTGTGTTGTGGCTCCGTCCTCCGAGCCTATTTTATCGGAGGAAGAAGGCTCCGAACATGAAGGAGAGGAGATGGCCAGGCCTCCCTCTCCAGGACCCTCCTCTCTGGCAATGCCTCAGGTGTCTCCCGAAGGAGAAGAGATTGGCCAGGAGCCAGGTGTTTCCGAGCCGTCGGATAGTGACGAAGAAACATTGTGGTTGGACCCACGCCAGCGTCGGAGAGACAAGCGTGCGCAACAGAAAAGGAGGCGTGCCAGAGATTAAGCTGAGTCACTGGACCACACCCCACAGGCTATAAAAGGGAGTGTGGTGGCCATTCGGACTCTGTGACGGACAAAGCTAATCTCTGGCGAGTCACTTTGCACCTTTGGACACAACGCCTATTTGTTGTGGATTTAATTACAAACTGGACTATTCAAACTGTGTGTATTTTTGTCTGTGTTATCGGAGTAAAAGTTCTTGGCAGGCAGCCACGGAGTTGCTGCCAAGTTCCTTATCACTGACTTGAGTGTTTGAAGAGTTTATTTAACCCTTGGCTGGCTGGTTGGGTGTGTGCGTGGTACGGGGACAGAACAACGTGTGCCACCTTTTCTGCGTGGTTTCTTTTCCCATAATTCTTTTCCCTACATCCTTGGAATGCAACTGGTATCGGCTCCGACCAGCAGATCCAGAAGTTAGAGCAAGAGGGATGTTGCTGGAAAAGCCAAGGTGTGTCACGCCCGCTACTCAATGCTGGATGGAAAGCGAGAAACTCTTTGAGGGAGACCAAGATTTTATTAGTCAAAAATGAAAAGGACACCAACGGGGCGCACAGCAGGCCTCGTTCTTTACTTATAGGATGCTCTTGACCAACCTGAGGAGAACCTCTCAATCCAACGCATCTGGTTCTTTGTCCCAGTTGGGGTTATCTCCTCGTGGTTTGGGACCCCCACTCTTCTTGGCCACCATGATGTCGCTGACATCCAACAACGTCACTGCTATTTGAGTGGCCAGGACGATACCTCGGTATTTCACCAGGAACGGGTCCAGCACACCTTCCGTGACGGCGTCCATGGTGCTGGCCTCTTCCACGCCCAACAGGATGCCGGTGTTCTGGTTGCCCAGTTGATGTTGGATTTCCATTTTGGCCATAATCTCATTGACCGGCAGGCCTGCATTGTCCGCCAGAGTAGCCGGGAGAGTTTTCAAAGCTTGGGAGAACTCCAAAATGCCGTACTGCTCACATCCGGGGTAGTACATGCCCAGAGTGCTCAGGCGCACTGAGAGGGCCATCTCTGTGGCGCCGGCCCCTGGCAAAAGCCGTACATCAGTGCCCAAGTTCTTGTAAACCTGTACGCCATCTTGGATGGCAACTTCCAGACAGTCCAGCATCTCGCCGGTGGTTCCTCGGAGCACCACCGTAGCCAAAGGACACGGCGTACCGTGTTGACTGAAGACCAGTACAACGGTGCTGCCGATCTCGGTGGTGTAGACACGATAGCAGTGTCCGACCTCCTCAGGCGATGGCACGTCGGGCTTGTACAGTAGGGTGGCGCCCACTGTTTTGCACAGTTGCTGGAGCTGCATCCGGGATGGCAGCCGCACCACCATGATCCTGCATCGGTCGGCGTAGAAAAGAGCCAGACTGTCTACTCTTCCTCCCGCCACAATGACGTTGACCCCTGCTTTCGCAAGACCCAGGACTCGTTCAGCGATGAGGTTTTCTTCCTTTTTCCCGAAGTTCTTCAGCTGGGTCGCGCTTTCAAACATGACCATGTTCTTGGCTTCCATTTTGGAGACGCCAAAGGGACAACAGTAGGCCGCGATTCGGGCTCTCTCCACTCGCTTGATGATGCCCTCTGCCTCCGTGGGGATGAGCATCCCCTCCAAGACGTAGGAGTTCAAGATGCCACCCCCTGGGACTTTGAAGACACGGATGAGATCTGGGTTGAAAGCCAAGTGGTCCGGCGGCGCCACCGCGATACAGGCCGTGGCCACCAGCTTCGACAAGAACTTCTGGTAGCTGAAAAATTTGCTGCCCATGATGGACTGTAAGACACATTGCACCTCCTCTTGGTTGTGGGGGTTTTTCAGTATGACACAGACGAGGCCCGGCAACAGCCGTAGGACCTCTTTGCAAGCCATGTCATAGCCCGCTCGGATATGGACAATCGACAGACCGGACCTCAGGAGCTTCTCGGCGTTCTCCAGCAGGGCCCCAGCCAGCAGGACGACGAAACTCGTGCCATCTCCCGTCTCTTCCTGTTGCGTTTCGGCGGCGGAACGCAAAAGGCAAGCCATGGGGCTCTCCAATTCCAGCTCCTTCAAAATGGTGGCGGCGTGGGACGAATGGAACATCTTGCCCAGGTGGTTGATCACCAGCTTGTTGTGTCCCAAGGGACCGTAGCAGGTGCGTAGACAGTGCATCAGCGCTTTACAGGCCATCAGGTTGGTGAAGAGAGTCTCCTGCAAGCCGCTGAAGTACTTCATCCCCGCCTTGAGCATCTGAGGAAGACCAGGGGCCATGGGGACGTGGGCTGCCATGACCTGGGGAGAGAGAAGCAGGGGTTGGAGTAGAAAGGAGATCCCACGCCCAGCTTTCAGGTAGGACTTGAGGAGGTCCAAACGAAGATCATTATTTCCAGAGATTGATTAGTAGAAGGAAGCCTTCTGCTCAACTACTGGGGAGGAAAGTCCTCCGTCTCTGCCCATCATGGATAACTACTTTATCTTCAAGACCTTAATTTCTCTCAGGAGGTGGTCCATAAGGTATGGTCCAGAAAGTCAGTTGCGCCATCATGGCTGCCATCTTGACTTTTTTGACCATGTCTTGGGGAGATCATTTCCCTTTTGTGCAACCACTACTGCTCCCCGGAGTTGTCTTTACTCACCTCTACTCTACTCAACCAATTCTATTCTATCCTAGTCTACTCAACCCAGTAGTATTTTCCAGAGTTGTTTCTAATCCTCCATTCTGCACAACCTTTATCCATTCGACCCTACTCTACTCAACCTTCTCTATCCATTCGACCCTACTCTACTCAACCTTCTCTATCCATTTGACCCTACTCTACTCAACCTTCTCTATCCAGTCTACTCTACTCTACTCAACCTTCTCTATCCATTCTACCCTATTCTACTCTATCCATTCTACCCTGCTCTACTCAACCTTCTCTATCTATTCGACCCTACTCTACTCAACCTTCTCTATCCATTCTACCCTGCTCTACTCAACCTTCTCTATCCAGTCTACTCTACTCTACTCAACCTTCTCTGTCCATTCTACCCTACTCTACTCAACCTTCTCTTATCCTTATCTTCTCTTATTAACTTTTGTATTTATGTATTTTATTCTGTGCCTGTTCACCACCCTGAGTCCTTCGGGAGTAGGGCGGTATATAAATTTAATAAAACATAAACAAACAAACATCCATTCTACCCTGCTCTACTCAACCTTCTCTATCCATTCTATTACACTCTACTCAACCCACTACTGCTCCCCAGAGTTGTCTCTACTCAACTCACTCAACTCATTCTATTAGCCTGCTTATCCCAATATTGTTCCCGAGTTGCCTCTACTCAACTCAACCTACTCTACCTCTATTGTGTCTGCTCTATTCCACCCACTACTGCTTCCCAGAGTTGTCTACTCAACTCTACTCTACCCTACTCTACTCAACCCACTACTGCTCTCCAGAGTTGTGTCTACTCAATTCTACTCAACCCAGTCTACCCTCTATTGTGTCTGCTCTATTCCACCCACTACTGCTTCCCAGAGTTGTCTACTCAACTCTACTCTACCCTACTCTACTCAACCCACTACTGCTCTCCAGAGTTGTGTCTACTCAATTCTACTCAACCCAGTCTACCCATTCTACCCTACTCTCTTCAACCCACTTCTGCTCTCCAGAGTTAACTGCAAGCTAACTCCTCTCCCATCGTTCCCTCCCCTCATACCTTTCGACCACCCTAGGCCGGATATGTCTGTCTAGCCCTAATCAACGCCACGAACATAGCTACTCATCTGCCTTTAAGCTTCACCTCCGGCACTGATTTTCTCTCGTCACGGCCTGCACTAATAATACAGCTAATAGTAGAGCGAAGGGCGGCATAAAATCTTCCAAAGGACATAATAAAATGCTTTCATCGTCTCGTCCGCTGCCTCTCCTCCCTTCTCCACCCTTCCCCTCCCCTCCCTCTCTCTTCTAATTTACAAACCCTTTTAGAGCTGGGAAACTCATCTGGGTCTTGTTTACAGACGCCGGGGTGTAAATGAAGAGGAGGGGAAAAGTGAAATCGACGCTAATAGAGCCACATCTATCCTGTTAAATGCTCACCGCCCCATTTCAGCGTCTTAAACCTGTTGCATCGGGGTCTCCCCATTGCAAGGTTTCTCAACTTTTTAGTAGCTTGAAGGCGGGTGGACTTCAACTCCCAGAATTCCCCAGCCGGGGAATTCTGGGAGTTGAAGTCCACCCGTCTTCAAGCTGTCAAGATTGAGAAACGCAGACTATTTAATCCCCAATAATCCCAGATTAAATACACCGAGGAGGACAGGGGTACCCCACTTTCTAGGGGTTGATTCCTCATTTTTCTACCAACGGCGTCCCCCACCCACCCACCCCGGACCTCAAAATTAGCGTACTGTAATATCTGGGGAGGGGTCCAGACAAGACCCACAGTGACCAGGAAATACAGCAGGGGGCTTGAATGGCGGAAGCGACCGGTTAACGGCGGTTGTGGTGGGAGGGGCCTGTGGGGTGATGATGTCACACTCGAAGCATTCCAGGAAGCGGCCAATGGCTTTAACCAGTCTTGCCCATCCACCGGACATCCAGCTGTGTTCGGTCCACTTTTATATTGCATAATTCTTAAATTTGACCGGAAATCGGGGCCAAATAGGTTTGAGGGCTGTTAGGACATTCCAGGTATTGGAGCTAGACCGGTTGAATGGGGATCTTGCAATCCAGGGATTGGAACTTGACCGGTTGAATGATGGCCTTGCAATGCAGGGCTCGGAGCTTGATCAGTTGAATCCTGGCCTTGCAATCCAGGAATTAGAACTGGACCGGTTGAATGCTGGTCTTTCAATCCAGGGCTAGGAGATTGACCGGTTGAATGATGGCCTTGCATTCCAGGCATTGGAGCTAGACCAGTTGAATGCTGGTCTTTCAATCCAGAGCTTGGAGCTTGACCAGTTGAATGGGGGTCTTGCAATCCAGGGATTGGAGCTTCACAAGTTGAATGGGGGTCTTGCAATCCAGGGATTGGAGCTTGACCAGTTGAATGGGGGTCTTGCAATCCAGGGATTGGAGCTTGACCAGTTGAATGGGGGTCTTGCAATCCAGGGATTGGAGCTTCACCAGTTGAATGGGGGTCTTGCAATCCAGGGAATGGAGCTTGACCAGTTGAATGGTGGTCTAGCATTCCAGGCTTGGAGCTTGACTGACTGAATGCTGGTCTTGCAATCCAGGGATTAGAGCTTGACCAGTTGAATTTTGGTCTTGCAATCCAGGGCTCGGAGATTGACCGGTTGAATGATGGCCTTGCAACCCAGGGCTCGGAGCTTGACCGGTTGAATCCTCTACCCGCAGGCGTTGAGAGTTAGGGTGGCCCATTTCTCCTTTTATATTCCTTTTAAAAGCCTAAATTTCACCCCGAATTCTTTCCGTCGTACCAACTTTTCACGACTTCCATCCTCTTTTATTTCGTTTTATCGCATTTTAGGCGACGGCCTCGAGTTACGACCTATGGTTGCGACGAAACACTTAGTCCCTGAATTACAACGACCCGGCCCTGCGTTCGGCGGGCAAACCGACTAAGTGTTTTTTTGCGCCGTTCTTTTTACGATATCCATGCCCGGCCAATCTTCACTTTGAATATCTTTCCTGATTAATAGTCTACAATCAGTCCTTGACTTACGACAGTTCACTGTTAGTGACCGTTTCAAAGTTACAACGGCGCTGAAAAAAGGGATTTCAATCTTTTTTTTTCACTTAACGACCGTCGCAGTATCCCTGTGGTCACGTGATCAAAATTTGGAAGTTTGGCAACTGACTCGTATTTATGATGGGTGCAATGTCCCGGGATCACCAGATTCACTTAACGACCATCTTACTAATTTAAGAACCGCAGTGATTCACTGAACAACGGTGGCAAGGAAGGTGGTCATAGCAGGGTAAAATTCATGTGACCCATGTCTCGCTTAACGGCGAATCGTTGGGACCCCTTGTGGTCGTAATTCGAGGTCTACCTCTATTTACAACCGTTGCAAGGTCCTTGATCATCGCGTGTGACCTTCCCAGCTGTCTTCTGATGAGCCATCAATGGACGAAGCTGGGTTTGCTTAACGACCCTGTGATTCACTTAACAACGGTGGCAATAAAAGGTGGTAAAATCGGTCATTGAACAGTTACCTGGCTTTGCAATGGAAATTCTGATCCCAATTATCGTCGTAAGTCGAAGACTATCTGTAGTGGGTTGTTTTTTTAAAAAAAATTGAAAGTTAGAAAGCTGTCCTTGATTTACATCCATTCATTTAGCGACTTTTCAAAGATATAATAATAATAATAATAAAACTGAACTGAAAAAAGGTTTCACACTTACGACCGTCGCAGCGTCCCCTCCGTCACGTGATCAAAATTCAGATGCTCAGCCACTGACTCATATTTATGACGTCCTTTTTTTTTTTTGCAACCTTCTGACCAGCAGAGTCCAAGAGGGAAGCCAGATTCACTTAACAACCTCATGTGACTCCCTTAACAACCACAGTTATTTGCTTAACAACGGTGCCGAGGAAGGTGGCAATAAGAGGACAAGATTCACCTGACCCAGCGTCTCGCTTAACAACGGAATTGTTCCATGTAAGTTAAGGTGGCGAGGAAGGTGGCAATAACGGGGAAAGATTCACCTGACCAATGTCTCACTTAGCAACGGAAACGTTCCGTTGTGTGTAAGTCGAGGATTAGCTGTAATTTCCTTCGCGATGCTCCTTAAAGAGTTTTAAGGGCTTCGAAAAAAGAGTATATCGAGGTGACCTGGATTTCTCCTCAAAAGCCAGACTATTTCGGGAACAGGGTTGCAAGAACAGGCTGTGAACCAGCTCCGTTGTTAAAAAATTATAAAAATCCCAATATTTCCACTCTCTGTCGCCCCAATTTACAAAAATAAAGTTTCTTCCCCTCCCTCAAAAAAAAGTGAGAATTGACTGATAGAAATTTCCAGAGTTGGCTCCAAAAAAATCCCCACAAAAAAACAAAAGAAATCAGACTCCGGAGGTGGGAGAATGCTGTGATGGGCGTAAGTGCGAGGACTGGCCGTAAGCCACTTTTTAATTGTGACTTCGAACCGTTGCTAAAACCGACGGTTGTAAGTCGAGGACTGTTGTATTGACGGGAGAGGGTCCGTTTGAAAAATACTTATCCCAAATTTCCAAAAAAAACCAGACACGTTGGCTTAAAATGCAAGGGGGCGGGGGGGGGGTTGCCGTCGTAATTCGGAACGGTCGCTAAACAAATGGTTGTAAATCGAGGACCTTTGTTTTGGAGTGGCCAGAATAAAAGGAGGAGGAGGAGGAAGCTGGCTGTTTTCATGGGTGCCTGCCTGCTTTAAGGACGGATTTGCATCCCACGTGCCCTGGGATGCCAGCAGGTTGCTAAATGAACGGTCATAAGTCGAGGACTACCTGCCTTGAGGGGGAATGTCTGCCTACTGAGGAACTGAATGGAACTCTTCTCTTTGAAGCCTTTTTTTCCAGCTTTGCTCCTTCTCTGTCTCCTTCCTTCTCTCTTTCTTCCTCTCTTCTTTCCCTCCTCTCTCTCTCTCTCTCTCTCTCGCTCCCTCTTTCTACCTCTTTCTCTCCCTCTTTCTCTCCCTCCCTCTTTCTCTCCCCACTCTCTCTCTCCTTCTTTCTCTCTTTCTCTCTCCGTTTCTCTCTTTTTTTGTCTCTTTCTCTCTCCTCTTTTCTCTCTCTCTCTCCCCTCTTCCTCCCCTGCTTTCTCTCCCTCTCTCTCTCCCCTATCACTTTCTCTCTCTCCCTTTCTCTCTCCCTCTCCTTCTCTCCCCCTTTTCTTTCTCTCTCCCTCTTTCTCTCTTTCTCTCTTTCCCTCTTTCTCTCTCCCCCTTTCCCTCCCTCTTTCTCTTCCCGCTCTCTCTTTCTCTCTCTCTTTCTCCCTGTTTCTCTTTTTGTCTCTTTCCCTCTCCTCTCTTTTTCTCTCTCTCCCCTCTTCCTTCCCTGCTTTCTCTCTCTCTCTCCCCCTCCTTCTCTCCCCCCTCTCTCTCCTTTCCCCCTCTCTTTCTCTCTTCCCTTTTCTCTCTCCCTTTTTCTCTCCCTCTTGCTCTCTTTCTCTCTTTCTCTCTCCCCCCTTTCCCTCCCTCCCTTTTTCTCTCCCCACTCTCTCTCTTTCTCTTTCTCCCTGTTTCTCTCTCTTTTTGTCTCTTTCTCTCTCCTCTTTTTGTCTCTCTCCCCTCTTCCTCCCCTGCTTTCTCTCTCCCTCTCTCTCTCCCCCATCACTTTCTCTCTCTCCCCCTCTTTCTCTTTCTCCCTCCCTCTCTCCCTCTCTCCCTCCTTCTCTCCCTCTCCCTCCCCCCTCTCTTTCTCTCTCCCTCTTTCTCTTTGTCTCTTTCTCTCTCCTCTCTTTTTCTCTCTCTCCCCTCTTCCTCCCCGCTTTCTCTCTCCCTCTTTCTCCCCCATTACTTCCTCTCTCCCCCCTCTTTCTCTCTCCCTCCTTCTCTCCCTCTCTCCCTCCCCCTCTCTTTCTCTCTCCCTCTTTCTCTCTCTTTTTGTCTCTTTCTCTCTCCTCTCTTTCTCTCTCTCCCCTCTTCCTCCCCTGCTTTCTCTCTCCCCCTCTCTTTCACATCATTTTCTCTCTCCCCCCTTCTTTCTCTTTCTCCCTCCCTCCCTCCTTCTCTCCCTCTCTGTTTCTTTCTCCCCCTCCTTCTCTCCCTCTCTCCTTCTCTCTTTCTCCTTCCCCAACCATCAGCCGATCTGTCCTCGCCATCCTCCGCTACGATAAGGCCTCTGCCAGAAGAATTTGGCTCTGGAGTTTTCGAAACAAAGGAGGGGAAAACCTCCGGTGGAAGTCCAGGAGAGGTGGAGAAGGGCCGACTGCAAATCCTGCAGGACCCTGGGAAGGAGAAGGGAAGCTGGCCGGGTGATATGGTGCCCGAGAAATATCGCTCACTTATGGTGGGATTTTTTTTTCTCGCTCTTGTTTTTTTTCTCTCGCTTTGTGGCAAAAAAAAGCTTGCAAAATGTGGAGCAGACTTTTCTTCGCCAGGGAAAAGGAGGAGAGGAAAAAGGAGATATACAACCTTGGGAACTTTTGTGGACTTCAACTCCCAGAATTCCCCCAGCCGGCATAGCTGACGACGGTGAGGAATCTGTGAAGTGAGTTTCGCTCTTACGACTTTTCTTGCCGCCGTCGTTACGTCGATCGCTGCCGTCCGTCGTTAAAGGAGTCGCACGGCAGCAAAGCGAACCGGGCTACTCCATGGACTTGGCTTGCCAGAAGGTCGCAAAAGCGTGACCTCGGGGCACTGCGGCCGTCATAAATACGAACAAGCATCCGAATGTAAATCACGTCACCGCAGGGAATGCCACAGCGGTTGTTATGCGTGAAAAGCGGTCATAATGGCATTTTTTTCCCAGTGCCGTTTTAACTTTGAATGGTCACTAAGTGTTGTAAGTCAAGGGACTACACTTCACACTTACGTCTGTTGCAGCTTCCCTGTGGATACGTGATCAAAATTCGGACGCTTGGCAACTGACTCGTATTTATTTAACAACGCTGGCGAGAAAGGTCGTAAAATGAGGCAAAACTCACTCCACAAATGTTTCCCTTAGCAACATAGATGTCAGGCTCCTTAATTTGAGGACTACTTGTATGGCAATTTTTCTGCAATCCTGTTCAGCTGGCAACTCTCCCCCAAGCTACTCTCTTAAAGTCCTCCTCGCGATTCTCGGCCGTCGAGAAAACAAAAAAAAAAATAATCTGATTTTTCGGCTTTTCCCGATGACCTCGTTTCTCCTTTTGTTTGCAACTTCTACGTCCTTCCTCCGGGGTCTTTTCTCCTGCAAAATTTCTCCGTCTCGCTTTCTCGGCCTGCTGTCTGGCACTTTGCTTTGCCTGTCGCTCGCATTGGACGCGACCTACTAAGGTAATCGTCGGCGAGCATCGCCGAATATCCATGCTGAAAAAAAAATCAAAAGAAACTTGGAATAAAACCACACGGATGCACCCATCAGGAGTGTAATGGGGGTTCGGGGCAATTCGGCTGGAACCGAAAACCATCAGCGGTCGGAATAATTGGTTCCGCGGAGAGACGGGAAGGAGAGGGGGAAATGGATACGAAAAAGTGAATTTCTTTCTTTTTTTTTCCCCCTGTCCTGAAATTCAATCGGAATTCAGCTCGCCTGAAACTTAAGACCGCAAGTCCCTGTATTCCATTCTGAAACGATAAAAAACAGACATGGGTTATTTTCTCGGCCACAGGAAAAAAAAAGAGAGAGAGAGAGAATTATATGGAGTGTCCTCGACTTACGACCGTAATGGAGCCTGTAATGTCTGTCGTTAAGCCAGACATTTGTTCAGTGAGCTTAGCTCCCATTTTACGAACTTTCGTGTCACGGTTGCTGAGTGAGTTTCGCATCGTTTTATGGCCTTTCTTGCCAGATGTTGTTAAGTGAGTCACGTGGATGTTAAGTCCATCGGTATTGCTTGTTGGAAGGTCGCAAATGGGAATCGCATGACCCTGGGACACCGCAACTGTCATAAGTGTGAGTCAGTTGCCAAGGTGACCATGAGGGTGTTGCAACGGTCGTAAGTGTGAAAAACGGTCATAAGTCACATTTTCAGGACTGAGGTAACTTCAAACGGTCACTAAATGAATTGTTGTAAATCAGGGAGTACCTTTTTTTTTTCTTCCCCACCTAGTTTGGGGGTCAAACCTCAGAGGTGATCAGCCGTCATTCCATTCTATTTTATATAGGGAATCCTCGACTTACGACAGTTTGCTTAGTGACCGTTCGAAGTTACGACAACACTTTAAAAAGGGACTTATGACCGTTTTTCACACTTTACAACTGTGGTAGCCTCCCCATGGTCATGTGATTTACATTCGGGGGGCTTGACAACTGACTCGTATTTATGACGGTTGCCGTGTCCCAAGGTCACGTGATTTCCCCTTTGGTGACCTTCTGTGACAAGCAAAGTTGACAGGGAGGTCAGATTCACTTAACGACGAGGTAACTCATTGAACAACCGCAGCGATTCACTTAACAACTGTGGCAAGGAAGGTTGTAAAAGGAGGCAAGGTTCACTTAACGACGCCCATTTAACGATGTAAATTTTGGGCTCAATCGTACGCAGTGGAACGACTTGCCACTGGAAGTTGTGGGTGCTCCATCACTGGAGGTTTTTAAGAAGAGATTGCACAGCCGCTCCCCCTACTTCTGGCACGTGATGGCGCAGTGGGCCCGTTTTTCTCTCTCCCCAGGCTCCAGAGCCTTTCTAGGAACCTGGGGAGGGCAAAAACAGCCTTCCCCATCACCCGCCCGGAGGCTCTCCAGAGGCCGGAAACAGCCTGTTTCCCAACTTCTGATGGGCCCAGAAGGCCCGAAAATCAGTTGGCCGGAGCACGAATGCGCGCCGGAGCTGAGCTCACGTGTCCACCAATATGACTACGTGTGCCACCTGTGGCACGCATGCCATAGATTCGTCATCACGGATATAGGATCTTCTGCTTGAGCTGGTGTTAGTCTAAAATACCTTCAAGGTCCCTAAGAAAGAAAGGAAGGAAGGAAGGAAGGAAGGAAGGAAGGAAGGAAGGAAGGAAGGAAGGAAGGGAGAAAAAGAAAAAGAAAGAAAGGGAGATAGAAAAAAAGAGAAAGAAAGAAGGAAGGAAGGAAGAGAAAGAAAGAGAAAGAAAGAGGGCGGGAGGGAGGGAAGGGAGAGGGAGGGAGGAAGGGAGGAAGGAAGAAAGAGGAAAAGAGGAAAGAAAGGGAAGGAAGGAAGGAAAAGAGAGAAATAAAAAGAAAGGGAGACAGAAAAAAAGAAAGAAGGAAGGAAAAGAAAGAAAGAAAGAAAGAAAGAAAGAAAGAAAGAAGGAAGAAGAAAGGAAGGGAAAGAGAAAGAGAAAGAGAGGGAGAAAGAGCAGGAGAAAGAAAAAGGAAGGAAGAGAAAGAAAGAGAAAGAAAGAGGGCGGAAGGGAGGGAAGGAAGGAGGGAGGAAAGAAGGAAGGAAGGAAGGAAGGAAGGAAGAGGAAAAGAGGAAAGAAAGGGAAGGAAGGAAGGAAGGAAGGAAAAGAGAGAAAGAAAAAGAAAGAAAGGGAGATAGAAAGAGAAAGAAAGAAGGAAGGAAGGTAGGAAGGAAGCGAAAGAGAAAGAGAGGGAGAAAGAGCAGGAGAAAGAAAAAGGAAGGAAGGAAGGAAGAGAAAGAAAGAAAGAGAAAGAAAGAGAAAGAAAGGAAGGAAGGAAGGAAGGAAGGAAGGAAGGAAGGAAGGAAGGAAGGAAGGAAAGCAACTTGGAACTAAGGAGAAACTTCCTAACAGTGAGAAGAATTAACTGGTGGAACTGCTTGCCACCAGAAGTTGTGGGTGCTCCATCAACTGGAGGTTTTTAATAAGTGTCAGGACAACCATTTGCCTCAGGTGTTATAGGTCTCCTGTTTGAGCAGAGGGGTGGACTAGAAGACCTCCGGGGTCCCTCCCAAACTCACTCCTTCTGTCCTTCTCGAAGGACCCCCTGTAAAGATCTGGACCTCGATCCGTAGCCTTTTCTTAAGCCTTAGTTGCATCCTGGCTTAATTCCCTGCGCCCAGCCGCACGACGGAGGGAAAAAAGCGATCTAAAAGGCACCGATTCTTATTTATATTTATTCCAGGGAAGGGGGAGAAAAAAAAAAATCTGGTTTTTCGGATTACCAGTTGCGCAGAGGCCGGGGAAGGAAGCCGCCTCCTCCATATGAATGAGGGCCGTTATGCCGTTTTGCATGACACAAATGCATTTAGGCAGCAGGGGAAGGAAAGTGGCGGTGGTGGGTGGCTTGTATGCCACACCACAGGCTCTCCGCCGTGCCAAACCAGCAACCCCCCCCCCCAACAGCCCAGCCCTTCTAAAGACCACAATTGGGAGACAAAGAAGCCGCAAGCTCTGGTTTTGATCTGGCCACGTCGAGAGACACACGGGGAGAGAGAGAGAGAGAGAGAGAGAGAGAGAGAGAGAGAGAGAGAGAGAGAGAGAGAGAGAGACCAACGCTGGATGAATCCGGGCAAAGACGTCTCTGCTGGTGGCATTAAAAATAATAATAATAATTGGAGGGGAAAAAAAATCAGACCGGCGAGTTCATGGGAGACCTGTGGGACTCCTGCCTGACACCGAAAAACGGAAATCCACGCGGGATTTGCCGTGGACTCGCTAAATGAAATACTTATTGCAGTGATGGCTAACCTTTTTGCCATCGTGTGCCAAAAGCGGGGGAGGGGGGAGTGCGGGAGGTCGCCCACACCCGTAATTCAATGCCCCCCTGTGCTCCGCCCGCCGCGCATGTGTGCATGACAACCCACCCGCCCCGCACTCCCCTCGCTTTTGGCACACGATGGCAAAAAAGGTTACCGGTGGGCTTAGTAGGCCTGTTTTTTGCCCTCCCCAGGCTCCAGAGGCTTTCTTGGAGCCTGGGGAGGGCAAAAATAGCCTTCCCTTTCTCCCCCCAGAGGCCCTCCAGAGGCCAGAAACGGCCCGTTTCCCGATGGGCCAGGAAGGCCCGAAAATCAGCTGGTCGGCGCAGACATGCGCACTGGAGCTGAGCGAGGGCAACGCTCGCGTGCCCACAGATATGGCTCCGTGTGCCACCCGTGGCACGCGTACCATAGGTTCTCCGTCACGGATTTATTAGAATGAATGAATGAGCGGGAAGGGACCTTGGAGGTCTTGTAGTCCAGCCTCCTGCTCAAGCAGGAGAACCTTGACCAGCTGTCAGAGACAGAGAGATACAGAGAGGGGGAGAGATACAGAGAGAGACATAGAGAGAGAGAGAGAGAGAGGGAGAGAGAGAGAGAGAGAGAGAGAGAGAGAGAGAGAGAGAGAGAGAGAGAAGAGAGAGAGAGAGATATATACATAGAGAGATACAGAGAGAGAGGGAGAGAGAGAGAGACATAGAAAGATACAGAGAGAGGGAGAGAGAGAGAGAGACAGAGAGATACAGAGAGGGGGAGAGATACAGAGAGAGACATAGAGAGAGAGAGAGAGAGACATAGAGAGATACAGAGAGAGAGGGAGAGAGAGAGAGAGAGAGAGAGAGAGAGAGAGAGAGAGAGAGATACAGAGAGAGAGGGAGAGAGAGAGAGACATAGAAAGATACAGAGAGAGAGAGAGAGAGAGAGAGAGAGAGACAGAGAGAAAGAGAGAAAGAGAGAGAGAGAGAGATACAGAGAGAGAGAGACATAGAGAGATACAGAGAGAGAGAGAGAGAGAGAGAGAGAGAGAGAGAGAGATACAGAGAGAGAGGGAGAGGGAGAGAGGGAGGGAGGGGAGAGAAAGAGATGACAAAAGGATTTTGTGGTTCCCGGTGTTTTTTAACAACTGGTTCTCTGCCCTAATGACCTGCTGGGTAGGTGTGGCTAGGGGAGGGTCATGTGACTGCTGGAAGTGACTGACATCGAGCTGGCCACGCCCACTCAGGTTTTGTGGCTCCCGGTGTTTTCTTTTCTGTGGGAAACGGGTCCAAATGGCTCTTTTGAGTGTTGAAGGTTGCAGACCCCTGACCTAAACCAGGGATGGCGGACCTTTTCGGCACCACGAGTGCCCAAACCGGAACGCACGTGCGCCGGTTTCTACCCAAAGACCAGCTGGCTGGTGGCGCACGCCGTTGCGCTTACGACTGTTTGTTGCCGCGTCCTCCAGGGTCCCGTGATTTAACGTTCGGGATGCTTGGCAACTGTCTCATATTTACGACGGTTGCAGCGTCCTGGGGAGGGGGTCCCGTGATCCCCTTTTGCGACCTTCAAACCGACAAAATCCACGGAGAAGCCGGATTCACTTAACAACGTGAAGACCGGAAGAGCAGCTGGCGACGGCGGACGTCCCCACAGAGAAGGCTCTGAATGCCACCTCTGGCACGCGTGCCATCACGGACCTAGGCTATTTCCAGATAAGTGACTGTCTAGACTCCTTTAAAAACCTCCAACTTCTGGTGGCAAGGGGTTCCACTGGTGAATTGTCCTCACTTGTCAGGAGGTTTCTCCTGAATTCCAGGTTGCTTCTCTCTTTGATTCGTTTCCATCCGTTGCTTCTTGTCCTGGATTCTTCAACGCCGCGTTACAGATAGTCCTCGACTTACAACGGTTCATTTAGTGACCGTTCGAAGTTAACGTGACACCGGAAAATGGGACTCGGGAGTGTTTTTCCCACGTTTACGTCTCCGTGGCCACCTGATCAGAATTCGGAGGCTTGGCAGCTGACTCGTATTTACGACGGGTCACGTGATTCCCCTTGTGACGAGCAAAGGCGATGGGGAGGCCAGATTCATTTAACAACCGGGTGACTCATTTAATAACAGCAGGGATTCCCCTAACAATTGCAGCAAGGAAGATCGTAAAAGGAGGCAAAACTCACTTAGCAACTGTCTCACTTAGCAACGGTAATTCTTGTCCCAATTGTGGTCGCAACTTAAATCAAGGATTATCTCAGTATAGTTTAATGGAAAGGAGGACTAGGGGTGACATGATAGCAGTCTTCTAATATTTGTGGGGCTGCCCCAAAGAAGAGGGGGGGGTCAAATTATTCTCCAGGGCACCTGAAGGCAGGAGAAGAAGCAACGGATGGAAACTAATCAAGGAGAGAAGCAACCTGGAATTAAGGAGAAATTTCCTGACAGTGAGGACAATTCACCAGTGGAACTCCTTGCCACCAGGAGTTGTGAATGCTCCATCACTGGAGGCTTTTAAGAAGAGACGTGCACCTGAAAGGAAATCTGATAGATAGAAGAAGGGGAGCCCAAGGAAAATGAATAGGGTGGGTGGGTGAGAGAATTAGCTATTTTTTGTTTTGTTTTGATTGATTGATTTTTATTTGATTTTTTTTTTTTTTGGTTTCTTTAACAGTGTTTTTCAAGCTTGGTCCCTTTAAGAGAAGGTGGACTACGACTCCCAGAATTCTGGGAGTTGAAGTCCATCCATCTGAAGCAGGGAATTCTGGGAGATTGTGTCCACCTATCGTAAGCGTGGAATTCTGGGAATTGAAGTCCATCTATTTTAAGCAGGGGATTCTGGGAGTTGGAAGTCCATCCATCTGAAGCAGGGAATTCTGGGAGATGGTGTCCACCTATCTTAAGCGTGGAATTCTGGGAATTGAAGTCCATCTATTTGAAGCAGGGGGTTCTGGGAGTTGAAGTCCATCCATCTGAAGCAGGGAATTCTGGGAGATGGTGTCCACCTATCTTAAGCGTGGAATTCTGGGAATTGAAGTCCATCTATTTTAAGCAGGGGATTCTGGGAGTTGAAGTCCATCCATCTGAAGCAGGGAATTCTGGGAGATGGTGTCCACCTATCTTAAGCGTGGAATTCTGGGAATTGAAGTCCATCTATTTTAAGCAGGGGATTCTGGGAGTTGGAAGCCCATCCATCTGAAGCAGGGAATTCTGGGAGATGGTGTCCACCTATCTTAAGTGTGGAATTCTGGGAATTGAAGTCCATTTATTTTTAAGCAAGGAATTCTGGGAATCGAAGTCCACCTTCTCTTAAAGGGGCCAAGCATGAAAAAAACAGAAATTCCTTTGTGAAAGAGAGGAGCAAAAGGGTTGGTAACATTAGACGGGAGAGTGCAAAAAAAAAATATAAATAAATTCACAGCTACTGTATTTTTTTTTTTAATGGGGAAAGCTTGCATTTTTTTTTAAAAAAAAGTATTTTATTTTTTTGGGGCCATGGCAAGCCAGAAGTGGCCAATTTAATGGAGAAAATTGCTTCTGCCTGGATCCCTTCCTAACATCCTCCGCCCCGCCCAACCTCCGCCCTCACCCAAGTATCTCTGAACTGTTGCACGCTTTTACACACTCACTCTCGCTCTTCTCTTTCTCTCCGCAAAACAGAGATGGCCAGACTCAAAAGTGCAATTTTGCAGAGCCTAATTGCCCATTAGAGTGGACGGCTTCCCGCTTTGCATAAAAGGACTCGGAATAATATAACCGCCGGCAGCGGAGTGAACGCAGACACGCGGACAGAGGCTTTTTGCAAAGGCTCTTTCCAGGCCTTTCCCCCCCCACCCTCCCCATTTAGCAAGCGAGAAAATACAAGCAGTCCTTGACTTACAACGGTTCATTTAGCAACCAGAGTTACGACGGCACTGGAAAAAAAGGTGACTTGGGGCCCGTTTTTCCCGCTTACGACCGACCGTCGCAGCATCCCCAGGGTCGCACATGATCAAAATTCGGACGCTTCCCAACTGGCTCACATTTACGACGGTCGCAGTGTCCTGGGGGGGGGTCACGTTTATGCGACCTTGGGACAGTCCGTGGGGAATGCAGATTTCACTTAACAACCGTGGGACTCTCTTTAAGAAACGCAGCGATGCCGTCGACGCCTTTCGGAGGCATCTCCGTGCGATCAAAATTTCAGAGGCTTTGGCAAACTGGTTCGTACTTATGACGGTTGCTGAGTCCCAAGGTCCCACAATCCCCTTTTTTGCGACCTTCTGACACGCAAAAGCTACGGGGAAGCCAGATTCACTTAACAACCATGTTACTAAGTTAACAGCTGCGGGAACAGCTGACAGAAATTTTGGACTCCGTCATGGTCATAAGGCAAGGACCATCTGTAAGGACTTAGGGGGAGCAGGGTGCAATGTTTTCCTGGCTTAGGGGGCTGCTCCCGATTGCTATTTCTCAATCTTGGCTATTTTAAGAAGGATGGACTTCAACTCCCAGAATTCCCCAGCCAGCCTTGCTCGCTTCAAGTTGAAACTTTTTAACCTTTCTTGAGCAAGATAATTAATGATTTATCATTTATTAACCCATTAAATTGATATGCTGTCCATCTTGCTCTGCAAAATGACTCTGGGAAGCTTTATCTATCTATTTATTTATTACATTGGGAAGCAGCGATCAAGTGATGCTCAGCGGTGGTGCAATGTATTATGGGAGGGCATCTGGATTATTATTATTATTATTATTATTATTATTATTATTATTATTATCTTTTATTCATTAAACATGAAATTTAGTCAACTGAACATTTAAAAATGTATCACAAATATTATTGACTGGTGCTGATAGTTGATGCCAGCATCCTAGATTATTATTATTTTTAGTTTTATTATCTTTATTCAGTAAATATGAAACTCAGTCAACTGAACATTCAAAAATGCATCCCAAATACCATTGACTGGTTATTGTTATTGTTGTTGTTGTTATTATTATTATTATTGGTTAATCTTTAGTGAGATTCACAGCCTTTGAGGCTGGTTAATAGCTCAGCAGCTCGAGTCCTAACTAAGGACCTAGGAATTGTTAAGGTATCGTCGGAGGATGTAAGCTGTTCCGAGTAAGGTGGTTTTTTGTAGAGTCAAAGTGTTCAAGTCCGGCAAATTTAGAATTTCTAAATAGCGGGGTAGCCCTTTGGGTATTGCTCCGAGGGCTCCAATTACAATCGGGACAACACACGATTTCTTTTTCCACAGTCGCTCAACTTCAATTTGTAAGTCCCGGTACTTTGTGATTTTTTCTTGCTGCTTATCTTCAATCCGTGCATCACCAGGTATTGCAATGTCAATGAACCGTACTTTTTTCTTTTCAACTATTGTTGTGTCAGGTGTGTTGTGGACCAAGTGCCTGTCAGTCTGAATCCTAAAGTCCCACAAGATCTTGAGTTTCTCATTCTCCAAAACTTTCTCAACCTGATGTTCCCAGTGGTTTTTGCTGTACTCAAATCCAAACTTCTGGCACAATTTCCAGTGAATGATTTTAGCAACACCGTCATGGCGTTGTAGGTAGTCAGTTTGTGAAATTTTGCTGCACCCACTGATCAGGTGGTTGACTGTCTCATCTTTCTCATTGCAGAGGCGGCATTTGCTGTTGGTGGTAACATGTTGAATTTTTGCCTTCAAAATTTATTATTTTATTATTAAATTATTATTATTATAATTATTATAATTATTATTTACTTTATTCATTAAACATGAACTCAGTCAACCGAACATTCAAAAATGCATCACAAATATGATTGACTGGTGCTAATGGTTTATGATGATGATGATGATGATGATAATAATAATAATAAGAAGAAGAAGAATTCTAAAATTAATGGCATTTTAGGGGGGGTTGTAGTTTCCCTAGGCATATATTGTACCACCTGAACAAAATTTGGGGATGAAACTCTGAATTTTCCTTTTTAGATTTTGTTAAAATGTGTTTTTTAAAATTAAAATTGATTAAAATATAAAACGTACAGAAAATTAAAATGTAATCAAATTAATGTTTCTTAGAATTTATTAAAATTTAGAATTTGTTAAAATTAATATTTCTTCTCCATGATTGGTATATTCCCAATTACTATTTCTTTTTTCCCTCCCTAAATTTGATATAATGAACTCTGAATTGAAAATCTCCAGTTGACCACTAGGGGGCAGCAAGGAGACACCACCATCTTGTTCTTTGACGCCCTCTAACGATGGCAGGCCTAGTTTTCCTTTTTCCCCGATTCATATTATCCAATTAGATGAACCACAGGATGTGATTGACAGGCTGGCTCCTGCCTCCTCTCGACCCCTTCCTCTCGCTACCGCCTCGGGTTTGTACTGTATAATGATTGACAGCTGACGTAGATTTCCCCGCCTCTTCTTCCCCACCAACCGCCGCACGTTGTTTTTTTCCCATCCGCCCCGCCCTTGGTGATTTGCGCGCGAACTATTGTTCCTCCCTGTCACGCCCTCAACCGCTTCCCTCAGCCTCCTTTGCCTGTCACTCATGAGAACTTATGCCCGCCCACCGCCTTGCTTGAGGCAGCCGAGGCTCCGCCCCTCCCCGCAGCAACGGTTGCCACGCGGAGCTCCGCCCCCGAAGCCTTTACCGTTGATCCGTTGCCTTGGAAACATGGATGAAGGGGCGGAGACCTGGAAGAGACCAACCTGCTTTGGAAGGGGGGACAGGTGCGAAGTTGGGACGTGGAGAAGGAGGAGGGGGGTGCGCATTTGCAAAAAAAGGGGCGAGGGGGGAAGGAGGAGGTGGGGAGGGGGCTCAAGCAGGGAGGGGCGGAAGGGGGGAGCAGAGGCTGCTGGGAAACCCAAAGGACGGGTAGAGTAGTGGTGAGAGCCACCTTCTCCAACCTGGTGCCCACCAGAGATGCTGGGACTTCAGCTCCCACAATTCCCTGCAACCCTGACTGGTGGCTGGGATTGCTGGGAAATGTAGTCCCCAGGGCTTCTGCTGGCCCCCCCCTTCTGCAAGGGGCTCTGTTGTGTGGGTCACGGAAAAGATGGGGCCAAGGGTCTCGGGGTTGGGGATGATGGGAAGATCATTGGGGATGATGGTGGGGGTCATTGGTGGGGGTGGGGGGGAACCATGGCAGAGGAGTGAGGGATGAAGGAGGTGGGATTCCCTCCCTTCCCCACAATTAGTTGTGAATTCAACAGGTGTGCGTGTGTGTGTGTGTGGCTTTGCACACTAGCTAAGTCAAGATATGGTTCATCTTGGATGTGACTGCCCATTAGGGCAGTGTTTTTCAACCTTGGCCCCTTTAAGACGGGTGGACTTCAACTCCCAGAATTCCCCAGCCAGCAACGCTGGCTGGGGAATTCTGGGAGTTGAAGTCCACCCGTCTTAAAGGGGCCAAGGTTGAAAAACACTGCATTAGGTTTTGCCAACCAACAGTATGAAGTTAAATCAGAGGTGTCAGCAATCTGCGGCTCCGGAGCCACATGCGGCTCTGTGAGCCCTCTGCTGTGGCTCCCTGTCGGGTAAGCCCACCGCTAGCTGTCCCCGTCCCTCACCCTTCCCTACCAGTCCCTCCTCGCCTGGCCTAAGAAGGTAAGGGCGATGGCAGGGGATGGAGAAGTGGCTGGGGCAGAGACAGAGATATATATATATAGAAAGAGAGAGAGGGAGGAGAGAGAGGGAGGAGAGAGAGAGATATCAAAGGGGTTTTGTGGTTCCCGGTGTTTTCTAACAACCGGTTCTCTGCTCTAATGACCTGCTGGGTAGGCGTAGCTAAGGGGGGGAGGTCATGTTTCTGGTGGAAGTGACTGACGTCGAGTTGGCCACGCCCACCCAGGTTTTGTGACTCCCGGTGTTTTCTTTTCTGTGGGAAACGGGTCCAAATGGCTCTTTGAGTGTTGAAGATTGCAGACTTAGATAAAGGAATTATTCATAGTCAACCATGATTTGAAGAAAATGGTGGCTTCATCTAAAGTGGGAAGCCCTGCTTGGGCGCCGATTCGGGGTGATTCGAATCCGGGTCCCGGCTGACTTCAGATCATACTAGGGCCCAGCCGATGCTGTCGAAGAGAAAGGGAAAATTTCATTGTTTCTTATTTCCTAAGTTTCTATGCCTCCCATCGGACACAACAGCCCAAAAGAGAGGATTACCGTATTTTCCGGCGTATAAAATGACTTTTTAACACATGAAAATCTTCTCAAAAGTCGGGGGTCGTCTTATACGCCGCGTGTCGTTCTCCTGTAACCAGGCAGACCAGCCCGAATGCTAATCAGGCAACTCAGCTTGGATCGCCAGAGCCATGTAAAATGAAAAAAGTTTTCCCCCTCCAGCTTGCTTACCTTAGCTGCAAGTCGCAACGTTTGCCTTGCTTCGCTTGCCTGAATCCATTCCATCAGCAAGCAACTCCCTGCCTGCAATCAAGCAGGCAGGGAGTTGTGGACTTCAACTCCCAGAATTCCTCAGCCAGCAAAACAAAGCTGGCTGAGGAATTCTGGGAGTTGAAGTCTACAAGTCTTAAAAGTTGCCAAGGTTGAAGACCCCTGTTCTATTGGGTAAGTTTTTTTCCCCTTTGGGATCTTTTAAAAAAAATAGTTAACTGGGGTTTTTTTTAATTGTTCTTTTTTAGACCTAGCCATTTAAAGTTTAGGAAGTTTTAAATTTAGCTTTCATATAAAAATAAAATAAAATAAAATAATATTTGTGCAGCTTTCTGAGATTTAGTGTGTTTCTGTAGTGTTTCACTCTAACCACACAAACAAAACAAAATCTCACAAAGCTGTATGTGTGTGTAAAGTGTGAAAGTTGTTTTTTGGGGCTTTTTGTGGCTGTGTGAGGTTCCTGCTTGTTGCAGGGGCCATTTTGGGTCTAAGCACAGCTGCTTTTACATTGTGGGTGAGCCAGTTGATGTTTTTTAATTTTTATTTGGTGTGCGTTGGAAGAGGGGTGGTCTTATACGGCGAGTATAGCCCAAACCCTATATTTTAACAGGAAAAGTCGGGGGTCGTCTTATACGCCCAGTCGTCTTACACGCCGGAAAATACGGGTAACAAACATTACATTTGTAATCAACATTTGTAACGTGTGATGAATTTTTACAAAGGAGAAATAAATATTTTTTTTTTTTAAAAAAAAATCCAACATTTTAGGGAGCCGAAGAACAGAGAGCTGAGGCTCCCGTTTGCTTTCTGCTACTTTTCTTTGCTTGAACTTCATTCCTTACCTTCATTGCAACACGGATGTTGTCTTGCAGAATCCTGTGCTAAAAGATGTCCGCTCGACGACGTGGCACGCTTGCAGAGAAGAAAGGGAAACGCGCCTCACGGGCAATATCGTTATCCGGACAGAAGAATGACCTGACTACTCCGTCAATCATTGTTGATGAATTGGGTAATTGCATAACCTGGGTGAATTGCAATCAGAATAGAGCTGGAAGGGACTTTGGAGGTCTTCTAGTCCAACCCCCTGCTCCAGCAGGAGACCCTATACCCGTGATGACGAACGTGGAGCCATATCGGCAGGCATGTGAGCGTTGCCCTAGCTCAGCTGATTTTTGGGCCTTCCGGGCCCACCGGAAGTCAGGAAACAGGCTATTTCCGGCCTCCAGAGGGCCTCCGGGGTGTGTGTGTGTAGGGAAGGCCATTTTTGCCCTCCCCAGGCTCCTAGAAAAGCTCTGGAGCCTGGGGACAGTGAAGAACGGGCCTTCCAGTCCCATCGGAAGTCAGCTAACGGGCCGTTTCCGGCCTCCGGGGGGATGGGGAAGGCTGTTTTTTGCCCTCCCCAGGCTCCTAGAAAAGCTCTGGAGCCTGGGGAGAGTGAAGAACGGGCCTTCCAGTCCCATCGGAAGTCAGCAAACGGGCTGTTTCCCGGCCTCCCGGGAGATGGGGAAGGCTGTTTTTTGCCCTCCCCAGGCTCCAAGAAAGCCTCTGGAGTCTGAGGAGGGCGAAAAAACGGGCCTACTGGGCCCACCATGCCATCGTGTGCCAAAAGCGGGGGGCGTGCAGGGGTGTCGCGTTTGCATGCGTGGGGAGGGGGCAGGGCAAACTGAATTATGGGGGTGGGCACGCATGGGCGCAACCCCCCCCACGCTCCCCCCCCGCTTTTGGCACATGACAGCAAAAAGGTTAGCCATCACTGCTCTATACCATTCTGGATAGCAAATCTCTTCTTAAAAGCCTCCAGTGATGAAGCACCCACAACTTCTGGTGGCAAGCTGTTCCCCTGGTTAATTGTCCCCAATGTTAGGAAGTTTCTCCTTCATTCCAGGTTGCTTCTCTCCTTGATGAGTTTCCATCCTTTGCTTCTTATCCTGCCTTCTGCCCGTACTCCTTCTTTTCATTAAACTAAACGTAGCCAATTCCTGAAACTGTTCTTTATATGTTTTAGCCTCCAGTCCCCTAATCACCTTTGTTGCTCTTCTCTGCACTCTTTCCAGAGTCTCAACATCTTTTTTACACCGTGGCAACCAAAACTGGATGCAGTCTTCCAGATGTGGTCTTACCAAGCCATTATAAAGTGCTATTAACACTTCACATGATATGTATCCGCGTTGTGGTTCGCTTACTCTCGTCTAATCCCTTCCTCTGCAATCTCTCCACTTTAGGGGATAGGAGGAAAAAAACAACCCAGGCTGACTGGGGAATTCTGAGGTCTTACCAAGGCCTTATAAAGTGGTATTAACACTTCACGTGATATGTATCCCCATTGTGGTTCGCTTACTCTCTTCTAATCCCTTCTTCTGCAATCTCTCCACTTTAGGGGATAGGAGGAAAAAAAAAAAACCCAGGCTGACTGGGGAATTTTGGGGTCTTACCAAGGCTTTATAAAGTGTTAATTCTTGATTTTATCCCTCTATTAATACAGCCTAGGATTGTGTTGGCCTTTTAGGCAGCTGCCGCACACACCTGGCTCATATTTAATTGGCTGTCTACTAGGACTCCAAGATCCCTCTCGCAGTCACTACTATTGAGCTGTTTCACCTAATCTGTATATATACATTTACGTTTTCTTGCCTAAATGTAGAACCTTCCTTTTTTCGCCGTTGTAAAAATCCTAGTCCTCGACCCGCCGTCGTTCTGATGAACCGTTCGTTCAGGGACCGTTCCCTCAAGTTACGACGGCATTGAACGCGTGACTTGCGACCGGTTCTCGCTCTTAACAATCACGAAACGAATGGTTGTTAAGTCCAGGATCTACCTGGAGTAACACGACGCAGGTGTACGCCTTAAGGTCCGTGCGTGCGCCCCCGGGATGCGCAGCAGCCCCCCCTCCCCTCGTGTGGATCTGGGGCGTCTCCTGCGAACAGATGTGGAGGAAGCTGACAGATGCAGCTTCCTGTTTAATTAGCCGCATCGTTTTGATGGCGTCCTCTGGGTGAAAAAAAGCAAGTAAAATTAAGAAAAAGGAGACGGCATCTGTTGGAAATTAATGGGGTGACGCAGGTCAGCTTCGAAAGACGTCTTTCCTTTCCCCCCCCCTTCCCCTCTTGGAAGAGACTAGAATCGGCACTTGGGGGGGTGTCTTTCCTTGGAGAGCCCCCTCCTCTTTATACACAGGGGGGTGGGGGGGTCCAGGAAACACGTGTGCATCACATTCGCCTTACCTGCGCGTTTCCACAGTAACTGGCCAGGATTTGCAACCGTGCCCCTTCAAGGAACTTGCGCCAGCTCTGAATCCTGGCATCGCCCAATCCCCAACCCTGTTGCCATCTGTCTTTGCTACAGGTGGGGGGAACCCACGTTGCCCTCTGAATCTGGGAAACGGAGTCCTGGTGCACGGCGGGGAGCTGAAGCCACGGGTGTGCTTGTGTGTGTGTGTTGCATCATGCGACAGGTGCCAGGGTCATGATTACGGAAGAGAGGGGTGCGCGGATGAAAGAGCTGAACGAGGTGGAGAGAGAGAGAGAGAGAAAGAGAGAGCTCCCAGCTGGTTAGCAGGCAGCATCGCCTGCAACACAGGAGGGGGATTCAACCGGTTTGGACTGGTTTGAGCGAACCGCTAGTTCCGACGATCAGCGCGTGATCACCGAACCGGTTCGGCAGGATCCCACCACTGCTGGCACCCTCCCACCCTTCTCCCCTCCCCACCCACCCCGAGCAGCCCCGTCCGCAGCTGAGCCTCTTCTGCTCGCATGGCATGGTAGCTTCGGTTCTGCTGCAGAAACGCGGCGGCCGATTCGGATGACAGTTTCCACATTTGCCCCATTTGGGAGAGTTAGGGGGTTTCGTCTTGGGGAGCAGGGGGAAGGTGTCAGAGGCCACTTGGAGTGGGCAAGCGAGGAACA